>NC_060175.1:4310301-4512801 GCF_021184085.1 Oncorhynchus gorbuscha
ATTATGGTCTTGGGTGCTCTTATACTTTTCTCTAGAAATGGCCTCAACTAGCCAAAACATCCTTAAGTCAAATACAGTGACATGTTAATTCTGTAACATGATTAGCTACTTTTTTTCTCTATTTTTAATTTTTAAACACATTAATAACATGTTACATGTTTTATTAGGGGAACATTCAAATATTTACATTAAATGAAGGCATACAAACACCACCACAACCACTAAGATATGGGGCTCTTTTGTATTGCATGTTGTTTTGACAATTACGTCCTATCTATTGTAAATATCTCTGTACCGGAGCTCTACAGCTCTATGAACATCTCTAGTCTGAACATACCTGAAGGTTTTCCACCATAGAGAGCTCGTTGGAACTAAGATCTAAGAATTCGACTTTTGGTATCAATTTCTGAAAAATAGGACAAAATAAATAAATAAATAAAAGTTACCAGAATTACACATCAAGTCAATTGTAATTATGGCCAAACATAGACGTACAGTAGAATTCCATTAATAACACACAAAAAAAACATGAATAACACAATACCATTAATTTTATTTACCTTTGTTTAACTAGGCAAGTCAGTTAAGAACAAATTCTTATTTTCAATGACTGCCAAGGAACAGTGGGTTAACTGCCTGTTCAGGGGCAGAACGACAGATTTGTACCTTGTCAGCTCGGGGGTTTGAACTTGCAACCTTCCGGTTACTAGTCCAACGCTCTAACCACTAGGCTACCTTGCTGAATAACAGGCATTCGTTATTATTATTATTATTGATATGAGTGTAGGGTCTCTCACCACTGAGTCGTCTATGCAGCCTATGTAGTTGTGGCTCATGTCCAGAGTGGTGAGTCTCTGCCAGATAGGGATGATGGTGGCGACGGGCCGGTCTGTAAGCGCTCCCTCTGCGACCCACTGAGGGGACACGCATGCCTCCGGAACCAGCACATCCTACACAACGAAGGTAGGAATCAATACAGATTTACCTAACAGCCACACACACACGCACACACGCACACACGCACACACGCACACACGCACACACGCACGTGTTACCATCATGGATGTTGCAGAGTGGTGGACATTCAGCGTGACCAGACAGGGTTTCAGAGAAGGCAGTCCCATGATCTGGGCCGAGTTACAGTCACTTATCTGGAAGAAAAGGATTTTAAAATCAATTTAAAAATCAGGGGAACAAGTGACGGTTTAATGACCAATAGGATGACGGCCTAGGAACAGTGGGTTATGCTAACATGACTGAACGGTAACACGTTTAATGTTTATTACTAAGTATTAATAAAACTGTTTAGAAGTATTACCCAGGTACAAAACAGAATATTTCCACAGATCCTTTTTTTCCCCCATATAGTGAGGATATTTATCACCAATAATTGACTTAATAATTTAGTTCTATATCAGCTGATGGTATGCTGCTTTTAAGCATCTGTGTCTCCTGGTCTATTTATGTTTAACGGATGTATGGGCTGGTGCAATCAAACTTCTCCTCTTGGGGATTAATAACATACTATCTTAACAGTACCTAGCCTGGTCCCAGATCTGTTGTTATGCTAATAATGTCAATAAGAAGCACAGATCTGAGATCAGGCTAACCCACCACAAAAGGCTTCAGAAAAGCAGTTTCATGACCCAGGAAAAAGGAACTGCAAATTGTTGACATCGTTTTGTAGATAATGATATTAAGTGGAAGAATGTGTGATCTACAACTAATAAATTAAATCAAACTTATTTATATAGCCCTTCGTACATCAGCTGATATCTCAAAGTGCTGTACAGAAACCCAGCCTAAAACCCCAAACAGCAAGCAATGCAGGTGTAGAAGCACGGTGGCTAGGAAAAACTCCCTAGAAAGGCCAGAACCACGGAAGAAACCTAGAGAGGAACCAGGCTATGTGGGGTGGCCAGTCCTCTTCTGGCTGTGCCAGGTGGAGATTATAACCGAACACGGCCAAGATGTTCAAATGTTCATAGATGACCAACAGGAGATTATGGCCAAGATGTTCAAATGTTCATAGATGACCAACAGGAGATTATGGCCAAGATGTTCAAATGTTCATAGATGACCAACAGGAGATTATGGCCAAGATGTTCAAATGTTCATAGATGACCAACAGGAGTTTGTAACCGAACATGGCCAAGATGTTCAAATGTTCATAGATGACCAACAGGAGATTATAACAGAACATGGCCAAGATGTTCAAATGTTCATAGATGACCAACAGGAGATTATAACAGTACATGGCCAAGATGTTCAAATGTTCATAGATGACCAACAGGAGATTATAACAGTACATGGCCAAGATGTTCAAATGTTCATAGATTACCAACAGGGTAAAATAATAATAATCGTAAAGTTGCACATTAATTAAATATTATAAGGTATGATTTTTAAATCACTGCGCAGAAAGCAACGTACGTACTGAACCGAAGGAATCCTGAAATAATACGAGATAAGCTGTTGAAACATTCAAAATTCATTTTTCTCAGATGCCAGAACAGAGCTTTATGTATCTGTCGGGACCTTGAATGTTTTGAGAGCTGTGTTAGCTAGCAAACTTTGTTCTGTCCTTAGTTTGGCTAGCAGGCAAAAGTAATAATGGCCCTGTAGATTAAATACAGCTGCCAAAACGTCTTCCATTAACTGAGAAAACCACTGCACATGGTTGATGCTAAATAGCATAACTATGATTAAAGATAAAAAGTGAATGTGCAACTTTTCCAAGTTTTGAATGAGACAGTTATTTTTCATTACATTATCTACATAATGTTGAAATGTTGCAGTTATTTTTCATTACATTATCTACATAATGTTGAAATGTTGCAGTTTCGTTTTCTGGGTCACCCATTGGCCCTTGGACTGTCACCCATTGGCCCTTGGACTGTCACCCATTGGCCCTTGGACTGTCACCCATTGGCCCTTGGACTGTCACCCATTGGCCCTTGGACTGTCACCCATTGGCCCTTGGACTGTCACCCATTGGCCCTTGGACTGTCACCCATTGGCCCTTGGACTGTCACCCATTGGCCCTTGGACTGTCACCCATTGGCCCTTGGACTGTCACCCATTGGCCCTTGGACTGTCACCCATTGGCCCTTGGACTGTCACCCATTGGCCCTTGGACTGTCACCCATTGGCCCTTGGACTGTCACCCATTGGTCCTTGGACTGTCACCCATTGGTCCTTGGACTGTCACCCATTGGCCCTTGGACTGTCACCCATTGCTAGCACATACCTCTATCTGTAGGAGAGCTTTAAAGACTGAAAGGTCAAAGGTGAGGCTGTCTTCCTGGATGTTACTGGTCCCCACCTCTCCTCTGGTGCCTGTGATCTGGGAGAACAGTAGAGACCAAACAAGACATGGCTAAACACTAGTGGGTTTTTAAGGGCTCCTGTACATAGATCAAATCATATTAGCTACAGATTCAGAGATGTCGAGAGATGTCGAGAGAGAGTTCACCTTGAGGTATTTGAGTCTGCAGGTGAAGTCCAGGATGTGTCCCAGGTCTGCCTTGGCGTCACCATTAGAGCAGGTAGGCTTGGCCAGCTTCAGCTGCTGAGTGATGGCATACAGCTGGAGGGGACACAATGTGAACAGCTCACCAGCCACCAGCAACTGCTCTCCTGCAATCAATCAATATCTTTATTGTTCCTGTTCAGACATTTGTAGTGCAGTAAGTCAAGGGTAGCGCAGCCAGTAGAATACAAAAAAAATTTCCACACATTATTACATCAACATTTTTACTACTGCTTGTGTCATGTATTACTGTATACAATGGTCTTGTCTGAAAGCCACTTCTGAAAATAATACATTTATTATGTTGTTTTCTATTACTGGATGTGTAAATTGTACTATTGTTATAATTTTTCTACATAATGAGTCTATTGGTTTAGCTGACGAACAAATGAACAAACCCTTGTGGAACAGCTCCTCTGCCAGAGCGGCTGTGATTCCATTCATTTCCTGAAGACATGGACAAAAGACAAAACATTACAAATGAGACATTCCTTCGCGAAGAAGAAAGACTAGAAGAGAAGTTTCTATGTTATTGTCATTAATTCTGGTCACGTCTGTCAAATTGACAAGTACCACAAGTCTTGTGGTAGTAACAAATGCTGAATTCATTTGATAGCCATGACAGACGTGTCCTGTCATCATGTGCTCTCAAATGATTTGTTGTTGTAATAATGATAGTTAAAATGGATCGCACTAACTCACTGACCTGCAAAACAGCTGAAGAACTAAATAGCCTACTTAAATTGCTTTATCAATTCAGGACATTTAATTTGTTTAATTTCACCTTTATTTAACCAGGCAAGTCAGTTAAGAACACATTCTTATTTTCAATGACGGCCTAGGAACAGTGGGTTAACTGCCTGTTCAGGGGCAGAACGACAGGTTACTAGCCCAACGCTCTAACCACTAGGCTACCCTGCCGCCCCCATGATCATTAAACTCTGACAACAGCTAAGCTGTTTCCTGCCTGATGTTCTGCTGTGACAAGATTCAACATAACCCTTGATAATATTTAACCACCACTACAGATATGAATAGCTCATGAGATTACACACACCTGATCTGACCTGTGCACAGTGGATCAAAGTGCACAAACACACACGTGAAAAACAAATCTGACATATTACAAGACCAACATATATGTGTGTGTGTCTCCTTACATATTGGTGGAAGTGCAGAAAGTAGGAGAGGACTTTAGGGGCAGCTGTAGGGAATCTGACCAGCAGTGTTTGTAGGTAGACTTCCAGTTCCTTCTGACGTTTCTCTACCAGGCTTTTGGAGTTTTTACCGATCATCTTCTTAGGCGGCAGTAAATGTTTCTCTATCTTCTTCTCAGATGTCAGCTTGGGTGAAAATATTTGTATGAATGAATCTCACAATTTTTTTTAATTTTTTTAAAGTCACAATAAACAGTATCAGTTGTGTAAACTTAACTAGCAGAATATGACAGTTATTACATAACTGTTACATGGCAGACAGTGTCATATATTTTACAATGTGGCAATGGTTCACAACATTACGCATTTTTTCAAGTCACTCACTTTCTCATGCAAGTCATGGAAATCACTGTAGCGATGCTTTATGGTCCATCTGTGATCCCGTACTTTCACCTCAATGACGTACACCTGGAGAAAAAATTAATAATAATAGAATACGGTCATGTTTTTTTCCCCCCCTCTCTCCTAGACAGAGACGTGAAAATTACATTCGTATCACGTTAGACACGGGGTCAATCACAGTGGTCTATTTTCTCTGTGTATTGAATATGACCCAACAAATGACTGAGAGGAGAACAATAACGACTATTAATTAGCCAACTTGTGATGTGGATATCAATGAATATGGGACCTGTCATCAGTTAAACACAGCATGAATCATAAGGAATTGATAGAGCTTTCTTTACCAAGATACTAAATATATATACACACACTATAGGCCCCAGAAACTATCGCAGTAAACAGAGAGGAATGTATCAGTGACAGTCCCTTGTCCTGTTTGACTGACCGTGTAGTTAGCTAGAGTGAGCTTTGTGATACCTAGCGAAAAAGCGAAATCATTTGACGCACATCTCAGAAATCCATCATGACAACACCGTTAACCTAGCAGCTAGCCTCTTAACAACTTACTAAAAAACATGTCGTAGTTAATTAGTGGACCGTCTGTATGAAAATGTCGCTGTGTTTCACGATACAAACCTCAATTAGCTTGGTAGCTAATAGCTAGTTAGCTTCGAGAGACGTCACGTAGATTGAAAAGGATTTTGTCGTTTAATATGTACACATACATGTCAATTAGCATCACGACTTTAAACTGTAGCACGCGTGCAGTTATAAAACATTGTTATTAATTTAGCTAGATATGTTACTGTGATTGCCTTGAGTTATAGGATTGCTTCTACGTGACATTAAAAACAGGAAACTATACGTACTTACTAGCTAGCTAACTAGATTGCTAATACCTAGCTAACTGGATTGCTAATACCTAGCTAACTGGATTGCTAATACCTAGCTAACTGGATTGCTAATACCTAGCTAACTAGATTGCTAATACCTAGCTAACTAGATTGCTAATACCTAGCTAACTAGATTGCTAATACCTAGCTAACTAGATTGATAATACCTAGCTAACTATATTGCTAATAACTAGATTGATAATAACTAGATTGATAATAACTAGCTTGCTAATAGCTATATTGCTAATAGCTAGCTACATGAACGTACAGTGTAATTCTCTACGAGCTCCGATCCAACGATGGAAACCTTTTTTACAACGACATCCTCGGGAAATACGGCAGTATCCATCTTGAAAAAAATCACGATATCAAAAAAATATATATATATATATATATATAAAATCAGTAGAGAAACTGGTCCAATGTTGTTTTAGTTTTAAGGTCCTCGGTGGATGTACAATGCTGGCTAGTTTTCTCCTCCATCTTTGTTGTGACAGACAGCTGCGGTCCGGTTAAATCCCGGAAAACTATTCAAAGCCAAAAAGGAGAGACCGTTCGCTAAACAGATCTAGAGGCGTTAGTCCTTTCCCTTAATAGCCTACTTCTAAAATCTTTGACCTGACTGGCTGTCTTGGTACCAGTACATGATTTTAGTACTCAAGCCCAATGCTGCGTAAAGAGATAGATTAACCTATTTATCCAACAATAGGTTTATCTGAATCTAAAAAAATAACTATTGTCTGTGGGTCGTCGAGACTCTCGACCGGTGACAAGTAATCACCAAAATGGACAAGGGTTTTATATAATACATTTAACTTGATGATAGACACCGCATGACAACATGCTGACACGGTGCACTACATTATCTCTGATTAATCGGAGATAATTGATTAAAGCTGCCTGTCCATGTGGTTTCTTTATTTTACTCTCATTATTATCTATACCGATGCCTACCCTGCCTTCATGTACATATCTACCTCAAATACCTCGTACCTCTGCACATTGATCTGGTACTCCCTGTATATAGCTCCACATTGATCTGGTACTCCCTGTATATAGCTCCACATTGATCTGGTACTCCCTGTATATAGCTCCACATTGATCTGGTACTGGTACTCCCTGTATTTAGCACTACATTGATCTGGTACTGGTACTCCCTGTATATAGCTCCACATTGATCTGGTAATGGTACTCCCTGTATATAGCTCCACATTGATCTGGTACTGGTACTTCCTGTATATAGCTCCACATTGATCTGGTACTGGTACTCCCTGTATATAGCTCCACATTGATCTGGTACTGGTACTCCCTGTATATAGCTGAACATTGATCTGGTACTGGTACTCCCTGTATATAGCTCCACATTGATCTGGTACTGGTACTCCCTGTATATAGCTGAACATTGATCTGGTACTGGTACTCCCTGTATATAGCTGAACATTGATCTGGTAATGGTACTCCCTGTATATAGCTCCACATTGATCTGGTACTGGTACTTCCTGTATATAGCTCCACATTGATCTGGTACTGGTACTCCCTGTATATAGCTCCACATTGATCTGGTAATGGTACTCCCTGTATATAGCTCCACATTGATCTGGTACTGGTACTTCCTGTATATAGCTCCACATTGATCTGGTACTGGTACTCCCTGTATATAGCTCCACATTGATCTGGTACTGGTACTCCTGTATATAGCTGAACATTGATAGCTGAACATTGATCTGGTACTGGTACTCCCTGTATATAGCTCCACATTGATCTGGTACTGGTACTTCCTGTATATAGCTGAACATTGATCTGGTACTGGTACTCCCTGTATATAGCTCCACATTGATCTGGTAATGGTACTCCCTGTATATAGCTCCACATTGATCTGGTACTGGTACTCCCTGTATATAGCTCCACATTGATCTGGTACTGGTACTCCCTGTATATAGCTCCACATTGATCTGGTAATGGTACTCCCTGTATATAGCTCCACATTGATCTGGTACTGGTACTTCCTGTATATAGCTCCACATTGATCTGGTACTGGTACTCCCTGTATATAGCTCCACATTGATCTGGTACTGGTACTCCCTGTATATAGCTGAACATTGATCTGGTACTGGTACTCCCTGTATATAGCTCCACATTGATCTGGTACTGGTACTTCCTGTATATAGCTCCACATTGATCTGGTACTGGTACTTCCTGTATATAGCTCCACATTGATCTGGTACTGGTACTTCCTGTATATAGCTCCACATTGATCTGGTACTGGTACTCCCTGTATATAGCTGAACATTGATCTGGTACTGGTACTCCCTGTATATAGCTCCACATTGATCTGGTACTGGTACTCCCTGTATATAGCTCCACATTGATCTGGTACTGGTACTCCCTGTATATAGCTCCACATTGATCTGGTACTGGTACTCCCTGTATATAGCTCCACATTGATCTGGTACTGGTACTCCCTGTATATAAGCTCCACATTGATCTGGTACTGGTACTCCCTGTATATAGCTCCACATTGATCTGGTACTGGTACTTCCTGTATATAGCTCCACATTGATCTGGTACTGGTACTTCCTGTATATAGCTCCACATTGATCTGGTACTGGTACTTCCTGTATATAGCTCCACATTGATCTGGTACTGGTACTTCCTGTATATAGCTGAACATTGATCTGGTACTGGTACTCCCTGTATATAGCTCCACATTGATCTGGTAATGGTACTCCCTGTATATAAGCTCCATTCTTGTGTATTTTTTATTTTACTTCTCTTCTTATTATTTTATTTCTAAACTGCATTGTTGGGAAGGGCTTAAGCAAGCATTTCACGAAAAAGTTAACACCAGTTATATTCCGCGCATGTGACAAATACGATTGAATTAGATCTGATTTATAGGGCTATTTGTTTTTCACTGAGCCCCTCAAGCGAACGTGGGGAGGGTGGTGCCATATCTTATGATGCATGTTTTCAGTTTGTTTGTGTACGCTATATAGCCCATAGAGAATGATAGAGGCCTCTAGTGGCCAAAAGGCTGTATTAGCATGGGCAGCGCCTTTGAGGGCTTCCACCATTTTAATGTGGGCAACTGGGTGGGACTTCCAACATCATTGGCTGATCCCTCCTGGTGACCCTGTTAGAGTCATGTCCAACCGGGTCATTTAGAGGGATCCGCCAATCGTGAAGAAGAAAATTGACTACTTCAAAATGGAGAATGCCTCAATGGCGCTGCCCATGCTCTCACAGACACCATAATAGGAAATATATAGAGATGCTTCTGTATCATTCTCTATGGCATAGCCCCACAGTTTACAGGGATATTGAATCCGGGGTCTGTGAAAACATCTCTATAAAAAAGTGGAACAAATATTGTTTTTATGTCAATGTTTTTATGAATATCACTAGCAACATTGGTATTGTAAACAACAATATTTGAGAAACATAGTCTACAATTCACATTTAGTGCGTTGACACTTTTTTTGTTTTGGTGGGCATGACTGTTGTTTCCAGAACAATTGCTCTGCTATTATTTATTGTATTTTTATTTAACCTTTAACTAGGCAAGTTACGAGCCTATAAGACTGTATCAGTGTCCATTTGACAGAAGAAAATGTAACAGTCAGTGAGTGGATTGAGGGTTTCTTTATTCTGTAAACTGGCTACACTGGTGTCAACACCAAACTTTTTCGTGCAGTACGTGTGCAACGGGATTAAGTCCAATGTAACGATGCACCCTATACGTCACAAAAATAATTGGACTAGTCTATTACCCGTCTGAAAGTTTTGGTGTTTACATAATTCCAGCTAGATTAGCTAGTCGTTTTGATTGTTGTTTGCTATTTACACATAAAATAAATACATGATCAGAAATACACAGGTTTCTGGATATATATTTGTTAGATGTATTTAATGTTTTGGACAGTGAAATGTGGAACACCCCCGCGTATCCAGCCAACAGTCGAATGTTCCATTTCTATATAAACCGCTCAAGCCCACTTTCCAAGTACCATTTGCAACTGTCACTTCAGCTGGAAAAGAGATACACAACAAGAACAACAGGGTCACTAGTTAGCTATCAATTAAAAATAAGCAAGAAATACACCTGAAACTCTAAACTTATTTGTTTATCTTCTATAGTCGTATTTTTTTTATATATTTTTAAAAAATGTGTACTATTTGACGGGAGAAAAGGGGTGTGACAGGCTAGATAGCGCAGCTGTAGCCCCGAGCAGGTCAAGCTGCTTGTATCAGAGGCGTGCTACCAGGCTATGTACTCTCTAAAGCCAGTGGTCAAGAAAAAAACGAAGAAGATTGTAAAAAGGTAGACTTTTAGGGGTTTTCGTGTGGTGAGCCACGAAAGTATACGAAACCCCATACAGAGAAATTACAATTTCTTTGTTACCTAGCCGCTGACAGCAGCGGAAAAGAGAATGTAAAGCTCAGTGAAAGCACTTAAGCTGCGTTTCTAATGCTTTTCGAAGAAGAGATGTATGGGAAGGCCATGATGTGCCAGTGGCGGGTCTACAGTGACCGACCTGCCTACAAAGACCAACAGAAGGATGGGCAGCAGGCAAGGAGAGGGGACAACAGCAAGCTTAGCTGGTCCAAGAACGGGAGGAGGCAGCAAGGGTATCGGGGGAAGAGAGGAAGGGTGCATGGACATCATCATCATCATCCTCACCACCCCAGCCAGTTCTACAAACAGAACCGACCACCTCGCGCGATGACGTCACTGCGTCCTGTCAACATCAAAGGCAACAGAGCGCCAGGAATGAGAGCGCCGAGGAACACCAACCAATTCCTGATGCACGAAAAATACCAGATGATGCATATGCGTTCGGACTCCATCGGCACAGACAGTGGGTCTGACTGCGAAACTGATTTCACAGACATGGACTCGTATCTAGGCGTGCTAGAGAACGCAAGGGGCGCTCTCCTCGACAGTCCAGATCTCACAACAACGGCAGCACGGTTCTTCCCTCGACAACTGGCCAAGTGCCAGCAGTTCCCCTTCTTCAATTTAGGGGATTTGTACCAAGAGGAGCAGGAGAGTAACAGTATGCAGTATTTCCCGTCAGATAACGACGTGATGCAGAGTGAAGATTTCATGCAGAAAGACTTCAATGACTTTTGTGACACATTCAGTGGGACTGAACCACCGATAGACGTGTAAAAGGACCTGGTATCTAAATGTAATGTATTTCTGTTTACATTAAATGTAGGAGAGAAAACATACCTCAATTTCAACAGATATTGGTTTACTGTTACAATATATGATTGTTTTCTGATACTGTCTGTTTATGGTGTTATTGACAAATGCTGTGTTGGGGGAGTGGTTAAATGGGTAGGAGTGAGACCCACGAACCAATCACATCCGTGCTCGTTGGATTATTCTACTCCATTGCTTGATGCTGTCATTGCATTATTGAAAAACGCTTCGAACAATAAATAACTGCTTCTTATTAAAAATCTGTTTCAATCTACTTTTGTTTTGATAATTACACTGTTGTATAGACAAATAAGCAACAGTATCGTTAGGATAATATTTATTAACATTTATTTCCAGCAGAAGAATATATGTCAGTATGTAAGTAGGCTACCATTTTAGGTTAGAACCGAACAATTTTGTGAGGATGGTAAGGATTATTTAATTTGTCACTACATTAAAAGAAAACTGGATTGATGTGTTGTTCTGGAATGTAAATGCTGCAACAAAGGAGGTGGGTGGGCGGAAGCCATTGAAATGTAGAGGACATATTATTGCCGACAGACTGTATAGAACAACATAATAGTGGAATCGGATCACTCTCATAAATATATCATCATAGCTGAGTACTATATTTAATGTGCTTGTCATGGTTCTCTTGTGTGTGTGACGACTACATTGTTCAAATCCAGTACACTGTAATAAACACGGTAACAAATAGAACCACAGAGGTTGGTAAAATGTACGTCTATGTGTTGGTAGAACTAACCACATAGTATGAGAACCACAGAGGTTTGTAAATATAAGTCTATGTGTTGGTAGAACTAACCACATAGTATGAGAACCACAGAGGTTGGTAAATATAAGTCTATGTGTTGGTAGAACTAACCACATAGTATGAGAACCACAGAGGTTTGTAAATATAAGTCTATGTGTTGGTAGAACTAACCACATAGTATGAGAACCACAGAGGTTTGTAAATATAAGTCTATGTGTTGGTAGAACTAACCACATAGTATGAGAACCACAGAGGTTGGTAAATGTACGTCTATGTGTTGGTAGAACTAACCACATAGTATGAGAACCACAGAGGTTGGTAAATGTACGTCTATGTGTTAGTTCTACCAACCACATAGTATGAGAACCACAGAGGTTGGTAAATGTACGTCTATGTGTTGGTAGAACTAACCACATAGTATGAGAACCACAGAGGTTGGTAAATGTACGTCTATGTGTTGGTAGAACTAACCACATAGTATGAGAACCACAGAGGTTGGTAAATGCACTACAAAAGTATGTGGACAACCCGTCACATTAGTGGATTCGGCTATATCAGCCACACCCGTTGCTGACAGGTGTATTAAATCAAGCACACCGCCATGCAATCTCCATAGACAAACATTGGCAATAGGAATGGCCAATGATGAATAGCTCAGTGACTTTCAACATAAGATGCCACCTTTCCAACAAGTCAGGTCGTAAAATGTCTGCCCTACTATAGCTGTCCCGGTCAACTGTAAGTGCAGCTATTGTCTAGGAGCAACAACGGCTCAGCCGTAAAGTGGTAGGCAACACAAGCTCACAGAACGGGACCAGCGAGTGCTGAACAAGCAGCGCGCAAAAATCGTCTGTCCTTACATTTACATTTAAGTAATTTAGCAGACGCTCTGTCCTTGGTTGCAACACACGCTACCAATTTCCAAACTGCCTCCGGAAGCAACGACAGCACAAGAACTGTTCATCGGGAGCTTCATGAAATGGGTTTCCATGGCCGAGCTGCCACACACAAGCCTAAGATCACCATGCGCAATTCCAAGCATTTGCTGGAGTGGTGTAAAGATCACCGCCATTAGACTCTGGAGCAGTGGAAACGCGTTCTCTGGAGTGATGAATCACGCTTCACCATCTGGGAGAATCTGGGTGTGGCGAATCTGGGTTTGCGAATGCCGGGAGAATGCTGCCTGCCTGAATGCATAGTGCCAACTGTAAAGTTTGGTGGAGGAGGAATAATGGTCTCGGGCTGTTTTTCATGGTTCGGGCGAGTTTGAAACTCATCATGGACAACGTTAGCATTTGAGCTAATTAGCAACTTTTCAACTACTTAGCATGTTAGCTAACCTAACCCCAACCTTAACCCTTTAAACCTAACTCCAAAACGTAACCTTCATTTTTTATTTATTTTTTATTTATTTATGCTTCTAGCACTGAGATGCAGTGCCTTAGACCGCTGCGCCACTCGGGAGCCCTAACCCCTAGCCTAGCTAACGTTAGCCTCCTAGCTAACGTTAGCCTCCTAGCTAACGTTAGCCTCCTAGCTAACGTTAGCCTCCTAGCTAACGTTAGCCTCCTAGCAAACGTTAGCCTCCTAGCTTACGTTAGCCTCCTAGCTAACGTTAGCCTCTTAGCTAACGTTAGCCTCCTAGCTAACGTTAGCCTCCTAGCTAACGTTAGCCTCCTAGCTAACGTTAGCCTCCTAGCTAACGTTAGCCTCCTAGCTAACGTTAGCCTCCTAGCTAACGTTAGCCTCCTAGCTGTTTTTAGAGTGAGGTGTGCCAGGAATGTAACCTATGCCCGTTCGTTCCTGAGTTAGAGTTATTATCTACTCCACCTTGATAAGTGACTGCAGTGACACAGACACAGCACTGGCTTTACTATTGTAGCTAAGTTATACATGTATTCAGGCCCAGTGAACCTCAGTGGGCTAGACTTAGTAAACAGACGGCTGAAAGGAGCATTGTTCTGGCCTCCCTGCCTGGCCCTGGAGCTGGCCTGGAGTATTAGGACGGAGAGGGGGAGGGGAGGGAGGAGGAAAGAGGAGAGAAAAGGAGGGAGGAGTATAAGTGAGAGGAGAGAGGGACTATGTGGGAGAATGAGGTGTGGGTGGAGGAGATTGAGAGTATGTATGGCCATATTAGAAACACATTTCCCTCAGATTACACAAATAATTAGAAAAAACAAATCCAATTTTGAAAAACTCCCATATCTATTGGGTGAAATACCAGTGTGCCATCAGAGCAGCAAGATTTGTGACCTATTTCACTTTGCTTTGGCAATGTAAACACGTTTCCCCATGCCAATAAAGCCCTTTGAATTGAATGAGTAGAGAGGGGGGGCAGGAGGAGGGGGAGGTGAGAGAAGAGCCTAGGAGAGGAGGAGGAGAGGACGTAGAGAGAAGTAGAGGGGGAGGAGGAGGAGGAGAGGACATAGAGAGAAGTAGAGGGGGAGGAGGAGGAGAGGACGTTGAGAGAAGTAGAGGGGGAGGAGGAGGAGAGGACATAGAGAGAAGTAGAGGGGGAGGAGGAGGAGAGGACGTAGAGAGAAGTAGAGGGGGGAGGAGGAGGAGAGGACGTAGAGAGAAGTAGAGGGGGAGGAGGAGGAGGAGAGGACGTAGAGAGAAGTAGAGGGGGAGGAGGAGGAGAGGACGTAGAGAGAAGTAGAGGGGGGGAGGAGGAGGAGAGGACGTAGAGAGAAGTAGAGGGGGGAGGAGGAGGAGAGGACGTAGAGAGAAGTAGAGGGGGAGGAGGAGGAGAGGACGTAGGAGAAGAGAGGGGGAGGAGGAGAGGGAGAAGGAGGAGGAGAGCGGAGAGTATGTTTATTTATTTCCTATTTTGTATTTTATTAACTATATTTACTACGTTACAATACCGTATATAGACATAATATGACATTTGAAATGTCTTTATTCTTTTGGAACTTTTGTGAGTGTAATGTTTACTGTTCCATTTGTAATTGTTTATTATCTACTTCGCTTGCTTTGGCAATGTTAACATATGTTTCCCATGCCAAAACAGCCCCTTGAATTGAATTGACTAGAGGGGATACGTGGAGTGGGGGCTCAGTCCAACCCTCAGCCTGGAGGATGTTTTTGTGAGACACATGAAGGGCTGAGTTTACAGTTTTAGCCAACTGAACTGAAAGATGTATTGTGTTCATAGTCGGCGTCCCAAATGGCACCCTATTCCCTTTATAGTGCACTACTTTTGACCAGGGCTCTGTGGTAGTAGTGCACAATATATAGTATAGTGTGGAATTTGGGACTCTGAAAGCTGTAGTAGGTGAGCAGGGAAGGCTTATCTGTATCTGCACAGGGAGGTGGTTCCCTTCACTCTGACTGGCTTCATAGCTTGATAACCTACTGTTACACACACATTACACACACACACACACACACACACACACACACACACACACACACACACACACACACACACACACACACACACACACACACACACACACACACACACACACACACACACACACACACACACACACACACACACACACACACACACACACACACACACACACGATCTCCAAATTAAATATAGTTTGTTGACACATGTACCGTCCACGTCTGTTTGCAATGAGGATATCCTTAGTAATATAATAATAATATAAGATAATCCTTAATTCACTTGCTTTTCCAAGTGATATGATCAGACTGGTTCATTTCTTTCTATTTCAGTCATTTAGCCGACCTCACGGTCAGGGGGATTAGTTGGCTTTAGCTTGTTTAGTCGATCATCTTTACCAGAACGATGTACATGTGATAGAATACACTGAGTGTACAAAACATTAGGAATACCTTGTGGATTTAACAAGTGACATCAATAAGGGATCATAGCTTTCGCCCTGGTCAGTCGATGTCATGAAAAGATCAGGTGTTCCTAATGTTTTGTGCACTCAGAGTATATTCCATATTCAAGTAGTTACATAACATCTTATTGGCTGTACGTGTCATTTATTCCTTATAAATCAATTCAATGAATATCTTTTCCATTTCAAGCCACTGCCAAATTCCAGGAGAACTACAAACAGGTTTCTTCTTGGCAGAGAGTGAGAGAGAGAGAGGGAGAGAGAGAGAGAGAGAGAGAGAGAGAGAGGGGAGAGAGAGAGAGAGAGAGAGAGAGAGAGAGAGAGAGAGAGAGAGAGAGAGAGAGAGAGAGAGAGAGAGAGAGAGAGAGAGAGAAGAGAGACACAGAGAGAGAGAGAGAGACAGACAGAGGGAGTGAGAGAGAGAGAGAGAGAGAGAGAGAGAGAGAGAGAGAGAGAGAGAGAGAGAGAGAGAGAGAGAGAGAGAGAGAGAGAGAGAGAGAGAGAGAGAGAGAGAGAGAGAGAGAGAGAGAGAGAGAGAGAGAGAGAGAGAGAGAGAGAGAGAGAGAGAGAGAGAGAGAGAGAGAGAGAGAGACAGAGGGAGAGAGAGAGAGAGAGAGAGAGAGAGAGACAGAGAGAGAGAGAGAGAGAGAGAGAGAGAGAGAGAGAGAGAGAGAGAGAGAGAGAGAGAGAGAGAGAGAGAGAGAGAGAGAGAGAGAGAGAGAGAGAAGAGAGAGAGAGAGAGAGAGAGAAGAAGAGAGAAGGAGAGAGAGAGAGAGAGAGAGAGAGAGAGAGAGAGAGAGAGAGGAGAGAGAGAGAGAGAGAGAGAGAGAGAGAGAGAGAGAGAGAGAGAGAGAGAGAGAGAGAGAGAGAGAGAGAGAGAGAGAGAGAGAGAAGCAGCCATATTGACAATCCAGGATAAAAACAACCAGAGCAGCATTTCAGTCTCACCAATCCAACGGCTCCATCTGTTGCATAATGACCTGATTCGTTTTTCTCACAAAAGTCTCTGATGATCAAGTTACCATATGAGTTCCTGTATGGCCTATTGTCATGTGACACTAAGAGATAAACTGATAACAGTTTCCATGGGGGCTATGGGGAAATGTTGTGTTATTTAATTTTAGTATACCCTTCACATAAGTTCTTAATACACTATAACTGTTCTAGTAAGTACAATGTAACAAATATAGTGCAGTTACAACTAATCGTCCCGTTGACCAGCACACAATACTTGCTAACTAACCAGCTAACTTCTCCTTAAATAGTGTACTTTACCTCAATATGACTAACTAGCTAACCTCTCCTTAAATAGTGTACTTTACCTCAATATGACTAACTAGCTAACCTCTCCTTAAATAGTGTACTTTACCTTAATATGACTAACTAGCTAACTTCTCCTTAAATAGTGTACTTTACCTTAATATGACTAACTAGCTAACCTCTCCTTAAATAGTGTACTTTAACTTAATATGACTAACTAGCTAACCTCTCCTTAAATAGTGTACTTTACCTTAATATGACTAACTAGCTAACCTCTCCTTAAATAGTGTACTTTACCTTAATATGACTAACTAGCTAACATCTCCTTAAATAGTGTACTTTACCTTAATATGACTAACTAGCTAACCTCTCCTTAAAGAGTGTACTTTACCTTAATATAACTAATGTTAGCTAACTGTTAGCTAAAGAGCTAACTTCTCTTTGTGATAACATGGAGGCAAGCAGCAACATGGAGGGAGGGGAACATGAGAGGGAAGAGGCATGGAGGGCGGGGAACATGAGAGGGAAGAGGCATGGAGGGAGGGGAACATGAGAGGGAAGAGGCATGGAGGGAGGGAGGCAGGGAGGGAGGCAGGGGAACAGGAGAGGGAAGAGGCATGAAGGGAGGGAGGGGAACAGGAGAGGGAAGAGGCATGGAGGGAGGGAGGCAGGGAGGGAGGCAGGGGAACAGGAGAGGGAAGAGGCATGAAGGGAGGGAGGGGAACAGGAGAGGGAAGAGGCATGGAGGGAGGGAGGGGAACAGGAGAGGGAAGAGGCATGGAGGGAGGGGAACAGGAGAGGGAAGAGGCATGGAGGGAGGGAGGGAGGCAGGGAGGCAGGGAGGCAGGGAGGCAGGGATGGAGGCAGGAGAACAGGAGAGGGAAGAGGCATGGAGGGAGGGAGATAGGGAGGGAGGGAGGGGAACAGGAGAGCGAAGAGGCACGGAGGGAGGGGAACAGGAGAGGGAAGAGGCATGGAGGGCATAGGGTGCCATTTCAGATGTAACCACTGACTCACCATCAGCCTATAATGAGTTACCAGATCTACACTTTAGCCTATAATGAGTTACCAGATCTACACTTCAGCCTATAATGAGTTACCAGATCTACACTTCAGCCTATAATGAGTTACCAGATCTACACTTCAGCCTATAATGAGTTACCAGATCTACACTTCAGCCTATAATGAGTTACCAGATCTACACTTCAGCCTATAATGAGTTACCAGATCTACACTTCAGCCTATAATGAGTTACCAGATCTACACTTCAGTCTATAATGAGTTACCAGATCTACACTTCAGCCTATAATGAGTTACCAGATCTACACTTCAGCCTATAATGAGTTACCAGATCTACACTTCAGCCTATAATGAGTTACCAGATCTACACTTCAGCCTATAATGAGTTACCAGATCTATACTTTAGCCTATAATGAGTTACCAGATCTACACTTTAGCCTATAATGAGTTACCAGATCTATACTTCAGCCTATAATGAGTTACCAGATCTACACTTTAGCCTATAATAAGTCTAAACTGGGGAGGGAGGGGGGGGCTGTCTAAACTGGGGAGGGGGGGGCTGTCTAAACTGGGGAGGGAGGGAGGGAGGGCTGTCTAAACTGGGGAGGGAGGGAGGGAGGGAGGGCTGTCTAAACTGGGGAGGGAGGGAGGGAGGGCTGTCTAAACTGGGGAGGGAGGGAGGGGGGCTGTCTAAACTGGGGAGGGAGGGGGGCTGTCTAAACTGGGGAGGGAGGGGGGGGCTGTCTAAACTGGGGAAGGAGGGAGGGCTGTCTAAACTGGGGAAGGAGGCAGGGAGGGCTGTCTAAACTGGGGAGGGAGGGAGGGCTGTCTAAACTGGGGAGGGAGGGAGGGGGGCTGTCTAAACTGGGGAGGGAGGGGGGGGGGCTGTCTAAACTGGGGAAGGAGGGAGGGCTGTCTAAACTGGGGAAGGAGGGAGGGAGGGCTGTCTAAACTGGGGAGGGAGGGCTGTCTAAACTGGGGAGGGAGGGAGGGAGGGAGGGGGGCTGTCTAAACTGGGGAGGGAGGGAGGGAGGGAGGGAGGGAGGGAGGGAGGGAGGGAGGGAGGGAGGGAGGGAGGGAGGGAGGGAGGGAGGGAGGGAGGGAGGGAGGGAGGGAGGGAGGGGGGGGCTGTCTAAACTGGGGAAGGACTGAGCTGACTGCAGGTTTGAATCTGTGTAAAAGTACAGCAATCGACAAGAAGAGGCGTTGACATTTTTCTGTAGTTTCAAACAGACAGCTTGGTGCATTCAACATGTCAATACTTATTACAAAAACAGGTAGTGAGGAAGTCAATCTCTCCTCTACTTTGAGCCAGGAGAGAGTGACATGTATATTATTAATATTAGCTCTCTGTGTACATTTAAGGGACAGCCGTGCTGCCCTGTTCCGAGCCAATTGTAAAGTCCCTCTTCGTGGCACCAGACCACACAACTGGACAGTAGCGCAGTTGGGACAAAACTAGGGCCTGTAGGACCTGCCTTGTTGATAGTGTTGTTAAGAAGGTAGAAACTAGGGCCTGTAGGACCTGCCTTGTTGATAGTGTTGTTAAGAAGGTAGAAACTAGGGCCTGTAGGACCTGCCTTGTTGATGGACAGACTTCTCCCCATTTTAGCTGCTGTTGTATCAACATGTTTGGACCATAACAGTATATAATCCAGGGTTACTCCAAGCAGGTTTAGTCAGCTTGCTAAATTTCCACATTATTTATTACATTACATTACACGCACGCACGCACGCACGCACACACACACACACACAGTCAAAGTATTTTTGCAGCAATGGATACTGATACGTGCAGGAAGGGAGAAGTGAGGAGAAGGGAGGGGGGGCTGTCTAAACTGGGGAGGGAGGGCTGTCTAAACTGGGGAGGGGGCTGTCTAAACTGGGGAGGGAGGGGGGCTATTTGAACTGGGGAGGGAGGGAGGACTGTCTAAACTGGGGAGGGAGGGAGGGCTGTCTAAACTGGGGAGGAAGGGAGGGAGGGCTGTCTAAACTGGGGAGGGAGGGCTGTCTAAACTGGGGAGGAAGGGAGGGAGGGCTGTCTAAACTGGGGAGGAAGGGAGGGAGGGCTGTCTAAACTGGGGAGGGAGGGAGGGGGCTGTCTAAACTGGGGAAGGAGGGAGGGGGGCTGTCTAAACTGGGGAAGGAGGGAGGGGGCTGTCTAAACTGGGGAAGGAGGGCTGTCTAAATTGGGGAGGGAGGGAGGGCTGTCTAAACTGGGGAGGGAGGGCTGTCTAAACTGGGGAGGAAGGGAGGGAGGGCTGTCTAAACTGGGGAGGAAGGGAGGGAGGGCTGTCTAAACTGGGGAGGGAGGGAGGGGGGCTGTCTAAACTGGGGAAGGAGGGAGGGGGCTGTCTAAACTGGGGAAGGAGGGAGGGGGCTGTCTAAACTGGGGAAGGAGGGCTGTCTAAATTGGGGAGGGAGGGAGGGCTGTCTAAACTGGGGAGGAAGGGAGGGCTGTCTAAACTGGGGAGGAAGGGAGGGCTGTCTAAACTGGGGAGGGAGGGCTGTCTAAACTGGGGAGGAAGGGAGAGCTGTCTAAACTGGGGAGGGAGGGCTGTCTGAACTGGGGAGGGAGGGCTGTCTGAACTGGGGAGGGAGGGAGGGCTGTCTAAACTGGGGAAGGAGGGCTGTCTGAACTGGGGAGGGAGGGAGGGCTGTCTAAACTGGGGAAGGAGGGCTGTCTGAACTGGGGAGGGAGGGAGGGCTGTCTGAACTGGGGAGGGAGGGAGGGCTGTCTAAACTGGGGAAGGAGGGCTGTCTGAACTATCAACAAGAAGGCAGAGCAGTGCTTTATTATGGACAGACTTCTCCCCATTTTAGCTGCTGTTGTATTAACATGTTTGGACCATAACACTTTATAATCCAGGGTTACTCCAAGCAGGTTTTGTCACGTCAACTTGCGAAATTTCCACATTATTTATTACAAGATTTAGATGGTTTAGGGTTTAATTAATGATTTGTCCCAAATACAATGCTTTTAGTTTTTGAAATATTTAGGACTAACATATCTTATAACTGCTACAGACCAGATATCTATCCTACCCTTTTAAGATCTTCGAAAGCCAAGTTAACAAACAGATCACCGACCATTTCAAATCCCACCGTACCTTCTCCACTATGCAATCTTGTTTCCGAGCTTGTCATGGGTGCACCTCAGCCACGCTCAAGGTCCTAAACGATATCATAACCGCCATCGATAAGAGACAATACTGTGCAGCTGTCTTCATCGACCTGGCCAAGGCTTTTGACTCTGCCAATCACCACATTCTTATCATCAGAATCAACAGCCTTGGTTTCTCAAATAACTGCCCTGCCTGGTTCACCAACTACTTCTCAGACAGAGTTCAATGTGTCAAATCGGAGGGCCTGTTGTCCCGACCTCTGGCAGTCTCTATGGGCGTGCCACAGGGTTCCATCCTCAGGCCGACTCTTTTCTCTGTATACATCAATGATGTCGCTCAGGGGAAACCAAATGCATGCTATTCAACCAATCACTGCCCGCACCTGAGTTCGCTCTCACTGCTGGTGATTCTCTCGTTCACCTCTACGCAGACGACACCGTTCTGTATACGTCCGGCCCTTCTTTGGACACTGTGTTAACTAACCTCCAATCGAGCTTCAATACCATACAACACTCCTTCGTTCGCTGCCTGCACCTGCCCGCCCATCCAGCATCTCTACTCTGGACGGTTCTGACTTAGAATATGTGGACAACTACAAATATCTAGGTGTCTGGTTAGACTGTAAACTCTCCTTCCAGACTCACATTAAGTGTCTCCAATCCAAAATTAAATCTAAGCATCCTTCACTCATGCTACTAAACATACCCTCGTAAAACGGACTATCCTGCCGATCCTTGACTTCGGCGATGTAATTTACAAAATAGC
This sequence comes from Oncorhynchus gorbuscha, assembly GCF_021184085.1. Lineage (NCBI taxonomy): Eukaryota > Metazoa > Chordata > Actinopteri > Salmoniformes > Salmonidae > Oncorhynchus > Oncorhynchus gorbuscha. The sequence continues at coordinate 4,332,261 of NC_060175.1, forward strand.
CTCCAAAACTCTACTCAGCAAATTGGATGCAGTCTATCACAGTGCCATCCGTTTTGTCACCAAAGCCCCATATACTACCCACCACTGCGACCTGTATGCTCTCGTTGGTTGGCCCTCGCGTCATATTCGTCGCCAAACCCACTGGCTCCAGGTCATCTATAAGTCTTTGCTAGGAAAAGCCCCGCCTTATCTCAGCTCACTGGTCACCATAGCAGCACCCACTCGTAGCACCAGGTATATCTCACTGGTCACCCCCAAAGCCAATTCCTCCTTTGGTCGTCTCTCCTTCCAGTTCTCTGCTGCCAATGACTGGAACGAACTGCAAAAATCACTGAAGCTGGAGACCCATATCTCCCTCACTGATCATTGCACCTGTACATAGCCCATCTGTAAACAGCCCACCCAACTACCTCATCCCGATGTTATTATTTATTTTGTTGCTCCTTTGCACCCCAGTATCTCTACTTGCACATTCATCTTCTGCACACCTATCACTCCAGTGTTTAATTGCTAAATTGTAATTATTTTGCCACTATGGCCTATTTATTGCCTTACCTCCCTTATCTTACCTCATTTGCTCACATTGTATATAGACTTTTTCTCTATTGTGTTATTGACTGTATGTTTTTTTTATTCCATGTGTAACTCTGTGTTGTTGTTTGTGTCGAACTGCTTTGCTTTATCTTGGCCAGGTCGCAGTTGTAAATGAGAACTTGTTCTCAACTAGCTTACCTGGTTAAATAAAGGTGTTCTCAACTGGCTTACCTGGTTAAATAAAGGTGTTCTCAACTGGCCTCCCCTGGTTAAATAAAGGTGTTCTCAACTGGCCTACCTGGTTAAATAAAGGTGTTCTCAACTAGCCTACCTGGTTAAATAAAGGTGTTCTCAACTAGCCTACCTGGTTAAATAAAGGTGTTCTCAACTAGCCTACCTGGTTAAATAAAGGTGTTCTCAACTAGCCTACCTGGTTAAATAAAGGTGTTCTCAACTAGCCTACCTGGTTAAATAAAGGTGTTCTCAACTGGCCTACCTGGTTAAATAAAGGTGTTCTCCACTAGTCTACCTGGTTAAATAAAGGTGTTCTCAACTAGCCTACCTGGTTAAATAAAGGTGTTCTCAACTAGCCTACCTGGTTAAATAAAGGTGTTCTCAACTAGCCTACCTGGTTAAATAAAGGTGTTCTCAACTAGCCTACCTGGTTAAATAAAGGTGTTCTCAACTGGCCTACCTGGTTAAATAAAGGTGTTCTCAACTAGCCTACCTGGTTAAATAAAGGTGTTCTCAACTAGCCTACCTGGTTAAATAAAGGTGTTCTCAACTAGCCTACCTGGTTAAATAAAGGTGTTCTCAACTAGCCTACCTGGTTAAATAAAGGTGTTCTCAACTAGCCTACCTGGTTAAATAAAGGTGTTCTCAACTAGCCTACCTGGTTAAATAAAGGTGTTCTCAACTAGCCTACCTGGTTAAATAAAGGTGTTCTCAACTAGCCTACCTGGTTAAATAAAGGTGTTCTCAAACCTGGTTAAATAAAGGTGTTCTCAACTGGCCTACCTGGTTAAATAAAGGTGTTCTCAACTAGCCTACCTGGTTAAATAAAGGTGTTCTCAACTAGCCTACCTGGTTAAATAAAGGTGTTCTCAACTAGCCTACCTGGTTAAATAAAGGTGTTCTCAACTAGCCTACCTGGTTAAATAAAGGTGTTCTCAACTAGCCTACCTGGTTAAATAAAGGTGTTCTCAACTAGCCTACCTGGTTAAATAAAGGTGTTCTCAACTAGCCTACCTGGTTAAATAAAGGTGTTCTCAACTGGCCTACCTGGTTAAATAAAGGTGTTCTCAACTGGCCTACCTGGTTAAATAAAGGTGTTCTCAACTAGCCTACCTGGTTAAATAAAGGTGTTCTCAACTAGCCTACCTGGTTAAATAAAGGTGTTCTCAACTAGCCTACCTGGTTAAATAAAGGTGTTCTCAACTGGCCTACCTGGTTAAATAAAGGTGTTCTCAACTGGCCTACCTGGTTAAATAAAGGTGTTCTCAACTAGCCTACCTGGTTAAATAAAGGTGTTCTCAACTAGCCTACCTGGTTAAATAAAGGTGTTCTCAACTAGCCTACCTGGTTAAATAAAGGTGTTCTCAACTAGCCTACCTGGTTAAATAAAGGTGTTCTCAACTAGCCTACCTGGTTAAATAAAGGTGTTCTCAACTAGCCTACCTGGTTAAATAAAGGTGTTCTCAACTAGCCTACCTGGTTAAATAAAGGTGTTCTCAACTAGCCTACCTGGTTAAATAAAGGTGTTCTCAACCCTACCTGGTTAAATAAAGGTGTTCTCTACTAGCCTACCTGGTTAAATAAAGGTGTTCTCAACTAGCCTACCTGGTTAAATAAAGGTGTTCTCAACTGGCCTACCTGGTTAAATAAAGGTGTTCTCAACTGGCCTACCTGGTTAAATAAAGGTGTTCTCAACTAGCCTACCTGGTTAAATAAAGGTGTTCTCAACTAGCCTACCTGGTTAAATAAAGTTAAATAAAATAAAGGTGTTCTCAACTAGCCTACCTGGTTAAATAAAGGTGTTCTCAACTGGCCTACCTGGTTAAATAAAGGTGTTCTCAACTAGCCTACCTGGTTAAATAAAGGTGTTCTCAACTGGCCTACCTGGTTAAATAAAGGTGTTCTCAACTAGCCTACCTGGTTAAATAAAGGTGTTCTCAACTAGCCTACCTGGTTAAATAAAGGTGTTCTCAACTGGCCTACCTGGTTAAATAAAGGTGTTCTCAACTAGCCTACCTGGTTAAATAAAGGTGTTCTCAACTAGCCTACCTGGTTAAATAAAGGTGTTCTCAACTAGCCTACCTGGTTAAATAAAGGTGTTCTCAACTGGCCTACCTGGTTAAATAAAGGTGTTCTCAACTAGCCTACCTGGTTAAATAAAGGTGAAATAAAAATACATCTAATAAATGTCAAGATTTGGCCAGTGTTGTTCCGGTTTTTGGTCACTAGATGCCCCCATTGTGCCTTTTGACCTTTTGTTTTCCCTTGATCCCCATTATTATTTGCACCTGTGCCTCGTTTCCCCTGATTGTATTTAAACCCTTTGTTTTCCTCTGTTCTGTGCTCTGTGTTTGTATGTTAGCACCCAGCCCTAGTACTCTGAGAACTCTTGTTGATCCCGGTGGACTCTCTTGTGGAATTCTGTTTTTTTGTTCTTGTTTGTTTGTTTTTTGAGTATCTTTTGAGGCTTTTTGTGCTTTACCTTCCACCTTGTGGATTTACCTTTTTTTGTCTTGGAGGATTACCTTTGTTCTTGTAGGATTCCTTTTGAGGTTGTGGAGTTACATGTTTTCCTGAAGAACTTCATTTTCTACTTCATTAAATACACCATCTCAAGTACTGCTGTGTCTGCCTCATCTTCTGGGTTCTGCCGACTATTCGTGGCTCAGTTGGTTAAGTGACTGTTTCTCACTCCGGAGACCCGGGTTCGTAACCGGGTCCTGACAATAAAATCTTGCCACACTGAAACTACCTGCAGCTCTTTGTTAAGTGTTGCAGTAATTTCGCTGCAGTAGCTGACGTGTATTGTAAATAGGGAAGACATCAAAACTATGAAATAGCACAGATGGAATCATGTAGTACCCAAAACAGTGTTACACAAATCAAAATATATATTTTATATTTGAGATTCTTCAAAGTAGCCATCCTTTGCCTTGATGACAACTTTGCACATGCTTGGCATTCTCTCAACCAGTTTCATGAGGTAGTCACCTGGAATGCATTTGAATTAACAGGTGTGCCTTGTTAATTTGTGGAATTTCTTTCCTTCTTAATACGTTTGAGCCAATCAGTTGTGTTGTGACAAGGTAGGTGTGGTATACAGAAGATGGCCCTATTTGGTAAAATACAAAGTCCACATTATGGCAAGAACAGCTCAAAAAAGCAAAGAGAAACAACAGTCCATCATTAAGATATGAAGATCAGTCAATCCGGAAAATGTCAATACCTGCAGTCACAAAAACCATCAAGCGCTTAGTGGGACTATCATTTGTTTTTCAACAGGACAATGACCCAAAACACACCTCCAGGCTGTGCAAGGGCTATTTGACCAAGGAGAGTGATGGAGGGCTGACATCAAATGATCTAGCCTCCACAATCATCCAACCTCAACCCAATTGAGATGGTTTGGGATGAGTTGGACCGCAGAGTGAAGGAAAAGCAGTCAAAAAGTGCTCAACTTATGTGGGAACTCCTTCAAGATTGTTGGAAAAACATTCCTCATGAAACTGGTTTAGAGAATGCCAAGCTGTCATCAAGGCAAAGGGTGACTACTTTGACGAATTTAAAATCTAAAATCTATTTTGATTTGTTTAACACATTTTTGGTTACAACATGATTCCATATGTGTTATCTCATAGTTTTGATGTCTTCACTACTATTCTACAATGTAGAAAATAGTAAAATAAATAAAAAACCCTTGAATGAGTAGGTGTGTCCAAACTTTTGACTGTTACTGTACACAGATATACTTGCTTTACTCAGAGCCAGTGGCATGTCATTAGTTAAAGATTGAAAAAAGTAAGGGGCCTAAACAGCTGCCCTGGGGAATTCCTTATTCTACCTGAAATATGTTGGAGATGCATCCATTCTAGAACACCCTCTGTGTTCTGTTAGACAGGTAACTCTTTAACTACAATGTACCAGGGGGTGTAAAGCCACAACACATACATATTTCCATCAGCAGACTATGATCGATAAGCCAATCAGCAATCACAATCTTCTTATCATCAATTTATCTCAGCCAATCATCAGTCATTTGTGTAAGTGCCATGCATGTGAAAGGTCCTTCCCTATCAGCGTGCTGAAAGCCTGTTATCAATTTGTTTACTGCAAAATAGCATTGTATCTGGTCGAACATTTTTTCGCAAAACCATTTACTAAGGGTTGGTAACAGGCTGATTGGTCGGCTATTTGAGTCAGTAAAGGGGGCTTTACTATTCTTAGGTAGTGGAATGACTTTAGCTTCCCTCCAGGCCTGAGGACACATACTTTCTACTAGGCTTAAATTGAAGATGTGGCAAATAGGAGATGTAATATTGTCCACTATTATCCTCAGTAATTTTCCATCCAGTTGTCAGACCCCGATGGCTTGTCATTGTTGATAGACAACAGAAATGCACCTCTTTCACACTGCATTTAAAAAATTCAAAATGACAATGCTTGTCTTTTCATAATTAGATCAGATATACTTGGATGTGTAGTGTCGGCATTTGTTGCTGGCATGTCATGCCTAAATTTGCTAATATTGCCAATTAAAAAATCATTAAAGTAGTTGGCAATATCAGTGGGTTTTGTGATGAATGAACCATCTGATTCAATGAGGGATGGAGCCGAGTTTGCCTTTTTTACCCAAAATGTCATTTAAGGTGCTCTAAAGGTTTTTGTTATCATTCTTCATGTCATTTATCTTTGTTTCATAGTGTAAGTTTCTTCTTCTTTTTATTCAGTTTAGTCACATGATTTCTCAACCAGCAGTACGTTTTGTAATCGGTTGTGCAGCCAGATTTATTTGCTATTCCTTTGACCTCATCCCTCTCAACGATACAATGTTTCAATTCCTTATCAATCCACAGGGATTTAACCGTTTTTACAGTCATTTTCTTAATGGGTGCGTGCTTATTAGTAACTGGAAAAAGCTATTTCATAAATGCATCAAATGCAGCGTCTGGTTGCTCCTCATTACACACCACAGACCAGCAGCGTCTGGTTGCTCCTCATTACACACCACAGACCAGCAGCGTCTGGTTGCTCCTCATTACACACCACAGACCAGCAGCGTCTGGTTGCTCCTCATTAAACACCACAGACCAGCAGCGTCTGGTTGCTCCTCATTACACACCACAGACCAGCAGCGTCTGGTTGCTCCTCATTACACACCACGGACCAGCAGCGTCTGGTTGCTCCTCATTACACACCACAGACCAGCAGCGTCTGGTTGCTCCTCATTACACACCACAGACCAGCAGCGTCTGGTTGCTCCTCATTACACACCACGGACCAGCAGCGTCTGGTTGCTCCTCATTACACACCACAGACCAGCAGCGTCTGGTTGCTCCTCATTAAACACCACAGACCAGCAGCGTCTGGTTGCTCCTCATTACACACCACAGACCAGCAGCGTCTGGTTGCTCCTCATTACACACCACAGACCAACAGCGTCTGGTTGCTCCTCATTACACACCACAGACCAACAGCGTCTGGTTGCTCCTCATTACACACCACAGACCAGCAGCGTCTGGTTGCTCCTCATTACACACCACAGACCAGCAGCGTCTGGTTGCTCCTCATTACACACCACAGACCAGCAGCGTCTGGTTGCTCCTCATTACACACCACAGACCAGCAGCGTCTGGTTGCTCCTCATTACACACCACAGACCAGCAGCGTCTGGTTGCTCCTCATTACACACCACAGACCAGCAGCGTCTGGTTGCTCCTCATTACACACCACAGACCAGCAGCGTCTGGTTGCTCCTCATTACACACCACAGACCAGCAGCGTCTGGTTGCTCCTCATTACACACCACAGACCAGCAGCGTCTGGTTGCTCCTCATTACACACCACAGACCAGCAGCGTCTGGTTGCTCCTCATTACACACCACAGACCAGCAGCGTCTGGTTGCTCCTCATTACACACCACAGACCAGCAGCAGTCTGGTTGCTCCTCATTACACACCACAGACCAGCAGCGTCTGGTTGCTCCTCATTACACACCACAGACCAGCAGCGTCTGGTTGCTCCTCATTACACACCACAGACCAGCAGCGTCTGGTTGCTCCTCATTACACACCACAGACCAGCAGCGTCTGGTTGCTCCTCATTACACACCACAGACCAGCAGCGTCTGGTTGCTCCTCATTACACACCACAGACCAGCAGCGTCTGGTTGCTCCTCATTACACACCACAGACCAGCAGCGTCTGGTTGCTCCTCATTACACACCACAGACCAGCAGCGTCTGGTTGCTCCTCATTACACACCACAGACCAGCAGCGTCTGGTTGCTCCTCATTACACACCACAGACCAGCAGCGTCTGGTTGCTCCTCATTACACACCACAGACCAGCAGCGTCTGGTTGCTCCTCATTACACACCACAGACCAGCAGCGTCTGGTTGCTCCTCATTACACACCACAGACCAGCAGCGTCTGGTTGCTCCTCATTACACACCACAGACCAGCAGCGTCTGGTTGCTCCTCATTACACACCACAGACCAGCAGCGTCTGGTTGCTCCTCATTACACACCACAGACCAGCAGCGTCTGGTTGCTCCTCATTACACACCACAGACCAGCAGCGTCTGGTTGCTCCTCATTACACACCACAGACCAGCAGCGTCTGGTTGCTCCTCATTACACACCACAGACCAGCAGCGTCTGGTTGCTCCTCATTACACACCACAGACCAGCAGCGTCTGGTTGCTCCTCATTACACACCACAGACCAGCAGCGTCTGGTTGCTCCTCATTACACACCACAGACCAGCAGCGTCTGGTTGCTCCTCATTACACACCACAGACCAGCAGCGTCTGGTTGCTCCTCATTACACACCACAGACCAGCAGCGTCTGGTTGCTCCTCATTACACACCACAGACCAGCAGCGTCTGGTTGCTCCTCATTACACACCACAGACCAGCAGCGTCTGGTTGCTCCTCATTACACACCACAGACCAGCAGCGTCTGGTTGCTCCTCATTACACACCACAGACCAGCAGCGTCTGGTTGCTCCTCATTACACACCACAGACCAGCAGCGTCTGGTTGCTCCTCATTACACACCACAGACCAGCAGCGTCTGGTTGCTTCTCATTACACACCACAGACCAGCAGCGTCTGGTTGCATTACACACCACAGACCAGCAGCGTTCTCATTACACACCACAGACCAGCAGCGTCTGGTTGCTCCTCATTACACACCACAGACCAGCAGCGTCTGGTTGCTCCTCATTACACACCACAGACCAGCAGCGTCTGGTTGCTCCTCATTACACACCACAGACCAGCAGCGTCTGGTTGCTCCTCATTACACACCACAGACCAGCAGCATCTGTTTGCTCCTCATTACACACCACAGACCAGCAGCGTCTGGTTGCTCCTCATTACACACCACAGACCAGCAGCGTCTGGTTGCTCCTCATTACACACCACAGACCAGCAGCGTCTGGTTGCTCCTCATTACACACCACAGACCAGCAGCGTCTGGTTGCTCCTCATTACACACCACAGACCAGCAGCGTCTGGTTGCTCCTCATTACACACCACAGACCAGCAGCGTCTGGTTGCTCCTCATTACACACCACAGACCAGCAGCGTCTGGTTGCTCCTCATTACACACCACAGACCAGCAGCGTCTGGTTGCTCCTCATTACACACCACAGACCAGCAGCGTCTGGTTGCTCCTCATTACACACCACATTTACATTTAAGTCATTTAGCACCACAGACCAGCAGCGTCTGGTATCCAGACAGACCAGCAGCTCTGGTTGCTCCTCATTACACCCACAGACCAGCAGCGTCTGGTTGCTCCTCATTACACACCACAGACCAGCAGCGTCTGGTTGCTCCTCATTACACACCACAGACCAGCAGCGTCTGGTTGCTCCTCATTACACACCACAGACCAGCAGCGTCTGGTTGCTCCTCATTACACACCACAGACCAGCAGCGTCTGGTTGCTCCTCATTACACACCACAGACCAGCAGCGTCTGGTTGCTCCTCATTACACACCACAGACCAGCAGCGTCTGGTTGCTCCTCATTACACACCACAGACCAGCAGCGTCTGGTTGCTCCTCATTACACACCACAGACCAGCAGCGTCTGGTTGCTCCTCATTACACACCACAGACCAGCAGCGTCTGGTTGCTCCTCATTACACACCACAGACCAGCAGCAGCGTCTGGTTGCTCCTCATTACACACCACAGACCAGCAGCGTCTGGTTGCTCCTCATTACACACCACAGACCAGCAGCGTCTGGTTGCTCCTCATTACACACCACAGACCAGCAGCGTCTGGTTGCTCCTCATTACACACCACAGACCAGCAGCGTCTGGTTGCTCCTCATTACACACCACAGACCAGCAGCGTCTGGTTGCTCCTCATTACACACCACAGACCAGCAGCGTCTGGTTGCTCCTCATTACACACCACAGACCAGCAGCGTCTGGTTGCTCCTCATTACACACCACAGACCAGCAGCGTCTGGTTGCTCCTCATTACACACCACAGACCAGCAGCGTCTGGTTGCTCCTCATTACACACCACAGACCAGCAGCGTCTGGTTGCTCCTCATTACACACCACAGACCAGCAGCGTCTGGTTGCTCCTCATTACACACCACAGACCAGCAGCGTCTGGTTGCTCCTCATTACACACCACAGACCAGCAGCGTCTGGTTGCTCCTCATTACACACCACAGACCAGCAGCGTCTGGTTGCTCCTCATTACACACCACAGACCAGCAGCGTCTGGTTGCTCCTCATTACACACCACAGACCAGCAGCGTCTGGTTGCTCCTCATTACACACCACAGACCAGCAGCGTCTGGTTGCTCCTCATTACACACCACAGACCAGCAGCGTCTGGTTGCTCCTCATTACACACCACAGACCACGGACCAGCAGCGTCTGGTTGCTCCTCATTACACACCACAGACCAGCAGCGTCTGGTTGCTCCTCATTACACACCACAGACCAGCAGCGTCTGGTTGCTCCTCATTACACACCACATTTACATTTAAGTCATTTAGCAGACGCTCTTATCCAGAGCGACTTACACCACAGACCAGCAGCGTCTGGTTGCTCCTCATTACACACCACAGACCAGCAGCGTCTAGTTGCTCCTCATTACACACCACAGACCAGCAGCGTCTGGTTGCTCCTCATTACACACCACAGACCAGCAGCGTCTGGTTGCTCCTCATTACACACCACAGACCAGCAGCGTCTGGTTGCTCCTCATTACACACCACAGACCAGCAGCGTCTGGTTGCTCCTCATTACACACCACAGACCAACAAATATTCTTTACACCATTCGGCCCACTGTATTACATATAGCTGCATAGAGACTAGCTAGATAATTGGCACATTTAGTTTGAATGTTTGGCAGTGTTAGGAGAACGTAGGGTAGGATTCACAAATTAATAGACCCTTTTGATAAAATACATCAAATAAAGACGTTAGTTGGGAAATGTTTTAAGGCTTCCTCTGTTATTTCCCTATGGGGAAGCACTGGTCATGTACTGAATAACTAAGTTTACCTTTTCCTTAAGAAGAAGGGGAAATGTTTTAAAATATATTGTAGTAAGTTCTAATAGACTTGTATGAGTGTGCTATTATATATCAAATTTTTGTGATACGAATTAATGGTAGGAAGGCTTTCTGTTAGATGGGGCTTTACAAGCCGTGTGTGTGTGTGTGTGTGTGTGTGTGTGTGTGTGTGTGTGTGTGGTGTGTGTGTGTGTGTGTGTGTGTGTGTGTGTGTGTGTGTGTCTATGGACAGGCTCGCTCACAGTGTCTGCACACAGTGCAGGCAGGCATTTCTGTGTCTGTATGTCAGAGAGGGGGAAGGGATGGTTGTTATTCTGGTAGCAGTAGACCAGCCCTCCCTCTGCTGTTGTCACATGGTCTCTAGGATGCATCTGAAATGGCACCCTATTCCCTATATATAGTGCAATGTGCCATTCTAAAGTAGTGCACTATATAGGGAATAGGGCCCCGATCTATAGTAGTGCACTATAATAGAGAATAGGGTGCCATTCTAAAGTAGTGTATTATATAGGGAATAGGGCCCCGATCTATAGTAGTGCACTATAATAGAGAATAGGGTGCCATTCTAAAGTAGTGTACTATATAGGGAGCCATTCTAAAGTAGTGCACTATATAGGGAATAGGGTGCCATTCTATGTTGGGATAACAGTGACTGGCTGCCTGAGGCCCAGTGAAGAAAGAATCTCTCTCTCTCTCTCTCTCTCTCTCTCTCTCTCTCTCTCTCTCTCTCTCTCTCTCTCTCTCTCTCTCTCTCTCTCTCTCTCTCTCTCTCTCTCTCTCTCTCGACTTGGTGTTGAACACCAAACTCTAATCTAAAGCAGTTCAGATAAACACAACTAGTTTTAATCAATACAAACCTTGTTGTTTCAACTATACTAATAAAACCCAAGATGTGTCCCAAATGACTACTTTTGGCAAGAGTCCTATGGGCCCCTATGAGAGGCACTACCTTCTCTCTGGGTCCTGGTCAAAAGTAGTGCACAGTACTGAATAGTGTACAGGATGCCATTTGTGATGTAACACCGGTGCAGGCAACAGTTGGGGAGGTGCTGTTCTACTCTACACTGTAGAGGACCGTGGGCCCTACTCTACTCTGTAGAGGACCGTGGGCCCTACTCTACTCTGTAGAGGACCGTGGGCCCTACTCTACTCTGTAGAGGACCGTGGGCCCTACTCTACTCTGTAGAGGACCGTGGGCCCTACTCTACTCTGTAGAGGACCGTGGGCTCTACTCTACTCTGTAGAGGACCGTGGGCTCTACTCTACTCTGTAGAGGACCGTGGGCCCTACTCTACTCTGTAGAGGACCGTGGGCCCTACTCTACTCTGTAGAGGACCGTGGGCCCTACTCTACTCTGTAGAGGACCGTGGGCTCTACTCTCTGACATTCTACCAGCAGTAGATAACCGTGGGCCCTACTCTACTCTGTAGAGGACCGTGGGCTCTACTCTACTCTGTAGAGGACCGTGGGCCCTACTCTACTCTGTAGAGGACCGTGGGCTCTACTCTACTCTGTAGAGGACCGTGGGCTCTACTCTACTCTGTAGAGGACCGTGGGCCCTACTCTACTCTGTAGAGGACCGTGGGCTCTACTCTCTGACGTTCTACCAGCAGTAGATAACCGTGGGCTCTACTCTACTCTGTAGAGGACCGTGGGCTCTACTCTACTCTGTAGAGGACCGTGGGCTCTACTCTCTGACGTCTGTACCAGCAGGACCGTGGGCTCTACTCTACTCTGTAGAGGACCGTGGGCTCTACTCTCTGACATTCTACCAGCTGAGTTCTAGAGGAGGACCGTGGGCCCTACTCTACTCTGTAGAGGACCGTGGGCTCTACTCTACTCTGTAGAGGACCGTGGGCCCTACTCTACTCTGTAGAGGACCGTGGGCCCTACTCTACTCTGTAGAGGACCGTGGGCCCTACTCTACTCTGTAGAGGACCGTGGGCCCTACTCTACTCTGTAGAGGACCGTGGGCCCTACTCTACTCTGTAGAGGACCGTGGGCCCTACTCTACTCTGTAGAGGACCGTGGGCCCTACATTCTACTCTGTAGAGGACCGTGGGCCCTACTCTACTCTGTAGAGGACCGTGGGCTCTACTCTACTCTGTAGAGGACCGTGGGCCCTACTCTACTCTGTAGAGGACCGTGGGCCCTACTCTACTCTGTAGAGGACCGTGGGCCCTACTCTACTCTGTAGAGGACCGTGGGCCCTACTCTCTGACATTCTACCAGAGGACCGTGGGCCCTACTCTACTCTGTAGAGGACCGTGGGCCCTACTCTACTCTGTAGAGGACCGTGGGCCCTACTCTACTCTGTAGAGGACCGTGGGCCCTACTCTACTCTGTAGAGGACCGTGGGCTCTACTCTCTGACATTCTACCAGCAGTAGATAACCGTGGGCCCTACTCTACTCTGTAGAGGACCGTGGGCCCTACTCTACTCTGTAGAGGACCGTGGGCTCTACTCTACTCTGTAGAGGACCGTGGGCCCTACTCTACTCTGTAGAGGACCGTGGGCTCTACTCTCTGACATTCTACCAGCAGTAGAGGACCGTGGGCTCTACTCTACTCAGTAGAGGACCGTGGGCCCTACTCTACACTGTAGAGGACCGTGGGCCCTACTCTACTCTGTAGAGGACCGTGGGCCCTACTCTACTCTGTAGCAGTAGATAACCGTGGGCCCTACTCTACTCTGTAGAGGACCGTGGGCCCTACTCTACTCTGTAGAGGACCGTGGGCCCTACTCTACTCTGTAGAGGACCGTGGGCCCTACTCTCTGTAGAGGACCGTGGGCCCTACTCTGTAGAGGACCGTGGGCTCTACTCTCTGACATTCTACCAGCAGTAGATAACCGTGGGCCCTACTCTACTCTGTAGAGGACCGTGGGCTCTACTCTACTCTGTAGAGGACCGTGGGCCCTACTCTACTCTGTAGAGGACTGTGGGCTCTACTCTACTCTGTAGAGGACCGTGGGCCCTACTCTACTCTGTAGAGGACCGTGGGCTCTACTCTACTCTGTAGAGGACCGTGGGCTCTACTCTACTCTGTAGAGGACCGTGGGCCCTACTCTACTCTGTAGAGGACCGTGGGCCCTACTCTACTCTGTAGAGGACCGTGGGCCCTACTCTACTCTGTAGAGGACCGTGGGCTCTACTCTCTGACATTCTACCAGCAGTAGATAACCGTGGGCCCTACTCTACTCTGTAGAGGACCGTGGGCTCTACTCTACTCTGTAGAGGACCGTGGGCCCTACTCTACTCTGTAGAGGACCGTGGGCTCTACTCTACTCTGTAGAGGACCGTGGGCTCTACTCTACTCTGTAGAGGACCGTGGGCCCTACTCTACTCTGTAGAGGACCGTGGGCTCTACTCTCTGACGTTCTACCAGCAGTAGACGACCGTGGGCTCTACTACTCTACTCTGCAGTAGAGGACCGTGGGCTCTACTCTACTCTGTAGAGGACCGTGGGCTCTACTCTCTGACGTTCTACCAGCAGTAGAGGACCGTGGGCTCTACTCTACTCTGTAGAGGACCGTGGGCTCTACTCTACTCTGTAGAGGACCGTGGGCTCTACTCTACTCTGTAGAGGACCGTGGGCTCTACTCTACTCTGTAGAGGACCGTGGGCTCTACTCTACTCTGTAGAGGACCGTGGGCCCTACTCTACTCTGTAGAGGACCGTGGGCTCTACTCTACTCTGTAGAGGACCGTGGGCTCTACTCTCTGACTCTGTACCAGCAGTAGGACCGTGGGCCCTACTCTACTCTGTAGAGGACCGTGGGCTCTACTCTACTCTGTAGAGGACCGTGGGCTCTACTCTACTCTGTAGAGGACCGTGGGCCCTACTCTACTCTGTAGAGGACCGTGGGCTCTACTCTACTCTGTAGAGGACCGTGGGCTCTACTCTACTCTGTAGAGGACCGTGGGCTCTACTCTACTCTACCAGCAGTAGAGGACCGTGGGCTCTACTCTACTCTGTAGAGGACCGTGGGCCCTACTCTACTCTGTAGAGGACCGTGGGCTCTACTCTACTCTGTAGAGGACCGTGGGCTCTACTCTCTGACTCTACCAGCAGTAGAGGACCGTGGGCTCTACTCTACTCTGTAGAGGACCGTGGGCTCTACTCTACTCTGTAGAGGACCGTGGGCCCTACTCTCTGACGTTCTACCAGCAGTAGAGGACCGTGGGCCCTACTCTACTCTGTAGAGGACCGTGGGCTCTACTCTACTCTGTAGAGGACCGTGGGCTCTACTCTACTCTGTAGAGGACCGTGGGCCCTACTCTGTGAGGACGTGGGCTCTACCAGCAGTAGAGGACCGTGGGCCCTACTCTACTCTGTAGAGGACCGTGGGCTCTACTCTACTCTGTAGAGGACCGTGGGCCCTACTCTACTCTGTAGAGGACCGTGGGCCCTACTCTACTCTGTAGAGGACCGTGGGCTCTACACTAAACAAGTTTATACATTTACTCATGCTATTTGGGTTAATATGCAAAAGAAAGACATGAAAACGAATAGGCCTAATATATCCTCAAATAAGTGTAACACACTTTAAAACACCTTGTGACAAACGCAAAATATAAACATGTAAAATAAAAACACATTTGACTGGTAGACAATAAGTGACTTGTTATTTCTTTAAACTTGTTATAGTTTCTAACTGGTATAACCTGTTATTACCGTGATAAACAGTTCTACAGATCCTGTAGAACGAAGCATTTGCCCGGAGTTCTATAACTGACCAGCACACAGCTTTACAACACTTGTATGACAGCTGGCATGAAAGTGTGTGAGCTGTGTGTGTGTGTGTGTCAGCTGTGCGTGTGTGTGTGTGTGTGTGTGTGTTCGCGCTTCATCTGATCTTAGTGTCTTTCTCTCTGTGTGTTTACCCCAAATGGCTCCCTTTACAGTGCACTACTGTTGGTCACTACCCTGTCCAAAAGTAGTGCACTTTCATAAGTAATATGCTATTTGTGACTCAACTTCAGTCTCCCTGTGAGGAGGACATGGCTGATATAAAATGGCAGTTGGTTCTTTTGTGGTGTTTTTTTTTAAAAAAATGGCGTGTCATGGCTGGTGTTGTGTCCCCGCCCTTCTTCTCCTCCATGCAGGCATCTGACGCAGTGATGTCACAAAGGAGGCGGGGCTGAAATAGGAAACCACAGCTTCCTGTTGACGAGACTGAGCCATGAAAGGGAAAGGCTGTGGAACGCTTTAAATAGTACCCTTCATAGTACACCAAGGCTCCTGGGGGCTCTACTCAAAAGTAGTGGATTAAAATAGGGGTTAGGGTAGTATATGGGAGGCAGACTGAGGCTAGCAGGAAGAGTGTATGGCTATGCTATTGGACTGCATCGGTTCTCTCTAAACGAACGAACGTAAAGCGTTTAAGCCCTGTTTAACTAACGTAAAGCTGAGCTCCAGAGTGACTTCAAGCCCTGTTTAACTAACGTAAAGCTGAGCTCCAGAGTGGCTTCAAGCCCTGTTTAACTAACGTAAAACTGAGCTCCAGAGTGGCTTCAAGCCCTGTTTAACTAACGTAAAGCTGAGCTCCAGAGTGACTTCAAGCCTTTTTTAACTAACGTAAAGCTGAGCTCGAGAGTGACTTCAAACCCTGTTTAACTAACGTAAAGCTGAGCTCCAGAGTGACTTCAATCCCTGTTTAACTAACGTAAAGCTGAGCTCCAGAGTGACTTAAAAACTTGTTTAACTAACGTAAAGCTGAGCTCCAGTGTAACTTCAAGCCCTGTGTAACTAACGTAAAGCTGAGCTCCAGAGTGACTTCAAGCCCTGTGTAACTAACGTAAAGCTGAGCTCCAGAGTGACTTCAAGCCCTGTTTAACTAACGTAAAGCTGAGCTCCAGAGTGACTTCAAGCCCTGTGTAACTAACGTAAAGCTGAGCTCCAGAGTGACTTCAAGCCCTGTTTAACTAACGTAAAGCTGAGCTCCAGAGTGACTTCAAGGCCTGTTTAACTAACGTAAAGCTGAGCTCGGTATTCTCACTGTAATGCTCAACAGCTTCTTTACACTTTAGGAAGCGTTGAATATGGGCCAAATTATTTCAAAGACAGGATGTCAGTGGTAACAATCTGAGTTTTGTATTCAAAGTTTACAAGCTAAATAAATTAAATAATTATTTAGCAAATTTTATAAATACCCTGAATTTCTACCTTGTACTTGAACCTGGCTAGCGGTAACGACTTAAAATAAGAGTTAACAACAGAGCGTTACCTAACATAACCCTCAGACCCTCAGTCTTAACCGTCAGACCCTCAGTCTTAACCCTCAGACCCTCAGTCATAACCCTCAGACCCTCAGTCTTAACCCTCAGACCCTCAGTCTTAACCCTCAGACCCTCAGTCATAACCCTCAGACCCTCAGTCTTAACCCTCAGACCATGTATACAGTAGACGTCTTAACTCTCAGACCCTCAGTCTTAACCCTCAGACCATGTATACAGTAGACGTCTTAACTCTCAGACCCTCAGTCTTAACCCTCAGACCATTTATAAAGTAGACGTCTTAACTCTCAGACCATGTATACAGTCTTAACCCTCAGACCATGTATAAAGTAGACATCTTAACTCTCAGACCATGTATACAGTCTTAACCCTCAGACCATGTATAAAGTAGACGTCTTAACCCTCAGACCATGTATACAGTCTTAACCCTCAGACCATGTATAAAGTCTTAACCCTCAGACCATGTATACAGTCTTAACCCTCAGACCATGTATACAGTAGACGTCTTAACTCTCAGACCCTCAGTCTTAACCCTCAGACCATGTATACAGTAGACGTATTAACTCTCAGACCCTCAGTCTTAACCCTCAGACCATTTATAAAGTAGACGTCTTAACTCTCAGACCATGTATACAGTCTTAACCCTCAGACCATGTATAAAGTAGACATCTTAACTCTCAGACCATGTATACAGTCTTAACCCTCAGACCATGTATAAAGTAGACGTCTTAACCCTCAGACCATGTATACAGTCTTAACCCTCAGACCATGTATAAAGTCTTAACCCTCAGACCATGTATACAGTCTTAACCCTCAGACCATGTATAAAGTAGACATCTTAACTCTCAGACCATGTATAAAGTAGACGTCTTAACTCTCAGACCATGTATAAAGTAGACGTCTTAACTCTCAGACCATGTATACAGTCTTAACCCTCAGACCATGTATAAAGTAGACGTCTTAACTCTCAGACCATGTATACAGTCTTAACCCTCAGACCATGTATAAAGTAGACGTCTTAACCCTCAGACCATGTATAAAGTAGACGTCTTAACCCTCAGACCATTTATAAAGTAGACGTCTTAACTCTCAGACCATGTATAAAGTAGACGTCTTAACTCTCAGACCATGTATACAGTCTTAACCCTCAGACCATGTATAAAGTAGACGTCTTAACCCTCAGACCATGTATAAAGTAGACGTCTTAACCCTCAGACCATTTATAAAGTAGACGTCTTAACTCTCAGACCATGTATACAGTCTTAACCCTCAGACCATGTATAAAGTAGACGTCTTAACCCTCAGACCATGTATAAAGTAGTGCGTCTTAACCCTCAGACCATGTATAAAGTAGACGTCTTAACCCTCAGACCATTTATAAAGTAGACGTCTTAACTCTCAGACAATGTATACAGTCTTAACCCTCAGACCATGTATAAAGTAGACGTCTTAACTCTCAGACCATGTATACAGTCTTAACCCTCAGACCATTTATAAAGTAGACGTCTTAACCCTCAGACCATGTATAAAGTAGACGTCTTAACCCTCAGACCATGTATAAAGTAGACGTCTTAACCCTCAGACCATGTATAAAGTAGACGTCTTAACCCTCAGACCATGTATAAAGTAGACGTCTTAACCCTCAGACCATGTATAAAGTAGACGTCTTAACCCTCAGACCATTTATAAAGTAGACGTCTTAACCCTCAGACCATGTATAAAGTAGACGTCTTAACCCTCAGACCATGTATACAGTCTTAACCCTCAGACCATTTATAAAGTAGATGTCTTAACCCTCAGACCATGTATAAAGTCTTAACCCTCAGACCATGTATAAAGTAGACGTCTTAACCCTCAGACCATGTATAAAGTAGACGTCTTAACTCTCAGACCATGTATACAGTCTTAACCCTCAGACCATGTATAAAGTAGACGTCTTAACTCTCAGACCATTTATAAAGTAGACGTCTTAACCCTCAGACCATGTATAAAGTAGACGTCTTAACCCTCAGACCATTTATAAAGTAGACGTCTTAACTCTCAGACCATGTATACAGTCTTAACCCTCAGACCATGTATAAAGTAACGTCTTAACTCTCAGACCATGTATACAGTCTTAACCCTCAGACCATGTATAAAGTAGACGTCTTAACCCTCAGACCATTTATAAAGTAGACGTCTTAACTCTCAGACCATGTATACAGTCTTAACCCTCAGACCATGTATAAAGTAGACGTCTTAACCCTCAGACCATGTATAAAGTAGACGTCTTAACTCTCAGACCATGTATACAGTCTTAACCCTCAGACCATGTATAAAGTAGACGTCTTAACCCTCAGACCATTTATAAAGTAGACGTCTTAACTCTCAGACCATGTATACAGTCTTAACACTCAGACCATTTATAAAGTAGACGTCTTAACCCTCAGACCATTTATAAAGTAGACGTCTTAACCCTCAGACCATTTATAAAGTAGACGTCTTAACTCTCAGACCATGTATACAGTCTTAACCCTCAGACCATGTATAAAGTAGACGTCTTAACTCTCAGACCATGTATACAGTCTTAACCCTCAGACCATGTATAAAGTAGACGTCTTAACCCTCAGACCATTTATAAAGTAGACGTCTTAACTCTCAGACCATGTATACAGTCTTAACCCTCAGACCATGTATAAAGTAGACGTCTTAACCCTCAGACCATTTATAAAGTAGACGTCTTAACTCTCAGACCATGTATACAGTCTTAACACTCAGACCATTTATAAAGTAGACGTCTTAACCCTCAGACCATTTATAAAGTAGACGTCTTAACCCTGAGACCATGTATAAAGTCTTAACCCTCAGACCATGTATAAAGTCGTCTTAACCCTCAGACCATGTATAAAGTAGAAGTCTTAACCCTCAGACCATGTATAAAGTAGACGTCTTAACCCTCAGACCATGTATAAAGTCTTAACCCTCAGACCATGTATAAAGTCAGACGTCTTAACCCTCAGACCATGTATAAAGTAGACGTCTTAACCCTCAGACCATGTATAAAGTAGACGTCTTAACCCTCAGACCATGTATACAGTCGTTTAACACTCAGACCATTTATAAAGTAGACATCTTAACCCTCAGACCATTTATAAAGTAGACCTCTTAACCCTCAGACCATTTATAAAGTAGAAGTCTTAACCCTCAGACCATGTATAAAGTAGACGTCTTAACCCTCAGACCATTTATAAAGTAGACGTCTTAACCCTCAGACCATGTATAAAGTAGACGTCTTAACCCTCAGACCATGTATACAGTCTTAACCCTCAGACCATTTATAAAGTAGATGTCTTAACCCTCAGACCATGTATAAAGTAGATGTCTTAACCCTCAGACCATTTATAAAGTAGATGTCTTAACCCTCAGACCATGTATAAAGTAGATGTCTTAACCCTCAGACCATTTATAAAGTAGAAGTATTAACCCTCAGACCATGTATAAAGTAGACGTCTTAACCCTCAGACCATGTATAAAGTAGACGTCTTAACCCTCAGACCATGTATAAAGTCTTAACCCTCAGACCATTTATAAAGTAGACGTCTTAACCCTCAGACCATGTATAAAGTAGACGTCTTAACCCTCAGACCATTTATAAAGTAGACGTCTTAACTCTCAGACCATTTATAAAGTAGACGTCTTAACCCTCAGACCATGTATAAAGTAGACGTCTTAACCCTCAGACCATTTATAAAGTAGACGTCTTAACTCTCAGACCATGTATACAGTCTTAACCCTCAGACCATGTATAAAGTAGACGTCTTAACCCTCAGACCATGTATAAAGTAGACGTCTTAACCCTCAGACCATGTATAAAGTAGACGTCTTAACCCTCAGACCATGTATAAAGTAGACGTCTTAACCCTCAGACCATGTATAAAGTCGTCTTAACCCTCAGACCATGTATAAAGTAGACGTCTTAACCTCAGACCATGTATAAAGTAGACGTCTTAACCCTCAGACCATGTATAAAGTAGACGTCTTAACCCTCAGACCATGTATAAAGTAGACGTCTTAACCCTCAGACCATTTATAAAGTAGACGTCTTAACCCTCAGACCATTTATAGTCTTAACCCTCAGACCATTTATAAAGTAGACGTCTTAACTCTCAGACCATGTATACAGTCTTAACCCTCAGACCATGTATAAAGTAGACGTCTTAACTCTCAGACCATGTATACAGTCTTAACCCTCAGACCATGTATAAAGTAGACGTCTTAACCCTCAGACCATGTATAAAGTAGACGTCTTAACCCTCAGACCATTTATAAAGTAGACATCTTAACTCTCAGACCATGTATACAGTCTTAACCCTCAGACCATGTATAAAGTAGACGGCTTAACTCTCAGACCATTTATAAAGTAGACGTCTTAACTCTCAGACCATTTATAAAGTAGACGTCTTAACCCTCAGACCATGTATAAAGTAGACGTCTTAACCCTCAGACCATTTATAAAGTAGACGTCTTAACTCTCAGACCATGTATACAGTCTTAACCCTCAGACCATGTATAAAGTAGACGTCTTAACTCTCAGACCATGTATACAGTCTTAACCCTCAGACCATGTATAAAGTAGACGTCTTAACCCTCAGACCATGTATAAAGTAGACGTCTTAACCCTCAGACCATTTATAAAGTAGACGTCTTAACTCTCAGACCATGTATACAGTCTTAACCCTCAGACCATGTATAAAGTAGACGTCTTAACCCTCAGACCATGTATAAAGTAGACGTCTTAACCTCAGACCATGTATAAAGTAGACGTCTTAACCCTCAGACCATTTATAAAGTAGACGTCTTAACTCTCAGACAATGTATACAGTCTTAACCCTCAGACCATGTATAAAGTAGACGTCTTAACTCTCAGACCATGTATACAGTCTTAACCCTCAGACCATTTATAAAGTAGACGTCTTAACCCTCAGACCATGTATAAAGTAGACGTCTTAACCCTCAGACCATGTATAAAGTAGACGTCTTAACCCTCAGACCATGTATAAAGTAGACGTCTTAACCCTCAGACCATTTATAAAGTAGACGTCTTAACTCTCAGACAATGTATACAGTCTTAACCCTCAGACCATGTATAAAGTAGACGTCTTAACTCTCAGACCATGTATACAGTCTTAACCCTCAGACCATTTATAAAGTAGACGTCTTAACCCTCAGACCATGTATAAAGTAGACGTCTTAACCCTCAGACCATGTATAAAGTAGACGTCTTAACCCTCAGACCATGTATAAAGTAGACGTCTTAACCCTCAGACCATGTATAAAGTAGACGTCTTAACCCTCAGACCATGTATAAAGTAGACGTCTTAACCCTCAGACCATTTATAAAGTAGACGTCTTAACCCTCAGACCATGTATACAGTCTTAACCCTCAGACCATTTATAAAGTAGATGTCTTAACCCTCAGACCATGTATAAAGTCTTAACCCTCAGACCATGTATAAAGTAGACGTCTTAACCCTCAGACCATGTATAAAGTAGACGTCTTAACTCTCAGACCATGTATACAGTCTTAACCCTCAGACCATGTATAAAGTAGACGTCTTAACTCTCAGACCATTTATAAAGTAGACGTCTTAACCCTCAGACCATGTATAAAGTAGACGTCTTAACCCTCAGACCATTTATAAAGTAGACGTCTTAACTCTCAGACCATGTATACAGTCTTAACCCTCAGACCATGTATAAAGTAGACGTCTTAACTCTCAGACCATGTATACAGTCTTAACCCTCAGACCATGTATAAAGTAGACGTCTTAACCCTCAGACCATGTATAAAGTAGACGTCTTAACTCTCAGACCATGTATACAGTCTTAACCCTCAGACCATGTATAAAGTAGACGTCTTAACCCTCAGACCATGTATAAAGTAGACGTCTTAACTCTCAGACCATGTATACAGTCTTAACCCTCAGACCATGTATAAAGTAGACGTCTTAACCCTCAGACCATTTATAAAGTAGACGTCTTAACTCTCAGACCATATATACAGTCTTAACACTCAGACCATTTATAAAGTAGACGTCTTAACCCTCAGACCATTTATAAAGTAGACGTCTTAACCCTCAGACCATGTATAAAGTCTTAACCCTCAGACCATGTATAAAGTAGACGTCTTAACCCTCAGACCATGTATAAAGTAGAAGTCTTAACCCTCAGACCATGTATAAAGTAGACGTCTTAACCCTCAGACCATGTATAAAGTCTTAACCCTCAGACCATGTATAAAGTAGACGTCTTAACCCTCAGACCATGTATAAAGTAGACGTCTTAACCCTCAGACCATTTATAAAGTAGAAGTATTAACCCTCAGACCATGTATAAAGTAGACGTCTTAACCCTCAGACCATGTATAAAGTAGACGTCTTAACCCTCAGACCATGTATAAAGTCTTAACCCTCAGACCATTTATAAAGTAGACGTCTTAACCCTCAGACCATGTATAAAGTAGACGTCTTAACCCTCAGACCATGTATAAAGTAGACGTCTTAACCCTCAGACCATGTATAAAGTAGACGTCTTAACCCTCAGACCATGTATAAAGTAGACGTCTTAACCCTCAGACCATGTATAAAGTAGACGTCTTAACCCTCAGACCATGTATAAAGTAGACGTCTTAACCCTCAGACCATTTATAAAGTAGACATCTTAACTCTCAGACCATGTATACAGTCTTAACCCTCAGACCATTTATAAAGTAGACGTCTTAACTCTCAGACCATTTATAAAGTAGACGTCTTAACCCTCAGACCATGTATAAAGTAGACGTCTTAACCCTCAGACCATTTATAAAGTAGACGTCTTAACTCTCAGACCATGTATACAGTCTTAACCCTCAGACCATGTATAAAGTAGACGTCTTAACCCTCAGACCATGTATAAAGTAGACGTCTTAACCCTCAGACCATGTATAAAGTAGACGTCTTAACCCTCAGACCATTTATAAAGTAGACGTCTTAACTCTCAGACAATGTATACAGTCTTAACCCTCAGACCATGTATAAAGTAGACGTCTTAACTCTCAGACCATGTATACAGTCTTAACCCTCAGACCATTTATAAAGTAGACGTCTTAACCCTCAGACCATGTATAAAGTAGACGTCTTAACCCTCAGACCATGTATAAAGTAGACGTCTTAACCCTCAGACCATGTATAAAGTAGACGTCTTAACCCTCAGACCATGTATAAAGTAGACGTCTTAACCCTCAGACCATGTATAAAGTAGACGTCTTAACCCTCAGACCATTTATAAAGTAGACGTCTTAACCCTCAGACCATGTATAAAGTAGACGTCTTAACCCTCAGACCATGTATACAGTCTTAACCCTCAGACCATTTATAAAGTAGTCTTAACCCTCAGACCATGTATAAAGTCTTAACCCTCAGACCATGTATAAAGTAGACGTCTTAACTCTCAGACCATGTATACAGTCTTAACCCTCAGACCATGTATAAAGTAGACGTCTTAACCCTCAGACCATGTATAAAGTAGACGTCTTAACTCTCAGACCATGTATACAGTCTTAACCCTCAGACCATGTATAAAGTAGACGTCTTAACCCTCAGACCATGTATAAAGTAGACGTCTTAACTCTCAGACCATGTATACAGTCTTAACCCTCAGACCATGTATAAAGTAGACGTCTTAACCCTCAGACCATTTATAAAGTAGACGTCTTAACTCTCAGACCATATATACAGTCTTAACACTCAGACCATTTATAAAGTAGACGTCTTAACCCTCAGACCATTTATAAAGTAGACGTCTTAACCCTCAGACCATGTATAAAGTCTTAACCCTCAGACCATGTATAAAGTAGACGTCTTAACCCTCAGACCATGTATAAAGTAGAAGTCTTAACCCTCAGACCATGTATAAAGTAGACGTCTTAACCCTCAGACCATGTATAAAGTCTTAACCCTCAGACCATGTATAAAGTAGACGTCTTAACCCTCAGACCATGTATAAAGTAGACGTCTTAACCCTCAGACCATGTATAAAGTAGACGTCTTAACCCTCAGACCATTTATAAAGTAGAAGTATTAACCCTCAGACCATGTATAAAGTAGACGTCTTAACCCTCAGACCATGTATAAAGTAGACGTCTTAACCCTCAGACCATGTATAAAGTCTTAACCCTCAGACCATTTATAAAGTAGACGTCTTAACCCTCAGACCATGTATAAAGTAGACGTCTTAACCCTCAGACCATGTATAAAGTAGACGTCTTAACCTCAGACCATGTATAAAGTAGACGTCTTAACCCTCAGACCATGTATAAAGTAGACGTCTTAACCCTCAGACCATGTATAAAGTAGACGTCTTAACCCTCAGACCATGTATAAAGTAGACGTCTTAACCCTCAGACCATTTATAAAGTAGACATCTTAACTCTCAGACCATGTATACAGTCTTAACCCTCAGACCATTTATAAAGTAGACGTCTTAACTCTCAGACCATTTATAAAGTAGACGTCTTAACCCTCAGACCATGTATAAAGTAGACGTCTTAACCCTCAGACCATTTATAAAGTAGACGTCTTAACTCTCAGACCATGTATACAGTCTTAACCCTCAGACCATGTATAAAGTAGACGTCTTAACCCTCAGACCATGTATAAAGTAGACGTCTTAACCCTCAGACCATGTATAAAGTAGACGTCTTAACCCTCAGACCATTTATAAAGTAGACGTCTTAACTCTCAGACAATGTATACAGTCTTAACCCTCAGACCATGTATAAAGTAGACGTCTTAACTCTCAGACCATGTATACAGTCTTAACCCTCAGACCATTTATAAAGTAGACGTCTTAACCCTCAGACCATGTATAAAGTAGACGTCTTAACCCTCAGACCATGTATAAAGTAGACGTCTTAACCCTCAGACCATGTATAAAGTAGACGTCTTAACCCTCAGACCATGTATAAAGTAGACGTCTTAACCCTCAGACCATGTATAAAGTAGACGTCTTAACCCTCAGACCATTTATAAAGTAGACGTCTTAACCCTCAGACCATGTATAAAGTAGACGTCTTAACCCTCAGACCATGTATACAGTCTTAACCCTCAGACCATTTATAAAGTAGTCTTAACCCTCAGACCATGTATAAAGTCTTAACCCTCAGACCATGTATAAAGTAGACGTCTTAACCCTCAGACCATGTATAAAGTAGACGTCTTAACTCTCAGACCATGTATACAGTCTTAACCCTCAGACCATGTATAAAGTAGACGTCTTAACTCTCAGACCATTTATAAAGTAGACGTCTTAACCCTCAGACCATGTATAAAGTAGACGTCTTAACCCTCAGACCATTTATAAAATAGACGTCTTAACTCTCAGACCATGTATACAGTCTTAACCCTCAGACCATGTATAAAGTAGACGTCTTAACTCTCAGACCATGTATACAGTCTTAACCCTCAGACCATGTATAAAGTAGACGTCTTAACCCTCAGACCATGTATAAAGTAGACGTCTTAACTCTCAGACCATGTATACAGTCTTAACCCTCAGACCATGTATAAAGTAGACGTCTTAACCCTCAGACCATGTATAAAGTAGACGTCTTAACTCTCAGACCATGTATACAGTCTTAACCCTCAGACCATGTATAAAGTAGACGTCTTAACCCTCAGACCATTTATAAAGTAGACGTCTTAACTCTCAGACCATGTATACAGTCTTAACACTCAGACCATTTATAAAGTAGACGTCTTAACCCTCAGACCATTTATAAAGTAGACGTCTTAACCCTCAGACCATGTATAAAGTCTTAACCCTCAGACCATGTATAAAGTAGACGTCTTAACCCTCAGACCATGTATAAAGTAGAAGTCTTAACCCTCAGACCATGTATAAAGTAGACGTCTTAACCCTCAGACCATGTATAAAGTCTTAACCCTCAGACCATGTATAAAGTAGACGTCTTAACCCTCAGACCATGTATAAAGTAGACGTCTTAACCCTCAGACCATGTATAAAGTAGACGTCTTAACCCTCAGACCATGTATAAAGTAGACGTCTTAACCCTCAGACCATTTATAAAGTAGAAGTATTAACCCTCAGACCATGTATAAAGTAGACGTCTTAACCCTCAGACCATGTATAAAGTAGACGTCTTAACCCTCAGACCATGTATAAAGTAGACGTCTTAACCCTCAGACCATGTATAAAGTAGACGTCTTAACCCTCAGACCATTTATAAAGTAGACATCTTAACTCTCAGACCATGTATACAGTCTTAACCCTCAGACCATTTATAAAGTAGACGTCTTAACTCTCAGACCATTTATAAAGTAGACGTCTTAACCCTCAGACCATGTATAAAGTAGACGTCTTAACCCTCAGACCATTTATAAAGTAGACGTCTTAACTCTCAGACCATGTATACAGTCTTAACCCTCAGACCATGTATAAAGTAGACGTCTTAACCCTCAGACCATGTATAAAGTAGACGTCTTAACCCTCAGACCATGTATAAAGTAGACGTCTTAACCCTCAGACCATTTATAAAGTAGACGTCTTAACTCTCAGACCATGTATAAAGTAGACGTCTTAACCCTCAGACCATTTATAAAGTAGACGTCTTAACCCTCAGACCATGTATAAAGTAGACGTCTTAACCCTCAGACCATGTATAAAGTAGACATCTTAACCCTCAGACCATGTATAAAGTAGACGTCTTAACCCTCAGACCATGTATAAAGTAGACGTCTTAACCCTCAGACCATTTATAAAGTAGACGTCTTAACTCTCAGACCATGTATACAGTCTTAACCCTCAGACCATGTATAAAGTAGACGTCTTAACTCTCAGACCATGTATACAGTCTTAACCCTCAGACCATGTATAAAGTAGACGTCTTAACCCTCAGACCATGTATAAAGTAGACGTCTTAACTCTCAGACCATGTATACAGTCTTAACCCTCAGACCATGTATAAAGTAGACGTCTTAACCCTCAGACCATGTATAAAGTAGACGTCTTAACTCTCAGACCATGTATACAGTCTTAACCCTCAGACCATGTATAAAGTAGACATCTTAACCCTCAGACCATGTATAAAGTAGACGTCTTAACCCTCAGACCATGTATAAAGTAGACGTCTTAACCCTCAGACCATTTATAAAGTAGACGTCTTAACTCTCAGACCATGTATACAGTCTTAACCCTCAGACCATGTATAAAGTAGACGTCTTAACTCTCAGACCATGTATACAGTCTTAACCCTCAGACCATGTATAAAGTAGACGTCTTAACCCTCAGACCATGTATAAAGTAGACGTCTTAACTCTCAGACCATGTATACAGTCTTAACCCTCAGACCATGTATAAAGTAGACGTCTTAACCCTCAGACCATGTATAAAGTAGACGTCTTAACTCTCAGACCATGTATACAGTCTTAACCCTCAGACCATGTATAAAGTAGACGTCTTAACCCTCAGACCATTTATAAAGTAGACGTCTTAACTCTCAGACCATGTATACAGTCTTAACCCTCAGACCATGTATAAAGTAGACGTCTTAACCCTCAGACCATGTATAAAGTAGACGTCTTAACCCTCAGACCATGTATAAAGTAGACGTCTTAACTCTCAGACCATGTATACAGTCTTAACCCTCAGACCATGTATAAAGTAGACGTCTTAACCCTCAGACCATGTATAAAGTAGACGTCTTAACTCTCAGACCATGTATACAGTCTTAACCCTCAGACCATGTATAAAGTAGACGTCTTAACCCTCAGACCATTTATAAAGTAGACGTCTTAACTCTCAGACCATGTATACAGTCTTAACACTCAGACCATTTATAAAGTAGACGTCTTAACCCTCAGACCATTTATAAAGTAGACGTCTTAACCCTCAGACCATGTATAAAGTCTTAACCCTCAGACCATGTATAAAGTAGACGTCTTAACCCTCAGACCATGTATAAAGTAGAAGTCTTAACCCTCAGACCATGTATAAAGTAGACGTCTTAACCCTCAGACCATGTATAAAGTCTTAACCCTCAGACCATGTATAAAGTAGACGTCTTAACCCTCAGACCATGTATAAAGTAGACGTCTTAACCCTCAGACCATTTATAAAGTAGACGTCTTAACTCTCAGACCATGTATACAGTCTTAACCCTCAGACCATGTATAAAGTAGACGTCTTAACCCTCAGACCATGTATAAAGTAGATGTCTTAACCCTCAGACCATGTATAAAGTAGACGTCTTAACCCTCAGACCATTTATAAAGTAGACGTCTTAACTCTCAGACCATGTATACAGTCTTAACCCTCAGACCATTTATAAAGTAGACGTCTTAACCCTCAGACCATGTATAAAGTAGACGTCTTAACCCTCAGACCATGTATAAAGTAGACGTCTTAACTCTCAGACCATGTATACAGTCTTAACCCTCAGACCATGTATAAAGTAGACGTCTTAACTCTCAGACCATGTATACAGTCTTAACCCTCAGACCATTTATAAAGTAGACGTCTTAACCCTCAGACCATGTATAAAGTAGACGTCTTAACCCTCAGGCCATGTATAAAGTAGACGTCTTAACTCTCAGACCATGTATACAGTCTTAACCCTCAGACCATGTATACAGTCTTAACCCTCAGACCATGTATACAGTCTTAACCCTCAGACCATGTATAAAGTAGACGTCTTAACCCTCAGACCATTTATAAAGTAGACGTCTTAACTCTCAGACCATGTATACAGTCTTAACACTCAGACCATTTATAAAGTAGACGTCTTAACCCTCAGACCATTTATAAAGTAGACGTCTTAACCCTCAGACCATGTATAAAGTCTTAACCCTCAGACCATGTATAAAGTAGACGTCTTAACCCTCAGACCATGTATAAAGTAGAAGTCTTAACCCTCAGACCATGTATAAAGTAGACGTCTTAACCCTCAGACCATGTATAAAGTCTTAACCCTCAGACCATGTATAAAGTAGACGTCTTAACCCTCAGACCATGTATAAAGTAGACGTCTTAACCCTCAGACCATGTATAAAGTAGACGTCTTAACCCTCAGACCATGTATACAGTAGACGTCTTAACACTCAGACCATTTATAAAGTAGACGTCTTAACCCTCAGACCATGTATACAGTAGACGTCTTAACACTCAGACCATGTATAAAGTAGACGTCTTAACCCTCAGACCATGTATAAAGTAGATGTCTTAACCCTCAGACCATGTATAAAGTAGACGTCTTAACCCTCAGACCATGTATAAAGTCTTAACCCTCAGACCATGTATAAAGTAGACGTCTTAACCCTCAGACCATGTATAAAGTAGACGTCTTAACCCTCAGACCATGTATAAAGTAGACGTCTTAACCCTCAGACCATGTATACAGTAGACGCCTTAACACTCAGACCATGTATAAAGTAGACGTCTTAACCCTCAGACCATGTATAAAGTAGACGTCTTAACCCTCAGACCATTTATAAAGTAGACGTCTTAACTCTCAGACAATGTATACAGTCTTAACCCTCAGACCATGTATAAAGTAGACGTCTTAACTCTCAGACCATGTATACAGTCTTAACCCTCAGACCATTTATAAAGTAGACGTCTTAACCCTCAGACCATGTATAAAGTAGACGTCTTAACCCTCAGACCATGTATAAAGTAGACGTCTTAACCCTCAGACCATTTATAAAGTAGACGTCTTAACTCTCAGACCATGTATACAGTCTTAACCCTCAGACCATGTATAAAGTAGACGTCTTAACCCTCAGACCATGTATAAAGTAGACGTCTTAACCCTCAGACCATTTATAAAATAGACGTCTTAACTCTCAGACCATGTATACAGTCTTAACCCTCAGACCATGTATAAAGTAGACGTCTTAACTCTCAGACCATGTATACAGTCTTAACCCTCAGACCATGTATAAAGTAGACGTCTTAACCCTCAGACCATGTATAAAGTAGACGTCTTAACTCTCAGACCATGTATACAGTCTTAACCCTCAGACCATGTATAAAGTAGACGTCTTAACCCTCAGACCATGTATAAAGTAGACGTCTTAACTCTCAGACCATGTATACAGTCTTAACCCTCAGACCATGTATAAAGTAGACGTCTTAACCCTCAGACCATTTATAAAGTAGACGTCTTAACTCTCAGACCATGTATACAGTCTTAACACTCAGACCATTTATAAAGTAGACGTCTTAACCCTCAGACCATTTATAAAGTAGACGTCTTAACCCTCAGACCATGTATAAAGTCTTAACCCTCAGACCATGTATAAAGTAGACGTCTTAACCCTCAGACCATGTATAAAGTAGAAGTCTTAACCCTCAGACCATGTATAAAGTAGACGTCTTAACCCTCAGACCATGTATAAAGTCTTAACCCTCAGACCATGTATAAAGTAGACGTCTTAACCCTCAGACCATGTATAAAGTAGACGTCTTAACCCTCAGACCATGTATAAAGTAGACGTCTTAACCCTCAGACCATGTATAAAGTAGACGTCTTAACCCTCAGACCATTTATAAAGTAGAAGTATTAACCCTCAGACCATGTATAAAGTAGACGTCTTAACCCTCAGACCATGTATAAAGTAGACGTCTTAACCCTCAGACCATGTATAAAGTCTTAACCCTCAGACCATTTATAAAGTAGACGTCTTAACCCTCAGACCATGTATAAAGTAGACGTCTTAACCCTCAGACCATGTATAAAGTAGACGTCTTAACCCTCAGACCATGTATAAAGTAGACGTCTTAACCCTCAGACCATTTATAAAGTAGACATCTTAACTCTCAGACCATGTATACAGTCTTAACCCTCAGACCATTTATAAAGTAGACGTCTTAACTCTCAGACCATTTATAAAGTAGACGTCTTAACCCTCAGACCATGTATAAAGTAGACGTCTTAACCCTCAGACCATTTATAAAGTAGACGTCTTAACTCTCAGACCATGTATACAGTCTTAACCCTCAGACCATGTATAAAGTAGACGTCTTAACCCTCAGACCATGTATAAAGTAGACGTCTTAACCCTCAGACCATGTATAAAGTAGACGTCTTAACCCTCAGACCATTTATAAAGTAGACGTCTTAACTCTCAGACCATGTATAAAGTAGACGTCTTAACCCTCAGACCATTTATAAAGTAGACGTCTTAACCCTCAGACCATGTATAAAGTAGACGTCTTAACCCTCAGACCATGTATAAAGTAGACATCTTAACCCTCAGACCATGTATAAAGTAGACGTCTTAACCCTCAGACCATGTATAAAGTAGACGTCTTAACCCTCAGACCATTTATAAAGTAGACGTCTTAACTCTCAGACCATGTATACAGTCTTAACCCTCAGACCATGTATAAAGTAGACGTCTTAACTCTCAGACCATGTATACAGTCTTAACCCTCAGACCATGTATAAAGTAGACGTCTTAACCCTCAGACCATGTATAAAGTAGACGTCTTAACTCTCAGACCATGTATACAGTCTTAACCCTCAGACCATGTATAAAGTAGACGTCTTAACCCTCAGACCATGTATAAAGTAGACGTCTTAACTCTCAGACCATGTATACAGTCTTAACCCTCAGACCATGTATAAAGTAGACATCTTAACCCTCAGACCATGTATAAAGTAGACGTCTTAACCCTCAGACCATGTATAAAGTAGACGTCTTAACCCTCAGACCATTTATAAAGTAGACGTCTTAACTCTCAGACCATGTATACAGTCTTAACCCTCAGACCATGTATAAAGTAGACGTCTTAACTCTCAGACCATGTATACAGTCTTAACCCTCAGACCATGTATAAAGTAGACGTCTTAACCCTCAGACCATGTATAAAGTAGACGTCTTAACTCTCAGACCATGTATACAGTCTTAACCCTCAGACCATGTATAAAGTAGACGTCTTAACCCTCAGACCATGTATAAAGTAGACGTCTTAACTCTCAGACCATGTATACAGTCTTAACCCTCAGACCATGTATAAAGTAGACGTCTTAACCCTCAGACCATTTATAAAGTAGACGTCTTAACTCTCAGACCATGTATACAGTCTTAACCCTCAGACCATGTATAAAGTAGACGTCTTAACCCTCAGACCATGTATAAAGTAGACGTCTTAACCCTCAGACCATGTATAAAGTAGACGTCTTAACTCTCAGACCATGTATACAGTCTTAACCCTCAGACCATGTATAAAGTAGACGTCTTAACCCTCAGACCATGTATAAAGTAGACGTCTTAACTCTCAGACCATGTATACAGTCTTAACCCTCAGACCATGTATAAAGTAGACGTCTTAACCCTCAGACCATTTATAAAGTAGACGTCTTAACTCTCAGACCATGTATACAGTCTTAACACTCAGACCATTTATAAAGTAGACGTCTTAACCCTCAGACCATTTATAAAGTAGACGTCTTAACCCTCAGACCATGTATAAAGTCTTAACCCTCAGACCATGTATAAAGTAGACGTCTTAACCCTCAGACCATGTATAAAGTAGAAGTCTTAACCCTCAGACCATGTATAAAGTAGACGTCTTAACCCTCAGACCATGTATAAAGTCTTAACCCTCAGACCATGTATAAAGTAGACGTCTTAACCCTCAGACCATGTATAAAGTAGACGTCTTAACCCTCAGACCATTTATAAAGTAGACGTCTTAACTCTCAGACCATGTATACAGTCTTAACCCTCAGACCATGTATAAAGTAGACGTCTTAACCCTCAGACCATGTATAAAGTAGATGTCTTAACCCTCAGACCATGTATAAAGTAGACGTCTTAACCCTCAGACCATTTATAAAGTAGACGTCTTAACTCTCAGACCATGTATACAGTCTTAACCCTCAGACCATTTATAAAGTAGACGTCTTAACCCTCAGACCATGTATAAAGTAGACGTCTTAACCCTCAGACCATGTATAAAGTAGACGTCTTAACTCTCAGACCATGTATACAGTCTTAACCCTCAGACCATGTATAAAGTAGACGTCTTAACTCTCAGACCATGTATACAGTCTTAACCCTCAGACCATTTATAAAGTAGACGTCTTAACCCTCAGACCATGTATAAAGTAGACGTCTTAACCCTCAGGCCATGTATAAAGTAGACGTCTTAACTCTCAGACCATGTATACAGTCTTAACCCTCAGACCATGTATACAGTCTTAACCCTCAGACCATGTATACAGTCTTAACCCTCAGACCATGTATAAAGTAGACGTCTTAACCCTCAGACCATTTATAAAGTAGACGTCTTAACTCTCAGACCATGTATACAGTCTTAACACTCAGACCATTTATAAAGTAGACGTCTTAACCCTCAGACCATTTATAAAGTAGACGTCTTAACCCTCAGACCATGTATAAAGTCTTAACCCTCAGACCATGTATAAAGTAGACGTCTTAACCCTCAGACCATGTATAAAGTAGAAGTCTTAACCCTCAGACCATGTATAAAGTAGACGTCTTAACCCTCAGACCATGTATAAAGTCTTAACCCTCAGACCATGTATAAAGTAGACGTCTTAACCCTCAGACCATGTATAAAGTAGACGTCTTAACCCTCAGACCATGTATAAAGTAGACGTCTTAACCCTCAGACCATGTATACAGTAGACGTCTTAACACTCAGACCATTTATAAAGTAGACGTCTTAACCCTCAGACCATGTATACAGTAGACGTCTTAACACTCAGACCATGTATAAAGTAGACGTCTTAACCCTCAGACCATGTATAAAGTAGATGTCTTAACCCTCAGACCATGTATAAAGTAGACGTCTTAACCCTCAGACCATGTATAAAGTCTTAACCCTCAGACCATGTATAAAGTAGACGTCTTAACCCTCAGACCATGTATAAAGTAGACGTCTTAACCCTCAGACCATGTATAAAGTAGACGTCTTAACCCTCAGACCATGTATACAGTAGACGTCTTAACACTCAGACCATGTATAAAGTAGACGTCTTAACCCTCAGACCATGTATAAAGTAGACGTCTTAACCCTCAGACCATTTATAAAGTAGACGTCTTAACTCTCAGACAATGTATACAGTCTTAACCCTCAGACCATGTATAAAGTAGACGTCTTAACTCTCAGACCATGTATACAGTCTTAACCCTCAGACCATTTATAAAGTAGACGTCTTAACCCTCAGACCATGTATAAAGTAGACGTCTTAACCCTCAGACCATGTATAAAGTAGACGTCTTAACCCTCAGACCATTTATAAAGTAGACGTCTTAACTCTCAGACCATGTATACAGTCTTAACCCTCAGACCATGTATAAAGTAGACGTCTTAACTCTCAGACCATGTATACAGTCTTAACCCTCAGACCATGTATAAAGTAGACGTCTTAACCCTCAGACCATTTATAAAGTAGACGTCTTAACTCTCAGACCATGTATACAGTCTTAACACTCAGACCATTTATAAAGTAGACGTCTTAACCCTCAGACCATTTATAAAGTAGACGTCTTAACCCTCAGACCATGTATAAAGTCTTAACCCTCAGACCATGTATAAAGTAGACGTCTTAACCCTCAGACCATGTATAAAGTAGAAGTCTTAACCCTCAGACCATGTATAAAGTAGACGTCTTAACCCTCAGACCATGTATAAAGTCTTAACCCTCAGACCATGTATAAAGTAGACGTCTTAACCCTCAGACCATGTATAAAGTAGACGTCTTAACCCTCAGACCATGTATAAAGTAGACGTCTTAACCCTCAGACCATGTATACAGTAGACGTCTTAACACTCAGACCATTTATAAAGTAGACGTCTTAACCCTCAGACCATTTATAAAGTAGACGTCTTAACCCTCAGACCATTTATAAAGTAGACGTCTTAACCCTCAGACCATGTATAAAGTAGATGTCTTAACCCTCAGACCATGTATAAAGTAGATGTCTTAACCCTCAGACCATTTATAAAGTAGAAGTATTAACCCTCAGACCATGTATAAAGTAGACGTCTTAACCCTCAGACCATGTATAAAGTAGACGTCTTAACCCTCAGACCATGTATAAAGTCTTAACCCTCAGACCATGTATAAAGTAGACGTCTTAACCCTCAGACCATGTATAAAGTAGACGTCTTAACCCTCAGACCATGTATACAGTCTTAACCCTCAGACCATTTATAAAGTAGATGTCTTAACCCTCAGACCATGTATAAAGTCTTAACCCTCAGACCATGTATAAAGTAGACGTCTTAACCCTCAGACCATGTATAAAGTAGACGTCTTAACCCTCAGACCATGTATACAGTCTTAACCCTCAGACCATTTATAAAGTCTTAACCCTCAGACCATGTATAAAGTAGACGTCTTAACCCTCAGACCATGTATAAAGTAGACGTCTTAACTCTCAGACCATGTATACAGTCTTAACCCTCAGACCATGTATAAAGTAGACGTCTTAACTCTCAGACCATTTATAAAGTAGACGTCTTAACCCTCAGACCATGTATAAAGTAGACGTCTTAACCCTCAGACCATGTATAAAGTAGACGTCTTAACCCTCAGACCATGTATAAAGTAGACGTCTTAACCCTCAGACCATGTATAAAGTAGACGTCTTAACCCTCAGACCATGTATAAAGTAGACGTCTTAACCCTCAGACCATTTATAAAGTAGACGTCTTAACCCTCAGACCATTTATAAAGTAGACGTCTTAACTCTCAGACCATGTATACAGTCTTAACCCTCAGACCATGTATAAAGTAGACGTCTTAACCCTCAGACCATGTATAAAGTCTTAACCCTCAGACCATGTATAAAGTAGACGTCTTAACCCTCAGACCATGTATAAAGTAGAAGTCTTAACCCTCAGACCATGTATAATGTAGACGTCTTAACCCTCAGACCATGTATAAAGTCTTAACCCTCAGACCATGTATAAAGTAGACGTCTTAACCCTCAGACCATGTATAAAGTAGACGTCTTAACCCTCAGACCATGTATAAAGTAGACGTCTTAACCCTCAGACCATGTATAAAGTAGACGTCTTAACCCTCAGACCATGTATACAGTAGACGTCTTAACACTCAGACCATTTATAAAGTAGACGTCTTAACCCTCAGACCATTTATAAAGTAGACGTCTTAACCCTCAGACCATTTATAAAGTAGAAGTCTTAACCCTCAGACCATGTATAAAGTAGATGTCTTAACCCTCAGACCATGTATAAAGTAGATGTCTTAACCCTCAGACCATTTATAAAGTAGAAGTATTAACCCTCAGACCATGTATAAAGTAGACGTCTTAACCCTCAGACCATGTATAAAGTCTTAACCCTCAGACCATTTATAAAGTAGACGTCTTAACCCTCAGACCATGTATAAAGTAGACGTCTTAACCCTCAGACCATGTATAAAGTAGACGTCTTAACCCTCAGACCATGTATAAAGTAGACGTCTTAACCCTCAGACCATGTATAAAGTAGACGTCTTAACCCTCAGACCATGTATAAAGTAGACGTCTTAACCCTCAGACCATGTATAAAGTAGACGTCTTAACCCTCAGACCATGTATAAAGTAGACGTCTTAACCCTCAGACCATGTATAAAGTAGACGTCTTAACCCTCAGACCATGTATAAAGTAGACGTCTTAACCCTCAGACCATGTATAAAGTAGACGTCTTAACCCTCAGACCATGTATAAAGTAGACGTCTTAACCCTCAGACCATGTATAAAGTAGACGTCTTAACCCTCAGACCATGTATAAAGTAGACGTCTTAACCCTCAGACCATGTATAAAGTAGACGTCTTAACCCTCAGACCATTTATAAAGTAGACGTCTTAACCCTCAGACCATTTATAGTCTTAACCCTCAGACCATTTATAAAGTAGACGTCTTAACTCTCAGACCATGTATACAGTCTTAACCCTCAGACCATGTATAAAGTAGACGTCTTAACTCTCAGACCATGTATACAGTCTTAACCCTCAGACCATGTATAAAGTAGACGTCTTAACCCTCAGACCATGTATAAAGTAGACGTCTTAACCCTCAGACCATTTATAAAGTAGACGTCTTAACTCTCAGACCATGTATACAGTCTTAACCCTCAGACCATGTATAAAGTAGATGTCTTAACCCTCAGACCATGTATAAAGTCTTAACCCTCAGACCATGTATAAAGTAGACGTCTTAACCCTCAGACCATTTATAAAGTAGATGTCTTAACCCTCAGACCATGTATAAAGTCTTAACCCTCAGACCATGTATAAAGTAGACGTCTTAACCCTCAGACCATGTATAAAGTAGACGTCTTAACCCTCAGACCATGTATAAAGTAGACGTCTTAACCCTCAGACCATGTATAAAGTAGACGTCTTAACCCTCAGGCCATTTATAAAGTAGACGTCTTAACCCTCAGACCATTTATAAAGTAGACGTCTTAACCCTCAGACCATGTATAAAGTCTTAACCCTCAGACCATGTATAAAGTCTTAACCCTCAGGCCATTTATAAAGTAGACGTCTTAACCCTTGTTAACAAACTATAGTTTTGGCAAGTCGGTTAGGACATCTACTTTGTGCTTGACACAAGTAAAATTTCCAACAATTGTTTACAGACAAATTATTTCACTTATAATTCACTGTATCACAATTCCAGTGGGTCAGAAGTTTACAGACACTAAGTTGACTGTGCCTTTTAAACAGTTTGGAAAATTCCAGGAAATTATGTCATGGCTTTAGAAGCTTCTGATAGGCTAATTGACATCATTTGAGTCAATTGGAGGTGTACCTGTGGATGTATTTCAAGGCCTACCTTCAAACTCAGTGCCTCTTTGCTTGACATCATGGGAAAATCAAAAGATATCAGTCAAGACCTTAGAAAGAAAGATCTATATCCACAGTAAAACGAGTCCTATATCGACAAAACCTGAAAGGCCGCTCAGCAAGGAAGAAGCCACTGCTCCAAAAACGCAATAAAAAAGCCAGACCTCGGTTTGCAACTGCACATGGGGACAAATATTTTTTGGGAGAAATGTCCTCTGGTCTGATGAAACAAAAATAGAACTGTTCGGCCACAATGAGGAAAAAGGGGAAGGTTTGCAAGCCGAAGAACACCATCCCAACCGTGAAGCACGGGGGTGGCAGCATCATGTTGTGGGGGTGCTTTGCTGCAGGAGGAACTGGTGCACTTCACAGAATAGATGGCATCATGAGGATGGAAAATGATGTGGATATATTGAAGCAACATCTCAAGACATCAGTCAGGAAGTTAAAGCTTGGTTGCAAATGGGGTCTTCCAAATCAAGAATGACCCCAAGCAAACTTCCAAAGTTGTGACAAAATGTCTTAAGGACAACAAAGTCAAGGTATTGGGAGTGGCCATCACAAAGCCCTGACCTCAATCATATAGAAAATGTGCGAGCAGAACTGAAAAAGTGCTTGCGAGCAAGGAGGCCTTACAAACCTGACTCAGTTACACCAGCTCTGTTGGGGGGAATTCTGGCCCAGTCCTCCTAACTTATTGTGGGAAGCTTGTGGAAGGCTACCCGAAACGTAACTGTTCCTGAAGGCTGTGTCTGTAGAGTCAGATAACGGTTGCTGATGGCTGTGTGTGATGGAAAGTAACACAGAAGACCGATAAGGCTCTGAGAGACACGTTGACAATGGTACAGGTGGAATAACATAGTTAACTGCAAAAATAATATAAAAACGCACCAAGCAAAGTGTTTTAGTAGGATGTCGGGCCACAAGCTGCCAGAACATTTTCAGTGCAACTCGGCAGCGCCTCGATTCTAGAAGTGTCTACAACTCCTATTGGAGGGATGTGTACAGCACTTTGAGATATCAGCTGATGTACGAAGGGCTATATAAATAAATAAATAAATTTGATTTGATTTGATGTGACACCGTTCTTACGCGAGAAATTCCATCATTTGGTGTTTTTGTTGATGGTGGTGGGAAACCTCCGTCTCGGGCACCACTCCAGAATCTCCCATAAGTGTTCAATAGGATTGAGATCTGGTGACTGAGACGACCGTATGGTTTTTCATGCTCACCACAACATTCAGTGACCACTGGTGCTGCCAATAAAAAGGTGTAATTTAGATTTCGCCATTGAGACTCCAATAAAGGTGTAATTGATATATACACCAAGTGTCCAAAACATTAAGGACTGTAGCCCGTGTGGCCTCTGTAGCCCGTGGCCCCTGTAGCCCGTGGCCCCTGTAGCCTCCATAGCCACTGTTCAGTCATTAGTAAAGAGAATAGAGAAAACACACTACTCACTAAAATTGTCCATGGGAAATCTCAAAATAACACAAAGTCCTTTCTCCACCCAGTGATCCAAAATGGCTTAAATAATAAAATCACAATCGAAAGATATTCTGAGTTTTAATTCTCCATAGAAAAAAAAGAGACATAAATCAATTACAACCATGCAATTCTGTAGTACAGATCAGATTCACATCATTATGTAATGTAAATGGAGTTGGATCACTCCAGGTTGAAGTTTCCCCTCAGGTACAGATCTAGGATCAGCTTCCCCTTCCCACAATCCTAATGTTAACAATTAGTGGTGGAAAATTCAAAAACTGACCCAAGACCAGCGTCTAGTGGCACCTTCAGTCTCCCCACACCACCTCAAGGAAGTCAATAACACCATCTGAGGTAAAACGACACGGCCCTGTCCCCTGGTGGTGGAAAATGGAGCTGTTTTGATTGGTAAACGGCCCTGTCCCCTGGTGGTGGAAAATGGAGCTGTTTTGATTGGTAAACGGCCCTGTCCCCTGGTGGTGGAAAATGGAGCTGGTTTGATTGGTAAACGGCCCTGTCCCCTGGTGGTGGAAAATGGAGCTGGTTTGATTGGTAAACGGCCCTGTCCCCTGGTGGTGGAAAATGGAGCTGTTTTGATTGGTAAACGGCCCTGTTTCTTTATAAATTAAAACTACACTATGCCGGTAACACGATTGCAGTTGGAGGTTAGAACATAACAAAAATAAAATAAACATCCCTAAAGTCAGAATATGATTTGAGGAGAAGTCTTGGGACTAGCATGGTTGTTAGTCCCAACTCGAGTCGGGTAAGACGAGAGGTCCTCTCTCTCAATGTCTTGTGGATCTCCTGTCAGTTTCTTTGGGAGGTTTTCAGCTTCCTTCTTGCATCCTTGTGTTTTTTACGGTACTCCTGGGAAGAAAAAAAAACATCAGAAAGACATTATTGTATACATTATTCTATATTGTATACATTATCGTATTCTATATTGTATACATTATCGTATTCATTATTTTATACTGTATACATTATCGTATTCATTATTCTATATTGTATACATTATCCTATCCATTATTCTATATTGTATACATTATCGTATTCATTATTCTATATTGTGTGCATTATCATATTCATTATTCTATATTGTATACATTATCAAATTCATTATTCTATATTGTATACGTTATCATATTCATTATTCTATATTGTGTGCATTATCGTATTCATTACTCTATATTGTATACATGATCGTATTCATTACTCTATATTGTATACATTATCATATTCATTATTCTATATTGTATACATTATCATATTCATTATACTATATTGTGTGCATTATCGAATTCATTATTCTATATTGTATACATTATCAAATTCATTATTCTATATTGTATACGTTATCATATTCATTATTCTATATTGTGTGCATTATCGTATTCATTACTCTATATTGTATACATGATCGTATTCATTACTCTATATTGTATACATTATCATATTCATTATTCTATATTGTATACCTTATCCTATCCATTGTTCTATATTGTATACATTATCCTATCCGTTATTCTATATTGTATACATTATCCTATCCGTTATTCTATATTGTATACATTATCCTATCCATTATTCTATACTGTATACATTATCGTATACATTATTCTATATTGTATACATTATCCTATCCGTTATTCTATATTGTATACATTATCCTATCCATTATTCTATATTGTATACATTATCGTATACATTATTCTATATTGTATACATTATCCTATCCATTATTCTATATTGTATACATTATCCTATTTGTTATTCTATATTGTATACATTATCCTATCCATTATTCTATATTGTATACATTATTCTATATTGTATACATTATCCTATCCATTATTCTATATTGTATACATTATCCTATCCATTATTCTATATTGTATACATTATCCTATCCATTATTCTATATTGTATACATTATCCTATTCGTTATTCTATATTGTATACATTATCCTATTCGTTATTCTATATTGTATACATTATCCTATTCGTTATTCTATATTGTATACATTATCCTATTCGTTATTCTATATGGTATACATTATCCTATCCATTATTCTATATGGTATACATTATCCTATCCATTATTCTATATTGTATACATTATCGTATCCATTATTCTATATTGTATACATTATCCTATCCATTATTCTATATTTTATACATTATCGTATCCATTATTATATATTGTATACATTATCGTATCCATTATTCTATATTGTATACATTATCGTATACATTATTCTATATTGTATACATTATCCTACCCATTATTCTATATTGTATACATTATCCTATCCATTATTCTATATTGTATACATTATCCTATCCATTATTCTATACATTATCCTATCCATTATTCTATATTGTATACATTATCGTATCCAGTATTCTATATTGTATACATTATCCTATCCATTATTCTATATTGTATACATTATCGTATACATTATTCTATATTGTATACATTATCCTATCCATTATTCTATATTGTATACATTATCCTATCCATTATTCTATATTGTATACATTATCCTATCCATTATTCTATATTGTATACATTATCCTATCCATTATTCTACATTGTATACATTATCCTATCCATTATTCTATATTGTATACATTATCGTATACATTATTCTATATTGTATACATTATCCTATCCATTATTCTATATTGTATACATTATCCTATCCATTATTCTATATTGTATACATTATCGTATCCATTATTCTATATTGTATACATTATCCTATCCATTATTCTATATTATATACATTATCCTATTCGTTATTCTATATTGTATACATTATCCTATCCATTATTCTATATTGTATACATTATCCTATCCATTATTCTATATTGTATACATTATCCTATCCATTATTCTATATTGTATACATTATCGTATACATACATAGGTACTTTTTTGTTGTTGCTTTACTGACAATCATTATTTTACAAAAGAATCCTTTTAAATTATATTGAAAATCCTTAATTCATGTAATTTGACAGCAACTGTATAATAGTTTTAAGTCCATTAAAGTGTCAGACAGACAGGGCCTGACCTCTATGAGTCCCGTCCTCTTCTCCTTCCACATCTCTCTTTGGTCCTCCAGCTTGGATGACCTGCAGAACGCTTTAGGCCCCTCTGATTGGACAAAACAAAAGTGTGTCATGTTGATATTGTGATTATATGTTTTTAATACTTTTAAAAACATTTTTTTTTATGTTGAAATTTTAAAACAAAGTTTCCTTTAGCTAAAAAAAAGAAAAGAAAGAGTGTTGTGACTGAAAAAAGGCCCAAAGTTACCTTTTAACCGTTCATCGTCGAGCCGGAAAAAGAAGAAAGCTTTCTTCGACGCCAGCGGCTCTCTAATGAACAGAAACAAACAGTTAAATAAAGTCAATACACTGGCAGCATTGTCAAAGCAACCCATCTAATACCATCATAATCAATAGTCAAAGCAACCCATCATAATCAATAGTCAAAGCAACCCATCATAATCAATAGTCAAAGCAACCCATCTAATACCATCATAATCAATAGTCAAAGAAACCCATCTAATGCCATCATAATCAATAGTCAAAGCAACCCATCATAATCAATAGTCAAAGCAACCCATCATAATCAATAGTCAAAGAAACCCATCATAATCAATAGTCAAAGCAACCCATCTAATACCATCATAATCAATAGTCAAAGAAACCCATCTAATACCATCATAACTGTGTCGATACAGGTAAACAGGGGCCTAACTATCGATACAGGTAAACAGGGGCCCAACTGTCGATACAGGTAAACAGGGGCCTAACTATCAATACAGGTAAACAGGGGCCCAACTGTCGATACAGGTAAACAGGGGCCTAACTGTCGATACAGGTGAACAGGGGCCTAACTATCGATACAGGTAAACAGGGGCCCAACTGTCGATACAGGTAAACAGGGGCCTAACTATCGATACAGGTAAACAGGGGCCCAACTGTCGATACAGGTAAACAGGGGCCTAACTGTCGATACAGGTAAACAGGGGCCCAACTACCGATACAGGTAAACAGGGGCCCAACTGTCGATACAGGTAAACAGGGGCCCAACTGTCGATACAGGTAAACAGGGGCCTAACTGTCGATACAGGTAAACAGGGGCCTAACTACCGATACAGGTAAACAGGGGCCCAACTGTCGATA
The DNA here is from genome assembly GCF_021184085.1 of Oncorhynchus gorbuscha. Taxonomy (NCBI): domain Eukaryota; kingdom Metazoa; phylum Chordata; class Actinopteri; order Salmoniformes; family Salmonidae; genus Oncorhynchus; species Oncorhynchus gorbuscha. The sequence continues at coordinate 4,376,384 of NC_060175.1, forward strand.
CAGGTAAACAGGGACGTATTACTCGATGTTTGATGTTACTCTGAAGCTGTAAGTAGTTAATAAAAAGACAAGTGGCTATAAGGTATTACTCTGTGGGTGTAGTGGTGTCAGTCTGTTCCTTGGCCTCTTCCTCCTCCTCCTCCTCCTCCTCCTCCTCATCACTGCTGTCCTGGAAACGAGGGTCCACCTGCCATGACACCTTGGCCCCCTTGAGCGTCTCGAAATGGTACTCCTCTGGAGAGGGACAAGCAGAGACAGATATAGACACTAAACTTGACGTCAAAGATGAAGCCACTGCTGTGTGTACTGACAACTGGCAGGGGGTCAGACAAGAGGAGAAACAGGGGGTCAGACCAGAGGAGAAACAGGGGGTCAGACCAGAGGAGAAACAGGGGGTCAGACCAGAGGAGAAACAGGGGGTCAGACCAGAGGAGACCCAGGGGGTCAGACCAGAGGAGACCCAGGGGGTCAGACCAGAGGAAAAACCCAGGGGGTCAGACCAGAGGAAAAACCCAGGGGGTCAGACCAGAGGAGAAACAGGGGTCAGACCAGAGGAAAAACCCAGGGGGTCAGACCAGAGGAAAAACAGGGGGTCAGACCAGAGGAAAAACAGGGGGTCAGACCAGAGGAAAAACCCAGGGGGTCAGACCAGAGGAGAAACAGGGGGTCAGACCAGAGGAGAAACAGGGGGTCAGACCAGAGGAAAAACATGGGGGTCAGACCAGAGGAAAAACATGGGGGTCAGACCAGAGGAAAAACCCAGGGGGTCAGACCAGAGGAAAAACATGGGGGTCAGACCAGAGGAGAAACAGGGGGTCAGACCAGAGGAGAAACAGGGGGTCAGACCAGAGGAGAAACAGGGGGTCAGACCAGAGGAGAAACAGGGGGTCAGACCAGAGGAGAAACAGGGGGTCAGACCAGAGGAGAAACAGGGGGTCAGACCAGAGGAAAAACAGGGGGTCAGACCAGAGGAGAAACAGGGGGTCAGTATTTTGCCATCACATGGTCATAACTGGTCCTGTGTGTAATGAGATTGAACAGAGGAAGACGCCAGGACCGGTAAGAGCAAAGACAGCTGGTTGCATTAACAGAAGGAAAGGAAACGTAAAAACACAAGTTCAGTCCATTACCCTTTTCAGTGATGGTTTCGGCTACCGTGTCACCCCCAAAGAACGAGAACTTGAAGCCTGACGATGCCTCTCCCTCATTGGTTGACAGGTGAGATGACACCATCACTGGATCGACTGCCATAGGCTGACTGGTCTCTTCCTCTTCTTTATCCCAGGCCACATTCTCCTCCTCCCCCTCTGTTTTCTCCTCCTTGGAGGTTCCAAACACCTCCTTCAGATCCATGGACACATCGTAATACATCTCCCTGGAGACCTCTGGCAGCTTCTCCGCCTCCTCCCGCTTCTTCTTCCTTGCCAGTTTACTGTGATTAACACATGGGACAAGAACAACTCAGTAAAACATGTTCCTCACCTTCCTACGGCGCCGCACCTGATCGCTGCACCTACTCTTTGTTTTGAATGATTTCTAAATTGGTAGTTACAGTCTTGTCTCATCGCTGCAACTACCAAACGGACCCGGGAGAGGCGAAGGTCGAGATCTGAAACACGACCCAGCCAAGCCGCACTGCTTCTTGACGCACTGCTCGCTTAAATCAAATCAAATGTATTTAAATAGCCCTTCGTACATCAGCTGATATCTCAAAGTGCTGTACAGAAACTCAGCCTAAAACCCCAAACAGCAAACAGCAAGCAATGCAGGTGTAGAAGCACAATTGCTTAACCCTGGAAGCCAGCTGCACCAATGTGTCGGAGGAAACATCGTACACCTGGCGACCGTGTCAGCGTGCACTGCGCCCGGCCCGCCACAAGAGTCGCTGGTGCGCAATGGGACAAGGACATCCCGGCCGGCCAAACCCTCCCCTAACCCGGACGACCCTGTGCCAAACCCTCCCCTAACCCGGACGAGGCTGGGCCAAACCCTCCCCTAACCCGGACGAGGCTGGGCCAAACCCTCCCCTAACCCGGATGAGGCTGGGCCAAACCCTCCCCTAACCCGGACGAGGCTGGGCCAAACCCTCCCCTAACCCGGACGAGGCTGGGCCAAACCCTCCCCTAACCCGGACGAGGCTGGGCCAAACCCTCCCCTAACCCGGACGAGGCTGGGCCAAACCCTCCCCTAACCCGGACGAGGCTGGGCCAAACCCTCCCCTAACCCGGACGAGGCTGTGCCAATTGCGGGCCGCCTCATGGGTCTCCAAGTCGCGGCCCGGCTGCGACACAGACTGGGATCATACCCGGGTCTGTAGTGACGCCTCTAGCACTGCGATGCAGTGTCTTAGACCGCTGCCCAACTCAGGAGGCCCCATGTACCTTACAGTACGAGGCCTGGCTACATGGCGCGTACGAGGCCTGGCTACTTGGCGCGTACGAGGCCTGGCTACTTGGCGCGTACGAGGCCTGGCTACTTGGCGCGTACGAGGCCTGGCTACTTGGTGCGTACGAGGCCTGGCTACTTGGTGCAAGGAATCACTGTTTGTACATACAGGAAACGTTTGTAATGAAAACATTTGACTTAATTTAAAAAGAAAATGTATAAGGGCTTTTTGGTCCAGAACTACAAATCAAATGAGATTTCCCGATTCTCCTTTTGTTACTATGACAACGGGCTCTTTGTTCTTACGAAGTGGCTACCTGTCTTTCTTGGGCTTGTCGTTCTTAGTTTCAAAAGCAGCGTGCTCCTCTTTGGTTGGGTCATACTGCAACGCTGAGATATCTCTGCAACAACAGAAAAAAAAACATTACAACATGCTGTGAAAATACAAAACATCAGAAATGGGGAACAAGATTAGACTTCAGAGCCATCTTGCCCTCATACAGTAATCTGACCTCAACATTACACAGACAGGCTGACAAGACGGTTGTTATTAGACTAACAGACACAACTCTTAGTGTTATGCAAACAGTGTCTGAAATGGCATTCAATTCCCTATATAGCGCACTACTGTTGACCAGGGGCCCCATAGCGCACTACTGTTGACCAGGGGCCCCATAGCGCACTACTGTTGACCAGGGGCCCCATAGCGCACTACTGTTGACCAGGGGCCCCCATAGCGCACTACTGTTGACCAGGGGCCCCCATAGCGCACTACTGTCGACCAGGGGCCCTTTAGCGCACTACTGTCGACCAGGGGCCCTTTAGTGCACTACTGTTGACCAGGGGCCCCATAGTGCACTACTGTTGACCAGGGGCCCCATAGTGCACTACTGTTGACCAGGGGCCCCATAGTGCACCACTGTTGACTAGGGGCCCTACAGTGCACTAGAACCCTATACAGGGAACAGGGTTTTCAGACACCATTCTAGTGACATGAACTCTAGTGAGTTCTGACTGACCTGAACGTCTTGCCCTTAGCTGTGGGTTTATTAGGGTCAGAGGGTTGTACGTTGATGTTGAGGAGATGATTTAAGATGTCTAGACTTTTCTTCTTCTCCTCTACCAGCTCACACTCTCTCTCCGGCTGAGATGACTCCATCTCTGTCAAGGGAAAAATTAAAAATAGTAAATAAAAATCAAACCCATAAGAGTACCGACTAAAAGACAAGAGTCCGATGGAGAGGGTTTAGGAAGGGGATTTTCAGAGAGAAAGAACCGTCCAATAAGGACAGTCGATCTGCCTCACCTGGCTCACCTGGCTCACCTGCCTCGTCGTCACTGTCAATAAACCTGCGATCCATCTGGAAACGCGCATCTGTCCCGAACCTCGACTGCAGTTGCATGAGCTACAAACAATTTTTAATAAAACAAGTTTGTAAGGAAAGATAATAAAAAGGTAGTATATATATATATATATGTGTGACTGAATATGCTGTTTGCTAACAGTTCTGTAAGTTGTTTCGACACCTGAAACCCCATTCTCATTGTTATTAATACCTAGGATATTTTTGGATCAGATCCTCTTATCCCCCTTACAGTTTTGAGTCATTTATTTTAGATATTGTAAAGTGACTGTTCCACTGAATGTCATCTCTTATCTAGGTGAATGTCACTGAGTCATTTATCAGACTCTCTTATCTAGAGACTTACAGTCACTGAGTCATTTATCAGACTCTCTTATCTAAATGACTTAAATGTCATTTATCAGACTCTCTTAAATGTTACAGTCATATCATTTATCAGACTCTCTTATCCAGAGAGACTTACAGTCACTGAGTCATTTATCAGACTCTCTTATCTAGAGAGACTTACAGTCACTGAGTCATTTATCAGACTCTCTTATCTAGAGAGACTTACAGTCACTGAGTCATTTATCACTCTCTCTTATCTAGAGAGACTTACAGTCACTGAGTCATTTATCAGACTCTCTTATCCAGAGATTTATCAGACTCTCTTATCAGTCACACTGAGTCATTTATCAGACTCTCTTATCTAGAGAGACTTACAGTCACTGAGTCATTTATCAGACTCTCTTATCCAGAGAGACTTACAGTCACTGAGTCATTTATCAGACTCTCTTATCCAGAGAGACTTACAGTCACTGAGTCATTTATCTGACTCTCTTATCTAGAGACTTACAGTTGTACTTTTTCTTCTTTGTAAACAGTAGAACGTCAACAGTAGAACGTCAACAGTAGAACGTCAACAGTTAGCCAGACGGTCCCAAAAAATACAACAAGTAAAAATATTGTAAGTATCTCTGAGAGTCAGCTAAATGACTCACTGACTGTACATCTCCCCGGATAAGAGAGTCAGCTAAATGACTCACTGACCGTACATCTCTCCGGATAAGAGAGTCAGATAAATGACTCACTGACTGTACATCTCCCGGATAAGAGAGTCAGATAAATGACTCACTGACCGTACATCTCTCTGGATAAGAGTGTCAGCTAAATGACTCACTGACAGTACATCTCTCCGGATAAGAGAGTGAGAACGACAATGAGAACACGGTCATTTGGCAGACGCTTTGATACAATACAACTTAGAGAACAGGGTGTCATTTCAGACGTAGGCACTGACTAATGTCAGTCTAATGTCAGTCTAATGTCAGTCTAATGTCAACAGTCTAATGTCAGTCTATTGTCAGTCTAATGTCAGTCTAATGTCAGTCTAATGTCAACAGCCTAATGTCAGTCTAATGTCAGTCTAATGTCAGTCTAATGACAGTCTAATGTCGACAGTCTAATGTCGACAGTCTAATGTCAGTCTAATGTCAACAGCCTAATGTCAGTCTAATGTCGACAGTCTAATGTCGACAGTCTAATGTCGACAGTCTAATGTCAGTCTAATGTCGACAGTCTAATGTCACAGTCTAATGTCGACAGTCTAATGTCGACAGCCTAATGTCGACAGCCTAATGTCGACAGTCTAATGTCAACAGTCTAATGTCAACAGTCTAATGTCAACAGTCTAATGTCAGCCTAATGTCGAAAGCCTAATGTCGACAGCCTAATGTCGACAGCCTAATGTCGACAGCCTGAAATGTGTCTAATGTCAACAGTCTAATGTCAACAGTCTAATGTCAGTCTAATGTCGACAGCCTAATGTCGACAGCCTAATGTCGACAGCCTAATGTCGACAGCCTAATGTCGACAGCCTGAAATGTGTCTAATGTCAACAGCCTAATGTCAACAGCCTGAAATGTGTCTAATGTCAACAGTCTAATGTCAACAGTCTAATGTCAACAGTCTAATGTCGACAGTCTAATGTCGACAGCCTAATGTCAACAGCCTAATGTCAACAGCCTGAAATGTGTCTAATGTCAACAGTCTAATGTCAACAGTCTAATGTCGACAGTCTAATGTCGACAGCCTAATGTCGACAGCCTAATGTCGACAGCCTAATGTCGACAGCCTAATGTCGACAGTCTAATGTCGACAGCCTAATGTCAACAGCCTAATGTCAACAGCCTGAAATGTGTCTAATGTCAACAGTCTAATGTCGACAGCCTAATGTCGACAGCCTAATGTCGACAGCCTAATGTCGACAGCCTAATGTCGACAGCCTAATGTCAACAGCCTAATGTCAACAGCCTAATGTCGACAGCCTGAAATGTGTCTAATGTCAACAGTCTAATGTCAACAGTCTAATGTCGACAGTCTAATGTCGACAGTCTAATGTCAGCCTAATGTCGACAGCCTAATGTCGACAGCCTAATGTTGACAGCCTGAAATGTGTCTAATGTCAACAGTCTAATGTCAACAGCCTAATGTCAACAGCCTAATGTCAACAGCCTAATGTCAACAGCCTAATGTCGACAGCCTAATGTCGACAGCCTAATGTTGACAGCCTGAAATGTGTCTAATGTCAACAGTCTAATGTCAACAGTCTAATGTCAACAGCCTAATGTCAACAGCCTAATGTCAACAGCCTAATGTCAACAGTCTAATGTCAACAGTCTAATGTCAACAGTCTAATGTCAGCCTAATGTCAGTCTAATGTCAGCCTAATGTCAACAGTCTAATGTCGACAGCCTAATGTCGACAGCCTAATGTCAGCAGTCTAATGTCAACAGCCTAATGTCAACAGTCTGATGTCGACAGTCTAATGTCAACAGTCTAATGTCAACAGCCTAATGTCAGTAGTCAGCCAGACAACAGTTTGTAAAACCAGCTCACCTTCGCTCCAGCTTTTCCTTCAAACTGAGGTTTAATCTGGAACCTGTCCCCATCCTTCTCCTCATCATCATCATCATCATCATCGTCGTCGTCAAACAGGTTGCTGCCCGTCAGCTTCTTATATTCCTGAAACAGGTAACAGCTAAAATGTATATGTGAAACAACCCTACAAGCCTGATCTCAGATTACCAGCCTGGCTACAAGTCTGTTTGTGCCATCATGCCAGCCTCTCTGATGCCAAACAGGGAGTGGCACGATGGCACAATAAGACCGGTACCCAGGCTAGTCAAACAACAGATATGAGACCACGCTACCAATCACGTGTTTTACTACGGTCGATAAGATGTGACTGTTGACTAAAAACGGTTTCTTCACAGGGTCGTAACAGAAATCCATTCAAACGCTCAGATTACGGATGTTATTTTGCCGTGATCCAACGACTTTAATATATTAGCTCACGGTTGTAACAATGCCCCCCGAAAAAAAACAATTACCTTGTCTTTAAGGCCCGGCTTTCCTCGAGCTGGTGATTCTTCATCACTAGAGTCTTCCTCATCAGACTGGCTGTTCTGGAACAGTGTCTTCTTGGGGTTGGGAGGTACAGGGGAAGTATGTTCTTCCTCGTCGCCATCCTCTTCCTCATCGGAGCTGAACTTGATGTGGTGATTCCCATCAGCAGCTGAATCCTTGACCAAAAACACCATGAAATCGGTGAGGAAAGTCTGACAAAAATCCCTTCTTTTGTTGAAATATTTACATATTTACATAAATATTTAAATATTTACAAGAGTTAAGAACCAACAATAAAGACATTAACCCAACAAAACTATGTGTCAATGACAAATATCCCACTGAGTTGGTGTATATTCAACAGGCCCTCACAGTCTTCAGGACATTACATCATGGATCAGCCTGTAGTGTGGTTTTTCACTTTAATTTTGAGTGTGACTCCAAATCCAGACCTCCATGGGTTGATACATTTGATTTTTGTGTGATTTTGTTGTCAGCACATTCAACTATGTAAAGAAAAAAATATTTAATAAGAATATTTCATTCATTCAGATGTAGGATGTGTTATTTTAGTGTTCCCTTTATTTTTTTGAGCAGTGTATATATATATATACCACCCAGACTATATAGTACTATGTGTCCTGATATCACGACAGTCATCAACAAGCCAATAGCCACCCCCAGATAACAACATAACAGAGAACATAAGCAGCAATAGCACTCCTTACTGGTGGCTCTGACCAGGAGAAGGGCCTTGTACTGTACTGTGTTGTTGCTACTTGTATGTGTGTGTGACAGAGTGACATGCCACCAGTGACTTACCAGTTTCGCCAGAGCCTCCTGGATGAGCTTCTTCTGTAGTTCAGCCTCCTTCTGCCTCTGTTCCTGAGCAGCTAGGCGTTTCTGGTTGTCCTGTCGCTTAGCATCTATAACCCCGCCAGCAGTCTGTGGCTTCTTGGACACCTGCAACAATTAATACATCAGATCAACACTTTCTTTAACATGCTTTATTTACCCAGGTAGGTTAGACCACTGACATAAGAGATTAAAAACAAATACAAGGCAATAAAAGAACAGAGAGAACGCAGAGAGAGAGAGAACAGAGAGAACGAGAGCACAGAGAGAGAACGAGAGGACAGAGAGAGAGAGCACAGAGAGAGAGAGAGAGAGAGAGAACAGAGAGAGAGAGAGAGAGAGAGAGAGAGAAAGCACAGACCTCAGCCTTCTGAGTCTTTTTAGCAGGTACATCTTCCTCCATCTCTGACTCCACACTGGAGCTGCTGGACGTAGAGCTGGCCGCTGGGACGGACTTCTTCTCTGGCTCGGCTTTCAAAGTCGTTTTCCGTCTGAGGGCTGGTGACTTGGTTGTATCTTCACTGTCCGAGCTGCTAGGAGGACGAGTTTTAGTTTTAGTGCCTTTAGTTTCTGAGGGTTTTGACACAGTCTTGGCGTCGTCCTCTGAGACACTGGGTTTAGACAATCTGTCACGTTTCTGTTTCTTAGTGGACGTCTTAATTTTTCCGTCCTCCTCAACTTGTCTTTTTAGACTTTGTGGCGATGTGGCTAAGAGAGCCTTGGTCCCCTGGAAAGCAGGAAGTGATGTTGACGGATTTGTTTTCTTCTTTCCCTTCTTCTTCTTCTTCTCTCTCACCTCGTCGCTGTCCTCTTCAAAGATGGCCGCCAGAATCTCCTCCGGTGTGTTGCCATTTCCTGTCTTAGCCAGCGGTACAGGAGCCTCAGAGGCAGTAACCCGGGGTTCCATCCCTAGCACCTCAGACACTCGGTTTGGTCCAGGTTGTTGTGAATCAGATCCCGGATCGTCGTCGTCACTGTCCCGGTCCAAGCCTTTTAAAAATGATTCTTTAACCAGCTGCTGCAGATCGTCCAGTGAAAACGCTAACCTCTGACAGTTAGTAAACATGGCTTCGTATTCGGAATCGGCGCTAGCCTCAGATGTATCTTCATATGATTCACTATCGTCAGATGATAATTCTGAAGGAGGGGTCTTCTTTTTAGAGACAACCTTCTTGCCGGTCTTTTGGGCTTTTGAAGAGTCAGAATCACTCTCTTCTTCCGAATCATCATCAGATTCTGAAGGGGTAGTGGATTTCTCAATAGCCTTTTTCTTAGGGAGGACGTTATAAGTCCTTTTGGCTTTTGAAGAGTAGGAGTCTTCACGCTCTACTTCCGAGTCATCATCCTCACCATCACCACTATCACTCTCTGGCGAAGGGGTCTTCTTTATAGGGAAGACTTTCTTTACAGACTTTTTTGGGAGCACTTTATTAGCCTTTTTTCCTTTAGTTCTGTCTGTTTCCAGGTTGTTGGTTTGCTTATTCACCTCAGCTTTCTCTTGTGTTTTACTGGCCTTGGGCAGTTGGTCCTGCTTGGTACCGCTGGGTGTTTTTCTGGAGTTGAGGATCTCATCAGTATCCGCTGAGTCATAATCCTCCTCGTTCTTCCCAGAAGACCCACCTGGAAGCTGGCAGACATCTTTAATCTTCTGCTGGGTAAGGAATGTTCTGGGTATGTAGTTATCGCCTACCACCTCCAGGTTGTCTTCATCCTCATCTACTACCGGGCCGTCCACCGGGGTGCTCCGCTGTGCCAACATCCTAATGTCCCCACCTGAGTCATCGCCACTGTCAAAAACACACACGGAGGTCTGCGCCTGGAGTTTCTTAGAGGTCTGTTTAGGTTTAGTTGGAGGTCTGGTTTCGCCGTTAGACTTCAGAACCGTTGAACCTTTCTCTGAGGACTTCACACGGTCGGACTGTTCGTTTGCAACGACTTGGTTCGGACGGTCTTTCTTCTTTTTAGCAAGTGGTGTTTTCTGCGGTGGGAACTCTCCTCTCCTCTTCTTACTGATGTCGTCGTCGCCGCCTGATATTTCCCACGTTAGTTGGGACACGGGCGTCAGGTCTGGAACCTCGGCTGAACTCTCTAGTTTCTTGATGTTGTGGCTGTGTTTTGACGGATCGTACTTGATGAAGTGATACTGGAGTCAAGGGGAACTAACATTCTGTTTTTGAGACAATTCAAATAAATTAATATTTGTCACATGCGCCGAATAAAACAGGTGTAGGTAGACCTTACAGTAAAATGCTGAATACAACAGGTGTAGTAGACCTTACAGTAAAATGCTGAATACAACAGGTGTAGTAGACCTCACAGTAAAATGCTGAATACAACAGGTGTAGTAGACCTTACAGTAAAATGCTGAATACAACAGGTGTAGTAGACCTTACAGTAAAATGCTGAATACAACAGGTGTAGTAGACCTTACAGTTAAATGCTGAATACAACAGGTGTAGTAGACCTTACAGTAAAATGAAGAATACAACAGGTGTAGTAGACCTTACAGTAAAATGAAGAATACAACAGGTGTAGTAGACCTTACAGTAAAATGAAGAATACAACAGGTGTAGTAGACCTCACAGTGAAATGCTGAATACAACAGGTGTAGTAGACCTCACAGTGAAATGCTGAATACAACAGGTGTAGTAGACCTCACAGTGAAATGCTGAATACAACAGGTGTAGGTAGACCTTACAGTGAAATGCTGAATACAACAGGTGTAGTAGACCTCACAGTGAAATGCTGAATACAACAGGTGTAGTAGACCTTACAGTAAAATGATGAATACAACAGGTGTAGTAGACCTCACAGTGAAATGCTGAATACAACAGGTGTAGTAGACCTCACAGTGAAATGCTGAATACAACAGGTGTAGTAGACCTCACAGTGAAATGCTGAATACAACAGGTGTAGTAGACCTCACAGTGAAATGCTGAATACAACAGGTGTAGTAGACCTCACAGTGAAATGCTGAATACAACAGGTGTAGTAGACCTCACATTGAAATGCTGAATACAACAGGTGTAGTAGACCTCACATTGAAATGCTGAATACAACAGGTGTAGTAGACCTTACAGTGAAATGCTGAATACAACAGGTGTAGTAGACCTTACCGTAAAATGCTGAATACAACAGGTGTAGGTAGACCTTACCGTAAAATGCTGAATACAACAGGTGTAGGTAGACCTTACCGTAAAATGCTGAATACAACAGGTGTAGGTAGACCTTACCGTAAAATGCTGAATACAACAGGTGTAGTAGACCTTAACCAAAATGCAGATGAATACAACAGGTGATATAGAAAAATAAAAATGATGAATACAACAGGTGATACCGGTAGAGTCAATGTAGGAGGCTAAAATGCTTACTTACAAGACCTTAACCAACAATGCAGATGAAATTACTATTTAAAAAAGTTATATAAAAAAATAAAAATTATGACAAGGTTATATACAGGGATACCGGTAGAGTCAATGTGGAGGCTATATACAGGGGATACCGGTACAGAGTCAATGTGGAGGCTATATACAGGGGATACCAGTACAGAGTCAATGTGGAGGCTATATACAGGGGGTACTGGTACAGAGTCAATGTGGAGGCTATATACAGGGGTTACCGGTACAGAGTCAATGTGGAGGCTATATACAGGTGGTACCAGTACAGAGTCAATGTGGAGGCTATATACAGGGGGTACAGGTACAGAGTCAATGTGCGAGGGTATATACAGGGGGTACCAGTACAGAGTCAATGTGGAGGTTATATACAGGGGGTACAGGTACAGAGTCAATGTGGAGGCTATATACAGGGGATACTGGTACAGAGTCAATGTGGAGGCTATATACAGGGGATACGAGGGTGCAGGTTAGTCGAGCTAATATGTACATGTAGCAGGGGTAAAGTGACCCCATTTCAGGTAGTCTACGATCAGCTCTTTTGTCTTGCTCACGTTGAGGCAGAGGTTGTTGTCCCGGCACCACGCAGCCAGGTCTCAGACCTCCTCCCTGTAGGCTGTCTCATCGTTGTCTGTAATCAGGCCTAAAACCTTTGGCAAATTGAACGGTGTTGGAGTCGTGCGCTGCCAAGCAGTCAGAACAGGGAGTACACCCCCTAAGGGGCCCCTGTGTTGAGGTCAAGCATGGCAGATGTGTTGCTACCTACCCTCACCACCTGGGGGCGGCCCGTCAGGAAGTACAGGATCCAGTTTGCAGGGGGAGGTGTTTAGTCTCAGGGTCCTTAGCTTAGTGCTGAGCTTTGTGGGCACTGTGGTGTTGAACGCTGAGCTGTAGTCAATGAACAGCATTCTCACGGTTTAGAACTATATCGGAAATTTGAAAAGGATATCTTGTTCCTTCCTTGGCACTTGAGATTAAGAACCGGGAGGACTCGTCCAAATTTACTCACAACCCAATCCTAGAAAAAAAGAACAATAATTGAGAAATAACACTAAAACATGGATGTTTTAAAAAAAGACCACAGAACAGCCATTCAGCGCTGCATGTAATTCTCGGGTACAATTAATAGCCTGGTCTCAGATTGCTTTGTGTTGTATGCCCATTGTCGCACCACATGCCAATGACTATAGGAGTTGACACAGTCAATACAATTAGATCTGGCACCAGTTTAGTACAATAATAAAATACAGGCAAATATACGCCCCCCCACACACACACACACACACACACCTTGTGCCCAGGTATCTCTGTCCCAGGAACAGCTGCCTTCATGTGGAAGTTCTCCACCCCTGCCTCCTTCATTGACTCCACGAGTTTGTCTTTGTGGTTGACGCTTGGGGATTGGATCTTCTCTGCAGCTTCATGACGCTCCTGAGCTAATCTAGTAATAGAAAACATACACACACATATCAATTCAATCATACTGTGATTCTGTGATACACAACAAGAGTTGGCCAACCTTCCTTCTGAGGAGCTACACTCGTGTAGTATTCTGGACCAGCCCTTATCTTCGTTCCCCTTTCAGGACTTTGATTCGCTGAAAGAAGTGTTTAGAACAGGGCTGGAGCAAAAGCCTGCACACGTAGTAGAGCTCCAAAAGGCTGGTTGGCAACTTCTGATGTAGATACATCATGTCAACACTTGTTCAGAAGATACCCAGGCCTACAGACGACACTTGTTCAGAAGATACCCAGGCCTCCAGATGAGACTCGTTCAGAAGATACCCAGGCCTACAGACGACACTTGTTCAGAAGATACCCAGGCCTCCAGATACCCAGGCCTCCAGACGACACTCGTTCAGAAGATACCCAGGCCTACAGACGACACTCGTTCAGAAGATACCCAGGCCTACAGACGTTTGCAGTGAAACACAAATAGGAATATCCTTACTTCTGTAAGAAGGTTTCTCTGGCCTGCTCAATTTGTATTGTTCCACCTTTCCATTTGGACTTGTTCAACACAGTCATACCTAACAGGGACACAACAGGGACACAACAGGGACACAACAGGGACACAACAGGGACACAACAGGGACACAACAGGGACACAAAGACCGTTAGAAACAGAATTAATCATCGGACGTATCAGAATGTGTATATCATGTTTGAGAGAGCACACAAATAAAAGACACCTACATTTCTTAAAACCAGCATCAGTAATTTCTAAATTGATATATCCAAAGGTTTTATAAGGAACTCCTGTGGAAGAAGGACAACACATCGTTACAAATGACAGTAAAACTGCCGTGGAAATACAATCAATGTCAGCACGGGGATTAGCCCTACGGAGCTCACCGTCACATATCAATGTCAGCACGGGATTAGAGTGTGAGATTGGTACTCGGCCAATGACTGTATGACATGTACTCAGACTGTCAGCAGCTCGTTGTCCCGTTGGAATCCGTAATCGGTAGATGGTTCTGATGAAAAGGGCATTGTTTGCATTGCAGAGTCCGTAAAAGTATTCAAATCTAATTATTTGATGCTACCACCCACTTCTAAGTCCAAACCAAACATGAATTCCATGTTGTGTCTCTCTTATCACATACACCGACCGGTCTGTGTTTCACACCTGCTTGTCTAGCGAATCAGCCTCACATTTGGGCAACATGCTGCAGTAGATCGGAGGCTGGTGGCAGCATCAAACAATATAATACTTCCTTGGGCTCGGAGATGAAAGTGACCTTTCCATCAGAACAGTCTATCGATTATGGAATACCTTCCACCGCGGGATACACGCTGCTAAAACAAGTGTTGCTACGGGTCGTCGCATAGCCACAAAGTTGTTGCTATAGAATGTATGCACAGAATGTATGCACACATGAATGTAAGTCGCTTTGGATAAAAGCGTCTGCTAAATGGCATATATTATTATATATTACTATAGATCGCCATTAGACTGTAATTTCATTAATTAAATAATTAAAAAAATGTTTAATAAACTGGGCTAAACAGGGATATGATAATCACTGATCTGATCCTAGAAGATGTTGGGGTAGTGTGTGACCATACCTTCATCATCTCTCCGGGTCCGGAGTTCCACATCCTGTACATCGCCAAATTTACCAAATCTGTCTTTCAGATCCTTTTGAGTGATGGTGTGGCTCAGGCCACCGATATATAGACGTTTCATGATGACCAACTCCTCAGGTTGACAGATCTGTCAAAGAGAACGTGGTAAAAACGTATCAGCTAGCTAACTAAGTCAAGTCCTACATGGCTAAAGCTAGGTGCAAGACCGATTGCACTATCAACTCTAGCGGACTAAACCTCACTATCTTAAAGTTGGTGAAGTTCATCATAAACTAACGGCGTGGAGACCGAGACTTTGTGGACTGTGGATCCGACTACATTAATTTGCCCAAGGTCAACACGTAAAATACACGATGAAACTCCCACACATGTTTGTCTTCTGTAGCTGCGTCCCTTTTTTTTGTTCGCTGAAATCCATACTTTCTCAAACGTTTATTAAAATAGAACCACCTAGACCGTTTTCTCATTGCTTTTCAGCGCAAATGGCCGTGTTACAATTGAATCTCACCAAGGAAACAGTCAGTGGTCGTATTTGATTAACAAGCAACCACAGAAGACAAAACAGTTAAAATGAGGGCATTTAATATTTTTGTTGTTGTTTTTCCTTTGGCAAAAACGATGTAATCGGAGCTAGAGTCCACATAGCATGGTATCGGCTCCACGCCGTTATTGAAGTTCAGAAACTTCCTTCACCGCGGAGTTGAATCCGTTTAATAATATCAACACCAAACACAACAGTTCGCGTTGACATAAGTACATTTACTAACTGGACAAGTTGAACACAAGTGAGGCAGAAATCCAAGTGTGTAAAGTAACAGATTAAATATATTAATCGATCCGAAATGAACATGTAATCATAAACTGTTTACCTCGGCGTTGGAAATTCACACGCATCCAGATCGGTGTTACACGAAAAAGATTCCGGACACATTTGTGAACACGTGTGTTTAGTTCCGGAGATTCATGGTTCCGCGTTGTGTCGTCGGGACTATGGGGTTGTATTTCGGGGACGTTGGCTTTCTAAAATAAAAATAAATAAATAAAATACTTATCACACAAGTATCATATAATTTACCTTCGCTATCTTGGTATTACCAATGTTGTTTGAGTTGATAAAACGTTATGATCTTCTGAGATGTAATATACCTCCGTTAATTTGAGTCTACGCAGATCCGTCCCACAACATTTATTCCGGAAGTCAGAAACAGCGCGAAAGGTTTGTTTTGAAACACAAGAGTATTTCAGAGGAGTCTGGAAGGTAAATTAGATCCACGTTGTCTTAAATCTGACAATATACATGAGCTATCTGTGTTCAGTTAGCGAGTTCGTTTATCATTGATTAGATAAGTGTGAAAACTAACTATATGACGGGATATTTATGAGAATAGCAAGGTAGTTTCTCTTCGTTGCTTTGCAAGAAGTTGCCACTCAAAAAAAAAAAACATTTGATTTCTTTGCAGAATGAAGAAGAGTCTGGAAAATGTTTACGAGGCTCAAATCGAAGCACTCCAAGAAGAGATTGCAGCACTGCAATGCCAACAGGACACGAATGAACGAGAGATCGCTATGAACCTCACCGGAGGACTCATGCAAGATGCTCTGTGAGTTGAAATAAGGACAGGATTTACTAAACTCGGTCCGGGGCTTTGGTGGGAAAAGTACCCAATTGTCATACTTGAGTAAAAGTAAAGATACCTTAAGAGAAAATGTCTCAAGTAAAAGTCACCCAGTAAAATACTACTTCAGTAAAAGTCTAAAAGTATTTGGGTTTTAAATATACTTAAGTATCAAAAGTAAATTTAATTGCTAAAATATAGTTATAGTAAAAGTTTAAGTCATTGAAAATTCCTTATTGAGCAAAGGAGATGGCACCATTTTCTTGTTTTTAAAATGTACGGATAGCCAGGGGCTCATTCCCAACACTCAGACATCATTTACAAAAGATGCATTTGTGTTTAGTGAGTCCTCCAGATCAGAGGCAGTAGGGATGACCAGGGATGTTCTCTGTTTAGTGAGTCCTCCAGATCAGAGGCAGTAGGGATGACCAGGGATGTTCTCTGTTTAGTGAGTCCTCCAGATCAGAGGCAGTAGGGATGACCAGGGATGTTCTCTGTTTAGTGAGTCCTCCAGATCAGAGGCAGTAGGGATGACCAGGGATGTTCTCTGTTTAGTGAGTCCTCCAGATCAGAGGCAGTAGGGATGACCAGGGATGTTCTCTGTTTAGTGAGTCCTCCAGATCAGAGGCAGTAGGGATGACCAGGGATGTTCTCTGTTTAGTGAGTCCTCCAGATCAGAGGCAGTAGGGACGACCAGGGATGTTCTCTGTTTAGTGAGTCCTCCAGATCAGAGGCAGTAGGGATGGACCAGGGATGTTCTCTGTTTAGTGAGTCCACCAGATCAGAGGCAGTAGGGATGACCATGTTTTCTTGATAAGCACTGTCCGTTTTACAATTTCCCTGTCCTGCTAAGGCATTCAGGATGTAATGAGTACTTTGGGTGTCAGGGGAAAATGCATGGAGTAAAAAGTACATTATTTTCTTTCTTTAGGAATGTATCGAAGAAAAGTTGTCAAACATAAAAATAGTAAAGTACATATACTAAAATATATACTTAAGTAGTATTTAAGTATTTTTACACCACTGGTCCCCCCAAGGGGTGCACTTTTTAGTTTTTTTTTGCTGTAGTTTATTCAATTGACTGAGGTTTCAAAATGAGTTGATTTAATCTGATTTAGCTGTGTACAGTGCTATGGCAAAAAACAAAATGTGCACCCGTCCCCAGAATTTGTGAAACGCAGATTTAGGGGGTCAAATGATTTCATTTATTAGGATCCCCATTAGCCGATGCAAATGGCGACAGCTTGTCTTACTGGGGTCCGACACATAACGAATAAGACATCGCAGACAAAATACTTTACCATTTACATACACTACCTGTTCATGTTTTTAAATGTATCTATCAGTTCCACATACATGTCAGTACGTACACACAACCAGTAGGTCACATGTCAGTACACACAACCAGTAGGTCACATGTCAGTACACACAACCAGTAGGTCACATGTCAGTACGTACACACAACCAGTAGGTCACATGTCAGTACACACAACCAGTAGGTCACATGTCAGTACATACACACAACCAGTAGGTCACATGTCAGTACGTACACACAACCAGTAGGTCACATGTCAGTACGTAAACACAACCAGTAGGTCACATGTCAGTACATACACACAACCAGTAGGTCACATGTCAGTACATAAACACAACCAGTAGGTCACATGTCAGTACGTACACACAACCAGTAGGTCACATGTCAGTACGTACACACAACCAGTAGGTCACATGTCAGTACGTACACCAGTAGGTCACATGTCAGTACGTACACACAACCAGTAGGTCACATGTCAGTACGTACACACAACCAGTAGGTCACATGTCAGTACGTACACACAACCAGTAGGTCACATGTCAGTACGTAAACACAACCAGTAGGTCACATGTCAGTACGTACACACAACCAGTAGGTCACATGTCAGTACATACACACAACCAGTAGGTCACATGTCAGTACGTACACACAACCAGTAGGTCACATGTCAGTACGTACACACAACCAGTAGGTCACATGTCAGTACAAACACACAACCAGTAGGTCACATGTCAGTACGTAAACACAACCAGTAGGTCACATGTCAGTACGTACACACAACCAGTAGGTCACATGTCAGTACATACACACAACCAGTAGGTCACATGTCAGTACATACACACAACCAGTAGGTCACATGTCAGTATGTACATACACACAACCAGTAGGTCACATGTCAGTATGTACACACAACCAGTAGGTCACATGTCAGTACAAACAACCAGTAGGTCACATGTCAGTACGTACACACAACCAGTAGGTCACATGTCAGTATGTACACACAACCAGTAGGTCACATGTCAGTACAAACAACCAGTAGGTCACATGTCAGTACATAAACACAACCAGTAGGTCACATGTCAGTACGTACACACAACCAGTAGGTCACATGTCAGTACGTACACACAACCAGTAGGTCACATGTCAGTACAAACAACCAGTAGGTCACATGTCAGTACCAGTAGGTCACATGTCAGTATGTACACACAACCAGTAGGTCACATGTCAGTACAAACAACCAGTAGGTCACATGTCAGTACATAAACACAACCAGTAGGTCACATGTCAGTACGTACACACAACCAGTAGGTCACATGTCAGTACGTACACACAACCAGTAGGTCACATGTCAGTACATACACACAACCAGTAGGTCACATGTCAGTACACACACACAACCAGTAGGTCACATGTCAGTACATACACACAACCAGTAGGTCACATGTCAGTACACACACACAACCAGTAGGTCACATGTCAGTACACACACACAACCAGTAGGTCACATGTCAGTACACACACACAACCAGTAGGTCACATGTCAGTACATACACACAACCAGTAGGTCACATGTCAGTACACACAACCAGTAGGTCACATGTCAGTACATACACACAACAAGTAGGTCACATGTCAGTACACACACAACCAGTAGGTCACATTGTAGTTTTAAACCAGGTTTACTGATCACATGCTCTGTATAAGATGGAAGTGAGTTCCATGCACTCATGGCTCTGTATAATACTGTACGTTTCCTTGAATTTGTTCTGGACCTGGGGACTAAAAAGATCCCTGGTGGCATGTTTGGTACGTACGTGTGTAAGTTGACTATGCAAACTATTTGGAATTTCCAACACCATTAATGTTTCTTATAAAAACAAGAAGTCAGCCTCTCCTCAACTCTTAGCCAAGAGAGACTGGGATGCATAGTATTTATATTAGCCCTCTGATTACAACTAAGAGCAAGATGTGCCTCTCTGTTCTGGACCAGCTGCAGCTTAACAAGGTCTTTCCTTGCAGCACTGAACCACATGACTGGACAATAATCAAGATCAGACTAAACTAGAGCCTGCAGGACTTGCTTAATGGAGTGTGATGTCATAAAAGCAGAGCATCTCTTTATTATGGCCAGACCTCTCCCCATCTCTATATTACAGACAGACCTCTCTCCATCTTTACAGCCATTGAATCAATATGTTTTGACCATGACAGTTTACAATCTAAGGAAACACCAAGTAATTTAGTCTCCTCAACTTGTTCAACAGCCACACCATTCATTACCAGATTCAGCTCAGGTCTAGAACTTAGGGAATGATTTGTACCAAATACAAACGCTCTTAGTTTTAGAGATGTTCAGGACCAGTTTATTACTGGCCACCCATTCCAAAACAGACCAACTCTTTGTTAAGGGTTTCAGTGACTTCATTAGCTGTGGTTGCTGATGTGTATATGGTTGAATCATCAGCATACATGGACACACAGGCTTTGTTTTAATGCCAGTGGCAGGTCATTGGTACAAATAGAAAATGATGCTGGGTGGACATTAGTTATCACTCAATCAAATGTATTTATAAAGCCCTTTGTACATCAGCTGATATCTCAAAGTGCTGTACAGAAACCCAGCCTAAAACCACAAACAGCAAGCAAAGCAGGTGTAGAAGCACGGTGGCTAGGAAAAACTCCCTAGAAAGGCCAGAACCACGGAAGAAACCTAGAGAGGAACCAGGCTATGAGGGGTGGCCAGTCCTTTTCTGGCTGTGCCGGGTGGAGATTATAACAGAACATGGCCAAGATGTTCAAATGTTCATAGATGACCAACAGGACTTTAGAACAGAACATGGCCAAGATGTTCAAATGTTCATAGATGACCAACAGGAGATTGTAACTGAACATGGCCAAGATGTTCAAATGTTCATAGATGACCAGCTTGGTCAAATAATAATAATCACAGTGGTAACATGTTTTCAGCCCGATCCACGAGTCCTATGAGCTCCAAGCCCATTTTTCTCCAAACCGTAGGAGATCGAAGCAAATGCGTAGTGAAACAGAGCTCTGCAGCCGGTAAAGTGTCATGCCGTGGTCACATGCTAGTCGGAACTAGGAAACGTTGACATTCCTGATGTGCTGATTCGTTGAACGCGACACGTGTTTAACCAGTTAGGGTGAACTCAGTGGCGTTTGCTGATTTAAAAAATAAAAAAGTAATACTAAACAACTTGTCTAGTGTGAGGGGTTATGGGAACTCTGACCCCTGAAAAGAGCCCCCGAAGTGAACCAAACTGAGACCATCTCGAGAGGTGGTTCGCTTGAATTCCTCAGTCCAGTTCACTTTTTTAAAAGTCAATATGAACACAAAGCTCCCCAGGTCCACTTGTCATTATTCCTGCACCTCCCACTAGACTACTGATATAACCCCTCACACTAGACTACTGATATAACCTCTAGACTACTGATATAACCCCTCACACTAGACTACTGATATAACCCCTCACACTAGACTACTGATATAACCCCTCCCACTAGACTACTGTTATAACCCCTCCCACTAGACTACTGATATAACCCCTCACACTAGACTACTGATATAACCTCTAGACTACTGATATAACCACTAGACTACTGATATAACCACTAGACTACTGATATAACCCCTCACACTAGACTACTGATATAACCCCTAGACTACTGATATAACCCCTAGACTACTGATATAACCCCTAGACTACTGATATAACCCCTAGACTACTGATATAACCCCTCCCACTAGACTACTGATATAACCTCTAGACTACTGATATAACCCCTAGACTACTGATATAACCCCTCACACTAGACTACTGATATAACCCCTAGACTACTGATATAACCCCTAGACTACTGATATAACCCCTCACACTAGACTACTGTTATAACCCCTAGACTACTGACATAACCACTAGACTACTGATATAACCCCTCACACTAGACTACTGACATAACCCCTCCCACTAGACTACTGTTATAACCCCTCCCACTAGACTACTGTTATAACCCCTTCCACTAGACTACTGATATAACCCCTCCCACTAGACTACTGATATAACCCCTCCCACTAGACTACTGATATAACCCCTCCCACTAGACTACTGATATAACCCCTCACACTAGACTACTGACATAACCCCTCCCACTAGACTACTGTTATAACCCCTTCCACTAGACTACTGATATAACCCCTCCCACTAGACTACTGATATAACCCCTCCCACTAGACTACTGATATAACCCCTCCCACTAGACTACTGATATAACCCCTCCCACTAGACTACTGATATAACCCCTCCCACTAGACTACTGATATAACCCCTCCCACTAGACTACTGTTATAACCCCTCCCTAGACTAGACTACTGACTATAACCCCCCTCCCACTAGACTACTGACATAACCCCTCCCACTAGACTACTGACATCCCCTCTAGACTACTGACATAACCCCTCCCACTAGACTACTGATATAACCCCTCCCACTAGACTACTGTTATAACCCCTTCCACTAGACTACTGTTATAACCCCTTCCACTAGACTACTGTCATAACCCCTCCCACTAGACTACTGATATAACCCCTCCCACTAGACTACTGTTATAACCCCTCCCACTAGACTACTGATATAACCCCTCCCACTAGACTACTGTTATAACCCCTCACACTAGACTACTGTTATAACCCCTTCCACTAGACTACTGTCATAACCCCTCACACTAGACTACTGATATAACCCCTCCCACTAGACTACTGTTATAACCCCTCACACTAGACTACTGATATAACCCCTCACACTAGACTACTGATATAACCCCTCCCACTAGACTACTGATATAACCCCTCCCACTAGACTACTGATATAACCCCTCCCACTAGACTACTGTTATAACCCCTCCCACTAGACTACTGATATAACCCCTCCCACTAGACTACTGATACAACCCCTCCCACTAGACTACTGATATAACCCCTCCCACTAGACTACTGTTATAACCCCTCCCACTAGACTACTGATATAACCCCTCCCACTAGACTACTGATACAACCCCTCCCACTAGACTACTGATATAACCCCTCCCACTAGACTACTGTTATAACCCCTCCCACTAGACTACTGATATAACCCCTAGACTACTGATATAACCCCTCCCACTAGACTACTGATATAACCCCTCCCACTAGACTACTGTTATAACCTCCCACACTAGACTACTGATACAACCCCTCCCACTAGACTACTGATACAACCCTCCCACTAGACTACTGTTATAACCTCCCACACTAGACTACTGATACAACCCCTCACACTAGACTACTGATACACTGTCTCCCCCGACATAACCCCTCCCACTAGACTACTGATATAACCCCTCCCACTAGACTACTGATATAACCCCTCCCACTAGACTACTGTTATAACCTCCCACACTAGACTACTGATACAACCCCTCACACTAGACTACTGATACACTGTCTCCCCCGACATAACCCCTCCCACTAGACTACTGATATAACCCCTCCCACTAGACTACTGATATAACCCCTCCCACTAGACTACTGATATAACCCCTCCCACTAGACTACTGTTATAACCTCCCACACTAGACTACTGATACAACCCCTCACACTAGACTACTGATACACTGTCTCCCCCGACATAACCCCTCCCACTAGACTACTGATATAACCCCTCACACTAGACTACTGTTATAACTCCTCCCACTAGACTACTGATATAACCCCTCCCACTAGACTACTGATATAACCCCTCCCACTAGACTACTGATATAACCCCTCCCACTAGACTACTGATATAACCCCTCCCACTAGACTACTGATATAACCCCTCCCACTAGACTACTGTAACACTGTTTCCTCTCGTCTCATTGGTTCCCCAATAGAGAGATTATGCTGTGCAGGTGATTAGCGATTGTTAAGGATGCGCATCAATTCTAAAATGTGTGGAGTTTTGTAGTTCAGATGATGTGTTTGCAATATGTTAAACTACAGGCTAAGAGAGCTTCGTCAACTGTTTATTCTGGGTTTATTTAAATACTGTGAATAAAACATCATATTTGGTGAGAATCACCAGTAGTCTACGTTGGGTGGACAATTTTCAATTACAGTGTTATTTAATCTGCCCTTATTCATTCCTCTGCTATTTATTTTGTTACCAATAATATTTAAATGTTAATAGTATCTTCTGATTACAATTATTAACTAAATGCAATCTATTAGCTTCCAAAATGTAAGTAGGTATATCTAGCTGTATATCTAGCTGTCTGATAACACATTCTGATGAAATAGCTTGTCCTGCACTTTGTAAAAACCCAGAATGCATTGAGTGAATGTTGGAAAAATATCTTGATTCCTTTCTTAACATAACAATGTGAATGCAAACAGGACTCGGACCACAACATGGGTGAAGTGAACTGGCAAAAGAGTTGAGTCCTCGTTCAAAGTCAG
The DNA here is from genome assembly GCF_021184085.1 of Oncorhynchus gorbuscha. Classification (NCBI taxonomy): domain Eukaryota; kingdom Metazoa; phylum Chordata; class Actinopteri; order Salmoniformes; family Salmonidae; genus Oncorhynchus; species Oncorhynchus gorbuscha. Next base: position 4,400,283 of record NC_060175.1, read on the forward strand.
GGGCAGTGGGAAGACAAAGAGTTATTTTGGTCATTTAACGAGGACTGGGATCGGTTCTTTACGGGAGGACTGAGATCGTTTTTTTTACGGGAGGACTGGGATCGTTTTTTTACGGGAGGACTGGGATCGGTTCTTTACGGGGGACTGGGATCGGTTCTTTACGGGGGACTGGGATCGGTTCTTTACGGGGGACTGGGATCGGTTCTTTACGGGGGACTGGGATCGGTTCTTTTTACGGGGGACTGGGATCGGTTCTTTACGGGGGACTGGGATCGGTTCTTTACGGGGGACTGGGACCGGTTCTTTACGGGGGACTGGGATCGGTTCTTTACGGGGGGACTGGGATCGGTTCTTTACGGGGGGACTGGGATCGGTTCTTTACGGGGGGACTGGGATCGGTTCTTTACGGGGGGACTGGGATCGGTTCTTTACGGGGGGACTGGGATCGGTTCTTTACGGGGGGACTGGGATCGGTTCTTTACGGGAGGACTGAGCGGTTCTTTAAAAAAGGACTGAGATCGGTTGTTTAAAAGAGAAAAAGTTCTTTAAAGAAGGACTGACTCCGGGGCATGGGCAATACAAAGAGAGCTGAGTTATGTTTACCACATAGTTTCAATCCATCAATCACATTTATTTACAAAGCCCTTTTTACATCAGCCAATGTCACATAGTGCTGTACAGAAACCCAGCCTAAAACCCCTTTTTAAAGAGGGCTATTTGTGAAAACATCCCGAGCATGTTGGGAAGGAACACGTTTTCTAGTTCCCAACCAGCGTGTGAACGCGGCATGTGGTTGATGGCTTTCCTCCCGGGCCACTCTACGAACACTTACAGTTTCCCCATTTAAATGTTCTAACGTGTTGAATATATTTCGCCTCAAATCTGCCAATCATTTACATACATTTACATTTAAGTCATTTAGCAGAATCGTACTGCCGCGGAGGTGCCACCAATGTGTATGTACAATACCGATTTACTAAACTGAACAAAAATACAAACGCCACATGTTGGTTCCATGTTTCAAGAAGCTGATTTAAACAGCATGATCATTACATGTGTGTAATACAATTAAAAACCATGGTCATTACACAGGTGCACCTTGTACTGGGGACAATTAAAATGCCACTCTAAAATGTGCAGTTTTTGTCACACAACACAATACCACAGATGTCTCAAGATTAGAGGGAGCGTGCAATTGGCATGCGGACTACAGGAATGTCCACTAGAGCTGTTGCCAGAGATTTGAATGTTAATTTCTCTACCATAAGCCGCCTCAGAGAATTTGTCAGTACGTCCAACCGGCCTCACAACCTGTAGACCACATGTCATAAGCTACGGACAACGAATACAATTGCATTTTTTCAATGGCAACTTGAATGCACAGAGATACAATTTGGAAGCTGAAAATGTCCCAGTTCTTCCATTGCCTACGTACTCACCAGACAAGTCACCCATTGAGCATGTTTGGGATGCTCTGGGTTGACGTGGTACGACAGCGTGTTCCAGTTCCCGCCAATATCCAGTAACTTTGCCACAGCCATTTATAGAGGAGTGGGACACCCCATCCCACAGGCCACAATCAAAAAGCCTGAACAACTCTATGTGAAGGAGATGTGTCGTGCTGGATGAGGCAAATGGTCACACCAGATACTGACTGGTGTTCTGATCCACACCAGATACTGACTGGTGTTCTGATCCACACCAGATACTGACTGGTGTTCTGATCCACACCAGATACTGACTGGTGTTCTGATCCACACCTCCACCTTTTTCTGTTTTCTGGTATCTGTGACCAACAGATGCATATCTATATTCCCAGTCATGTGAAATCCATAGATTAGGGTCTAATGAATCTATTTCAATTGACTGATTTCCTCATATGAACTGTAACTCCGTAACCCCCCCCCCGTGGGAATCGAACCCACAATGCTGGCGTTGCTCTACCAACTGAGCCACACAGGACCAGTTCATTCATCTATGGTGGTGTTGTTGTTTCCTCATATGAACTGTAACTCCGTAACACCCCCCTCGTGGGAATCGAACCCACAATGCTGGCGTTGCTCTACCAACTGAGCCACACAGGACCAGTTCATTCATCTATGGTGGTGTTGTTGTTTCCTCATATGAACTGTAACTCCGTAACCCCCCCGTGGGAATCGAACCCACAATGCTGGCGTTGCTCTACCAACTGAGCCACACAGGACCAGTTCATTCATCTATGGTGGTGGTGTTGTTTCCTCATATGAACTGTAACTCCGTAACCCCCCCCCGTGGGAATCGAACCCACAATGCTGGCGTTGCTCTACCAACTGAGCCACACAGGACCAGTTCATTCATCTATGGTGGTGTTGTTGTTTCCTCATATGAACTGTAACTCCGTAACCCCCCTCGTGGGAATCGAACCCACAATGCTGGCGTTGCTCTACCAACTGAGCCACACAGGACCAGTTCATTCATCTATGGTGGTGTTGTTGTTTCCTCATATGAACTGTAACTCCGTAACCCCCCGTGGGAATCGAACCCACAATGCTGGCGTTGCTCTACCAACTGAGCCACACAGGACCAGTTCATTCATCTATGGTGGTGTTGTTGTTTCCTCATATGAACTGTAACTCCGTAACCCCCCGTGGGAATCGAACCCACAATGCTGGCGTTGCTCTACCAACTGAGCCACACAGGACCAGTTCATTCATCTATGGTGGTGTTGTTGTTTCCTCATATGAACTGTAACTCCGTAACCCCCCCCTCGTGGGAATCGAACCCACAATGCTGGCGTTGCTCTACCAACTGAGCCACACTGTCATGCAGGTGATAGAGGACCCAAAAGCGACTTAACAGAAACAGAGTTTATTCAAATCCAAACAGGGAGTAACAGAAATCCTCTAGTCTGTAGAGGGGAATAACAAGAGAAGCGGCCACAGACTGCAGGTCGCCGGGTAGGCGCAGGCCGTAGTAGACAGAGACACCTGCTCACACGCAGCATCTGATGAAGGCAAAAACACGACAGGACAGGGCGAAACACAATCACAGCATGGTGAATACAAAACAAGGAACCGACGGGACAGGAACGGAACACAAAGGAATAAATAGGGACTCTAATCAGGGGAAAGGATCGGGAACAGGTGTGGGAAGACTAAATGATGATTAGGGGAATAGGAACAGCTGGGAGCAGGAACGGAACGATAGAGAGAGGAGAGAGAGGGAGGGGGAGAGAGAGGGATAGAAAAAGGGAACGAACCTAATAAGACCAGCAGGGGGAAACGAACAGAAGGAAAAGCAAAATGACAAGATGATATAAGACAAAACATGACAGTACCCCCCACTCACCGAGCGCCTCCTGGCGCTCTCGAGGAGGAACACTGGCGGCAACGGAGGAAATCATAGATCAAACGGTCCAGCACGTCCCGAGAAAGAACCCAACTCCTCTCCTCAGGACCGTAACGAAAAACGATAAAAAGGGAAACTAGGGTACTACTCTAAAAAAAAATGAGAACTAGGGACAGACTGAGACACAGCAAGGGCAGGAACAAGAACAGGAGAGATGCGATGGCAGGGAACAGACTGAGACCCAGCAAGACCAGGAGCAGAAGCAGAAAAAAATTACCAGACTTCTTCTGCGCGCAGTCTGAACACGCAGCCACGAAACGGCGCGTGTCACGCTCCTGAGTCGGCCACCAAAAGCGCTGGCGAATAGACGCAAGAGTGCCTCGAACACCGGGATGACCAGCTAACTTGGCAGAGTGAGCCCACTGAAGAACAGCCAGACGAGTGGAAACAGGAACGAAAAGGAGGTTACTAGGACAAGCGCGCGGCGACGCAGTGTGCGTGAGTGCTTGCTTAACCTGTCTTTCAATTCCCCAGACTGTCAACCCGACAACACGCCCATAAGGAAGAATCCCCTCGAGATCAGTAGAAGCCACAGAAGAACTAAACAGACGGGATAAGGCATCAGGCTTGGTGTTCTTGCTACCCGGACGGTAAGAAATCACAAACTCGAAACGAGCGAAAAACAACGCCCAACGAGCTTGACGGGCATTAAGTCGTTTGGCAGAACGGATGTACTCAAGGTTCTTATGGTCTGTCCAAACGACAAAGGAACGGTCGCCCCCTCCAACCACTGTCGCCATTCGCCTAGGGCTAAGCGGATGGCGAGCAGTTCACGGTTACCCACATCATAGTTGCGCTCAGATGGCGACAGGCGATGAGAAAAATAAGCGCAAGGATGAACCTTATCGTCAGACTGGAAGCGCTGGGATAGAATGGCTCCCACGCCTACCTCTGAAGCGTCAACCTCGACAATGAATTGTCTAGTGACGTCAGGAGTAACGAGGATAGGAGCGGACGTAAAACGTTCTTTTAGAAGATCAAAAGCTCCCTGGGCGGAACCGGACCACTTAAAACACGTCTTGACAGAAGTAAGAGCTGTGAGAGGGGCAGCAACTTGACCGAAATTACGAATGAAACGCCGATAGAAATTAGCGAAACCTAAAAAGCGCTGCAACTCGACACGTGACCTTGGAACGGGCCAATCACTGACAGCTTGGACCTTAGCGGAATCCATCTGAATGCCTTCAGCGGAAATAACGGAACCGAGAAAAGTAACGGAGGAGACATGAAAGAGCACTTCTCAGCCTTTACGTAGAGACAATTCTCTAAAAGGCGCTGTAGAACACGTCGAACGTGCTGAACATGAATCTCGAGTGACGGAGAAAAAATCAGGATATCGTCAAGATAGACAAAAACAAAAATGTTCAGCATGTCTCTCAGAACATCATTAACTAATGCCTGAAAAACAGCTGGCGCATTGGCGAGGCCGAACGGCAGAACCCGGTACTCAAAATGCCCTAACGGAGTGTTAAACGCCGTTTTCCACTCGTCCCCCTCTCTGATGCGCACGAGATGGTAAGCGTTACGAAGGTCCAACTTAGTAAAGCACCTGGCTCCCTGCAGAATCTCGAAGGCTGATGACATAAGGGAAGCGGATAACGATTCTTAACCGTTATGTCATTCAGCCCTCGATAATCCACGCAGGGGCGCAGAGTACCGTCCTTCTTCTTAACAAAAAGAACCCCGCCCGGCCGGAGAAGAAGAAGGCACTATGGTACCGGCGTCAAGAGACACAGACAAATAATCCTCGAGAGCCTTACGTTCGGGAGCCGACAGAGAGTATAGTCTACCTCGAGGAGGAGTGGTCCCCGGAAGGAGATCAATACTACAATCATACGACCGGTGAGGAGGAAGGGAGTTGGCTCGGGACCGACTGAAGACCGTGCGCAGATCATGATATTCCTCCGGCACTCCTGTCAAATCGCCAGGTTCCTCCTGGGAAGTAGGGACAGAAGAAACGGGAGGGATGGCAGACATTAAACACTTCACATGACAAGAAACGTTCCAGGATAGGATAGAATTACTAGACCAATTAATAGAAGGATTATGACATACTAGCCAGGGATGACCCAAAACAACAGGTGTAAACGGTGAACGGAAAATCAAAAAAGAAATAGTCTCACTGTGGTTACCAGATACTGTGAGGGTTAAAGGTAGTGTCTCAAATCTGATACTGGGAAGATGACTACCATCTAAGGCAAACATGGGCGTAGGCTTGTCTAACGGTCTGAAAGGAATGTTATGTTTCCGAACCCATGCTTCGTCCATGAAACAACCCTCAGCCCCAGAGTCAATCAAGGCACTGCATGTAGCACCCGAACCGGTCCAGCGTAGATGGACCGACATAGTAGTACAAGATCTAGATGAAGAGACCTGAGTAGTAGCGCTCACCAGTAGCCCTCCGCTTACTGATGGGCTCTGGCCTCTTACTGGACATGAATTAACAAAATGTCCAGCAACTCCGCAATAGAGGCACAGGCGGTTGGTGATCCTCCGTTCCCTCTCCTTAGTCGAGATGCGAATCCCTCCCAGCTGCATGGGCTCAGTCTCAAAGCCAGAGGAGGGAGATGGTTGCGATGCGGAGCAGGAAACACCGTTGATGCGAGCTCTCTTCCACGAGCCCGGTGACGAAGATCTACCCGTCGTTCTATGCGGATGGCGAGAGCAATCAAAGAGTCCACATCTGAAGGAACCTCCCGGGAGAGAATCTCATCCTTAACCACTGCGTGGAGTCCCTCCAGAAAACGAGCGAGCAGCGCCGGCTCGTTCCACTCACTAGAGGCAGCAAGAGTGCGAAACTCAATAGAATAATCCGTTATGGACCGTTCACCTTGGCATAAGGAAGCCAGGGCCCTAGAAGCCTCCCTACCAAAAACTGAACGGTCAAAAACCCGAATCATCTCCTCTTTAAAGTTCTGGAACTTGTTAGAGCAATCAGCCCTTGCCTCCCAGATAGCTGTGCCCCATTCTCGAGCCCGGCCAGTAAGGGAGTGAAATGACGTAAGCAACCCGAGCTCTCTCTCTAGAGTATGTGTTGGGTTGGAGAGAGAACACAATCTCACACTGCGTGAGAAAGGAGCGGCACTCAGTGGGCTGCCCGGAGTAGCAAGGTGGGTTATTAACCCTAGGTTCTGGAGGCTCGGCAGGCCAGGAAGTAACAGGTGGCACGAGACGTAGACTCTGGAACTGTCCAGAGAGGTCGGAAACCTGAGCGGCCAGGTTCTCCACGGCATGGCGAGCAGCAGACAATTCCTGCTCGTGTCTGCCGAGCATGGCTCCTTGGATCTCGACGGCAGTGTAACGAGCGTCTGAAGTCGCTGGGTCCATTACTTGGTCGGTTCCTTCTGTCATGCAGGTGATAGAGGACCCAAAAGCGACTTAACAGAAACAGAGTTTATTCAAATCCAAACAGGGAGTAACAGAAATCCTCTAGTCTGTAGAGGGAATAACAAGAGAAGCGGCCACAGACTGCAGGTCGCTTAGGCGCAGGCCGTAGTAGACAGAGACACCTGCTCACACGCAGCATCTGATGAAGGCAAAAACACGACAGGACAGGGCGAAACACAATCACAGCATGGTGAATACAAAACAAGGAACCGACGGGACAGGAACGGAACACAAAGGAATAAATAGGGACTCTAATCAGGGGAAAGGATCGGGAACAGGTGTGGGAAGACTAAATGATGATTAGGGGAATAGGAACAGCTGGGAGCAGGAACGGAACGATAGAGAGAGGAGAGAGAGGGAGGGGGAGAGAGAGGGATAGAAAAAGGGAACGAACCTAATAAGACCAGCAGGGGGAAACGAACAGAAGGAAAAGCAAAATGACAAGATGATATAAGACAAAACATGACACACACAGGACCAGTTCATTCATCTATGGTGGTGTTGTTGTTTCCTCAACACACAGGACCAGTTCATTCATCTATGGTGGTGTTGTTGTTTCCTCAACACACAGGTTGATCATGACAGGTCATCAGGAGATGGGGAAACGTCAGAGAGACGTCACAGCTCACCTGAAGACTGAGATAATGGAGATGGAGGAAGATCTCATCAGACAGACCAAGCTAAACGGAATCGTTCTGGTCAACTGCTGTGTGAAGACTGTGGAGAAAGGTAAGGGCTATGACTAGTCAACTGCTGTGTGGAGAAAGGTAACTGTCATTCTTTATAACTACTCCTAAGACTAGGACTATGGGTAGGACTATGGGTAGGACTATGGGTAGGACTATGGGTAGGACTATGGGTAGGACTATGGGTAGGACTATGGGTAGGACTATGGGTAGGACTAGGGGTAGGACTATGGGTAGGACTAGGGGTAGGGCTAGGGTTAAGTCTATGACTAGGGTTAAGTCTATGACTAGGGTTAAGTCTATGACTAGGGTTAGGTCTATGACTAGGGTTAGGTCTATGACTAGGGGTAGGACTAGGTCTATGACTAGGACTAGGGGTAGGTTTTAGATTAGGGGAAGGACAAGGTAGGGTTTGGATTAGGGGAAGGACTAGGTAGGGTTTAGATTAGGGGAAGAACTAGGTAGGGTTTAGATTAGGGGAAGGACTAGGTAGGGTTTAGATTAGGGGAAGGACTAGGTAGGGTTTAGATTAGGGGAAGGACTAGGTAGGGTTTAGATTAGGGGAGGGACTAGGGGTAGGGTTTAGATTAGGGGAGGGACTAGGGGTAGGGTTTAGATTAGGGGAGGGACTAGGGGTAGGGTTTAGATTAGGGGAGGGACTAGGGGTAGGGTTTAGATTAGGGGAGGGACTAGGGGTAGGGTTTAGATTAGGGGAAGGACTAGGGGTAGGGTTTAGATTAGGGGAGGGACTAGGTAGGGTTTAGATTAGGGGAGGGACTAGGTAGGGTTTAGATTAGGGGAGGGACTAGGTAGGGTTTAGATTAGGGGAAGGACTAGGCTTTAGATTAGGGGAAGGACTAGGTAGGGTTTAGATTAAAATATGTAGTGTTGGGGGTACTGGAAGACCGGAGCTGGGATACAGTGCAGTAGGAGACTGACTGGACAGAGACCAAGGGTAGGTCATCCATGATCCTGGAGTGCCGTATCCACTTCATGTTTTTGATTTAACCAACATGGAAAACCAGGTGTGTTTAAATTTAGTCGATCGCTGAACTGATCAGTTCGCTCAGTTGGTCAGATGTGGTGCCTAGTTGGAACAAAACCCTGCAGTAATGGCATCACTCCAGGTACAGGGTTGTCTTCCCCCTGGTCTAAACAAAGATAAGGGCTCTATCTCAATTAATCTTTCCACGATTCCTCATCTCCTTGCCGCCTCAACTGTATTGCAGGAGAAGGTCCAAAGCTCTCAGACTTTCTCCAATCTGTTTTGAGAAGGAGCCAAGGAGGTGAGGAGAGGATGTGAGGAATTGAAGAAAGATGAATAGATTAAGAGCTAAAGTTTGGTATAATCTGATGTTTGTCCTCTTCTAAAGGCAACAAGAAGATGGTGCAACAACACAGGCTGACGGGCCACTGCTCCTTCTTAGACTTCCAAGTGGAGTTTGAGCTCACTGATGTTCAGGTGAGAAGAATGTCTGAGAAGGCTATTCTGAACTATTGCCTCTGGGGGGTGCTATTCAGTCAGAGGTCCCCTTAAAGAACCCCCCCCCCCCCATTTAGGGCCAGGGTTCCGGTCTAAAATAACCGCTTCGACTGCTCGTACAGTTCTGCTTCGGAACTGCAGTTTAACTGACGATGGGTTCAGGTCAGGGCTTTGTCGACCTCGTTTTGTGCACGGGGGGGGGGGGCGTGAATCCGCCATAGAAATAGTTAGAAAGAATAAGATGAAGCTCGGGTAATATGGATAACGATTGAAAGATGACTGATATGCATTTTCCTACGTTGAAATGGACGCGGTGCAACCTTTAGGTAGGTAGGCTGCTGGCAGACACGGTGCAACCTTTAGGTAGGTAGGCTGCTGGCAGACACGGTGCAACCTTTGGGTAGGTAGGCTGCTGGCAGACATGGTGCAACCTTTAGGTAGGTAGGCTGCTGGCAGACACGGTGCAACCTTTAGGTAGGTAGGCTGCTGGCAGACACGGTGCAACCTTTGGTAGGTAGGCTGCTGGCAGACACGGTGCAACCTTTAGGTAGGTAGGCTGCTGGCAGACACGGTGCAACCTTTAGGTAGGTAGGCTGCTGGCAGACACGGTGCAACCTTTAGGTAGGTAGGCTGCTGGCAGACATGGTGCAACCTTTGGTAGGTAGGCTGCTGGCAGACACGGTGCAACCATTTGGTAGGTAGGCTGCTGGCAGGTCTTGGCTGCGGTACAGCTGAGCCAAGTCAGCCCGTGGTCATGGTTCTCACAAGGGGAAGTGAAATGACAGACTACAATGACTTTGCTCGTGATCATGCACGCCACAAATAACATGTAACTAAATTCCTTGCATTTTCTTACGTGAGCTGCCTTTTCATTATCTAGACAGACCCTTGTGGTTTCTAGCTAACGTTACACCAATCAAAGCAGTGGAGCGTGTAGTGAAGCAAAACTTCTGTGGTCAAAGCCATTTATCTTGGGGGGACTGGGGGAGTGGGTTTGCAAAATGCTATCGTAGCACACAATTATATCATTTTATAAAATGCCTTCAGAAACTATTCAGACCCCTTAACGTTTTCCACATTTTGTTACGTTACAGCCTTATTCTAAAATAGATTCCTCATCAATCTACACACAATACCCCTTAATGACAAAGCAAAAACAGGTTTTTAGACATTTTAGCAAATAAAACAAATAATTAAAAAAACATACCTTATTTACATAAGTATTCAGACTCAAAATTGAGCTCAGGTACATCCTGTTTCCATTGATCATCCTTGAGATGTTTCTACAACTTGGAGTCCACCTGTGGTAAATGAAATTGATTGGACATGATTTGGAAAGACACACACACCTGTCTATATAAGGTCCCACAGTTGACAGTGCATGTCAGCAGAAACCAAGCCACGAGGTTGAAGGAATTGTCTGTAGAGCTCAGAGACAGGATTGTGGCAAGGCACAGATCTGGGGAAGGGTACCAAAATATTTCTGCAGCACTCCACCAATCAGGCCTTTATGGTTGAGTGTCCAGATAGAAGCCACTCCTCAGTAAAAGGCACATGACATCCCACTTGAAGTTGCCAAAAGACACCTAAAGACTCTCACACCATGAGAAACAAGATTCTCTGGTCTGATGAAACTAAGATTGAACTCCTTGTCCTGAATGCCAAGCGGGCTGGAGGATACTTGGCACCATCCCTACGGTGAAGCACCATCCCAGCGGTGAAGCATGGTGGTGGCAGCGTCATTCTGCGGGTATGTTTTTCAGTGACAGGGACTGGGAGACTAGTCAGGATCGAGGGGAAAGATGAATGGAGCAAAGTACAGCGAGATCCTTGATGAAAACCTGCTCCAGAGTGCTCAGGACCTCAGACTGTTGAGCCTTTTTTGTAAAATTACCCTGTATTGGAATTAGCTCCCAGGCTCTATTGAATTAAATCATTGTGCAACGTCATGGCATAGCTCTGGCCATCGCCTTTGAGCTCGAAAAGGTAGATATTTGCTGGTTTGGCCATTTTTAATTGACAGAAATATTGTCCAGAAATTGCCTGTAGTATGTAGGCCTATATATATTCAAGGGTTGAATGGATGAACCTGTTATCTGCTGTCTTCAACACCAGGGGGCAGTGTAGATCTATATTTATGGCAGACTGAAGCAAGGGCATGTAGTCAACACAGGAAACAGACATATCACCCTTCAGTTTAGGGATTCTATGGCAGACTGAAGCGAGGGCATGTCGTCAACACAGGAAACAGACATATCACCCCTCAGTTTAGGGATTCTAGAACCTTTGATTAATGGAAAACAAGTAGTATAAAGTTTAGATTTCCAATGGAGAACTGTCTAATACTGCTGGTTACAGATGCTTTTAGACCAAACCAATGGAGAACTGTCTAATACTGCTGGTTATAGATGCTTTTAGACCAAACCAATGGAAAACTGTCTAATACTGCTGGCTATAGATGCTTTTAGACCAAACCAATGGAGAACTGTCTAATACTGCTGGTTATAGATGCTTTTAGACCAAACCAATGGAGAACTGTCTAATACTGCTGGTTATAGATGCTTTTAGACCAAACCAATGGAGAACTGTCTAATACTGCTGGTTATAGATGCTTTTAGACCAAACCAATGGAGAACTGTCTAATACTGCTGGTTATAGATGCTTTTAGACCAAACCAATGGAAAACTGTCTAATACTGCTGGCTATAGATGCTTTTAGACCAAACCAATGGAGAACTGTCTAATACTGCTGGTTATAGATGCTTTTAGACCAAACCAATGGAGAACTGTCTAATACTGCTGGCTATAGATGCTTTTAGACCAAACCAATGGAAAACTGTCTAATACTGCTGGCTATAGATGCTTTTAGACCAAACCAATGGAGAACTGTCTAATACTGCTGGTTATAGATGCTTTTAGACCAAACCAATGGAGAACTGTCTAATACTGCTGGTTATAGATACCTGACATCTTTGACCTTCTCATAGGAGGATACGACCCTGGTGAGGACGATCACTGACCTCAACATCGTCATGGACAGCACTGAGTTTAAGGACTTCAGTAATTTTGTGTCTGGGTAAGGTTTTAATGTTGAAACATGTATTTCAACAATTACTGTTCTAACACTCGCACTCGATCAATAGCGATCAATATCTTTACTGTCAGGGTATAAAGACACACTGTAGGTCTAACTACTTACCGGTGCAAGTCATTTGTAAATGTGAAACTCCGTAACGAGTTGTGGTTGTTTAGCTCATCTTAGGACTCTACTAAACACACGTTTGTTTAGGACTGCTAAAAAATTAAATAAAGTTAATTCAGAATATTTAGGTAAATTAGGTGCTCCTGGAAGGACTAGGGGTAGGGTTTAGATTAGGGGAGGGACTAGGGTTAGGGTTTAGATTAGGGGAAGGACTAGGTAGGGTTTAGATTAGGGGAGGGACTAGGGGTAGGGTTTAGATTAAAATATGTAGTGTTGGGGGTACTGGAAGACCGGAGCTGGGAAACAGTGCAGTAGGAGACTGACTGGACAGAGACCAAGGGTAGGTCATCCATGATCCTGGAGTGCCGTATCCACTTCATGTTTTTGATTTAACCAACATAGTTATGCTGGTCATAAAGTACATTAAGTATGCTGGTCATAAAGTACATTAAGTTTGCTGGTCATAAAGTACATTAAGTTTGCTGGTCATAAAGTACATTAAGTTTGCTGGTCATAAAGTACATTAAGTATGCTCCTGTTTTGTAGTACCTTCCTCTGGTTATAGACAGCTACAGGCTGTTGGAAGACCTGAAGACCAATCACGTGTTCCCTAATGGCATTCTATTCCCTACAAAGTGCACTACTTTTGACCAGCTCTGGAGTAATTTACTATATAAGGGAATATGATGAAAGTGCACTACTTTTGACATGATGCAGGGATTAGAACGTCATTAGGGACTGGTCTTTGTTTTTGGCTTGACCAGAGCTTTTGGCATCATCTCTCTAGATTTATTTTCCCACTAGTGGCAAAGTAACCGAATCGATTCTCCTCATTGTGTATTACATTTATAGACAGATGGTCTGTGTTATTGAAGCCCTTGAGTGAATATATCAGCCTGCAGATATCAACAGTTGTAATTCTTCCTAACAGAAACGACATCAAATGGTTTTTTTTCTTCTGTTTCTACAACAATGGCCGAGACATCCAAAGGGTATGATGGTCACCGTTTTAGTAAATGAACAATGTACAAACATTTTAATTTAAGGGGGTGTACATTTTCTCATTTTCACTGTTCTTTTACTCTCATAAATCACCATGTTTTCAAGGTTCAACCCATTTTAATTGAGCCAACATTTAGTTCATCTGAGAGGTTGTTGTTGTAGTTGTATATAATGGAAAGGATCTATACAAAACCAACTATATAATGTTTCCCTGTCATATGGTTCAGTTGAGACAACAGTCCATGTGATTTCTATCCAGACAGAAATTATTGCAGTTTGCATCCACACCCACAAGCTAGGTCTATTTCATGCTGTAGCTAGGTCTATTTCATGCTGTAGCTAGGTCTATTTCATGCTGTAGCTAGGTCTATTTCATGCTGTAGCTAGGTCTACTTCATGCTGTAGCTAGGTCTATTTCATGCTGTAGCTAGGTCTACTTCATGCTGTAGCTAGGTCTACTTCATGCTGTAGCTAGGTCTATTTCCTGCTGTAGCTAGGTCTATTTCCTGCTGTAGCTAGGTCTATTTCATGCTGTAGCTAGGTCTACTTCATGCTGTAGCTAGGTCTACTTCATGCTGTAGCTAGGTCTATTTCATGCTGTAGCTAGGTCTATTTCATGCTGTAGCTAGGTCTATTTCATTTCATGCTGTAGCTAGGTCTATTTCATTTCATGCTGTAGCTAGGTCTATTTCCTGCTGTAGCTAGGTCTATTTCCTGCTGTAGCTAGGTCTATTTCATTTCCTGCTGTAGCTAGGTCTATTTCATGCTGTAGCTAGGTCTATTTCATGCTGTAGCTAGGTCTATTTCATGCTGTAGCTAGGTCTACTTCATTTCATGCTGTAGCTAGGTCTATTTCATGCTGTAGCTAGGTCTATTTCATGCTGTAGCTAGGTCTAAATCATGCTGTAGCTAGGTCTACTTCATGCTGTAGCTAGGTCTATTTCATGCTGTAGCTAGGTCTATTTCATGCTGTAGCCAGGACTCTATCATGATGTGCGGTATTAGTGTTTACCTGATTTTGATTTATTTTAATGGGGGTACTTTACTGAAGCTCAGAGCAGTCTCCTGCTCCACTTAGTAAAACACATGAAAGTGGATTTGAGTGTCAGTCTTTCTAGTTGTGGATGGATTGCAGGAGGATAAAGGGTCAGTCATTTGGTATTGTTATTTTGTGGTGTTTCATTATAATCCCCATTAGCAGTTTCATTAATTTCATCGTTTTCCTCAAAAGAACTCTTAGAAGCACTCATGAAGTTCTATTCACTGGTCAAAAGATTCTAGGAACACAGAATGGAACGGTTTTGGTGTTTCATTAGGATCCCCATTAGCAGCTACTCTTCCTGGGGTTCCACACAGAACACACAATGACATAATACAGAACATCAATAGACAGCTCGAGGACAGAACTACATACATTTTTATTTAAAGGCACACGTAGTCCACATATCAATACATACACACAAACTATCTAGGTCCAACAGGGGAGAGGTGATGTGCCGTGAGGTGTTGCTTTATCTGTTTTTTGAAACCAGTATATTTGAGCAATTTGAGATGGTAGGAAGTTCCATGCTATATAATAGTGTACATTTTCTTGAATTTGTTCTTGATTTGGGGACTATGAAAAGACCCCTGGTGGCATGTCTGGTGGGATAAGTGTGTGTGTCAGAGCTGTGTGTAATTTGACTATGCAAACAATTTTAGTCTCCTCAACTTGTTCAACAGCCGCACCATTCATTACCAGATTCAGCTGAGGTCTAGAACTTGTACTAAATGCAATGCTCTTTGTTTTAGAGATATTCAGGACCAGTGTATTACTGGCCACACATTCCAAAACAGACTGCAACTCTTTAAGGGTTTCAGTGACTTCATTAGCTGTGGTTGCTGGTGCATATATGGTTGAATCATCAGCATACATGGACACACAGGCTTTGTTTTAATGCCAGTGGCAGGTCATTGGTAAAAATAGAAAAGAGTAGAGGGCCTAGAGAGCTGCCCTGCGGTACACCACGCGTTACATATGTAACATTAGAGAAGCTTCCATTAAAGAACACCCTTTGAGTTCTATTAGATAGTTCTGAATCCATGATATGGCAGAGGTTGGAAAGCCATAGCACTAAAGTGCTTTTTCAACAACAGGTTATGGTCAATAATATCAAAGGCTGCACTGAAATCATTGGCAAATATCCCATTGGCTGAGCCAATCACCTTTTGGCGGCGATTACAGCTTTGAGTCATCTTGGGTATGTCTGTATCGGCTTTAAGTCGTCTTGGGTATGTCGGTATCAGCTCCTACAATCTTATTATTATCAATTTCTTTCAACCAGTCATTTGTGTCAGTGCAGTACATGTTGAGTGCCCTTCTCTAAAAGCATGCTGAAAGTCTGTTGTTAATTTGTTTACAGAGAAATAGCATTGTATTTGGTCGAACACAATTTTTTCCAACAGTTTGCTAAGATCTGGCAGCAAGCTGATTGGTCTGCTGTTAGAACCAGTAAAGGATGCTGTACCACTCTTGGGTAGCGGAATGACTTTGGCTTCCCTCCAGGCCTGAGGACAAAGACTTTCCTCTAGACTCAGATTAAAGATATGACAGATGGGAGTGGCTATAGTGTCAGCAACCATCCTCAGTAGCTTTCCATCTAAGTTGTCAATGCCAGGAGATTTCTCATTATTGATCGTTAACAATAATTTCCCCACCTCTCCCACACTAATTTTACAAAATTCTAGTCGCTAGTGCTCAATGGACTGCAGGAGGATTAAAGCAATGGAAATTCAACCCAGTCAATAGTGGGGTGCTGAACACAACATTTTCCTGGTTCTATGGTAACATTTGTGGTTGTTTTTGCTGCATAATCTCGAATGTCTGTCTTTGACTGGAGGCATGAGGAAGGATGTTTTCTCTCCTAAATCTCTGGATTGATTAGTGGGGGACTTGTTCTCTCTTTACAGCAGAACCAACATGCTGCCTGTCTTCATAGCCTATAACGCCTGAATAATATTGCCTGGTCTGACAGAGGATCGGTGCTGGCACACGGGACGTGGAAAACTACTGGAGATAATGATTCTCACACAAGTCTGTGGTTGCGTCCCAAATTGTACTCCATTCCTTATGTAGTCCTATGGGCCCTGGTGAAAAGTAGTGCACTCCATAGGGAAAAGGGTACCGTTTGGAATGTAGCCTAAGTAGTCTGTATCTTTTTCTCTGTCTGGGGCAGAGGGCTTTTTTTTAATCATTACTCAGAGAAAACCCTGTTGGCGACATTTCATGTAAACTGCTGACTGGTCTCGCAGAGAGAGGTTCCCAGATGCCTTGCCAATACAGGCACTGATTGCTGACACCTGGTTGGATTGGAGCTTTTGGAGAGATTTAAAAACATGATTTGTTATGTATAAGACGCATCAAGATGGATATAAGAGCCTGAAACAGTATGATAAAGGCCCAATCGTACTGTACAGTGACTTCAGAAACTACTCATACACCTTGACCTATTCCACGTTTTGTTGTGTTACAACCTGAATTCAAAATGGAATGACATTTTCAAAATAAAATCTCACAAATTTACACAAATTACATTAAAAAACATGTTCTTAGAAAGTTTTGATAATTTTTTAAAAACAAAATACAGAAAACCCATTTACATAAATATATTATTATTATTATATTATAGTATTTTAAAGATTTATTTCAAATGAAATACAGATCTCATTTACATAAATAGTATTTTTATGATTCTTTATTTATTTAGGGAAAACCCCCACTGAGGTCTCATTTCCAAAGGTGCCCATATTACAACAACCAATATAATGTAAAACAAAATGGTAATCAATACAAAACACCCAACAGTTACAGTCCACAGCTACCAGGTCCTCAATCAACACCTTAAACTGCCCCGAGCGACACCACAACATCTAATTGTAATGAGTTAATTGTTCAAACTCATTGAAACTAAAAGAGGATTTACCTAATTCGGTGGAGACCCGAGGACCCCTTTTCTGAAGAGTTTATTTATTTATCTCCCCTTTATTTAACCAGGTAGGCTAGTTGAGAACACATTTATTTAACCAGGTAGGCTAGTTGAGAACACCTTCATTTAACCAGGTAGGCTAGTTGAGAACACCTTTATTTAACCAGGTAGGCTAGTTGAGAACACCTTTATTTAACCAGGTAGGCTAGTTGAGAACACCTTTATTTAACCAGGCAGGCTAGTTGAGAACACCTTTATTTAACCAGGTAGGCTAGTTGAGAACACCTTTATTTAACCAGGTAGGCTAGTTGAGAACACCTTTATTTAACCAGGTAGGCTAGTTGAGAACACCTTTATTTAACCAGGTAGGCTAGTTGAGAACAAGTTCTCATTTGAAACTGCGACCTGGCCAAGATAAAGCATAGCAGTGTGAACAGACAAGAGTTACACATGGAGTAATCAATTAACAAGTCAATAATACAGTAGAATATATATATATATATATATATATAAAAAGGAGAGTCTATATACATTGTGTGCAAAGGGCATGAGGAGGTTGGCGAATAATTACAATTTAGCAGATTAACACTGGAGTGATAAATGATCAGATGGTCATGTACAGGTAGAGATATTGGTGTGCAAAAGAGCATAAAATAAAATAAACAAAAACAGTATGGGGATGAGGTAGGTAAAAATGGGTGGGCTATTTACCGATATACTATGTACAGCTGCAGCGATCCGTTAGCTGCTCAGATAGCTGATGTTTGAAGTTGGTGAGGGAGATAAAAGTCTCCAACTTCAGCGATTTTTTTTTTTGCAATTCGTTCCAGTCACAGGCAGCAGAGTACTGGAACGAAAGGCGGCCAAATGAGGTGTTTGCTTTAGGGATGATCAGTGAGATACACCTGCTGGAGCACGTGTTACGGGTGGGTGTTGCCATCGTGACCAGTGAACTGAGATAAGGCGGAGCTTTACCTAGCATAGACTTGTAGATGACCTGGAGCCAGTGGGTCTGGCGACGAATATGTAGCGAGGGCCAGCCGACTAGAGCATACAGGTCGCAGTGGTGGGTGGTATAAGGTGCTTTAGTGACAAAACGGATGGCACTGTGATAAACTGCATCCAGTTTGCTGAGAAGAGTGTTGGAAGCTATTTTGTAGATGACTTATGACTTACTTATGTAAATGAGATCTTCCTGAGCTCAGTTTGGCGTGTCATAGCAAAGGGGTGTGACTACTTATGTAAATGAGATATTTCTGTAAAAAACAACACCATGTTATCGCTTTCTCATTATGGGATACTATGTGTAGATGGGAAATCCATTTTAAATTCTGACTGTAACAAGAAGTGGAATAAGTCAAAGGGTATGAATACTCTTTGAAAGCACCGTATCCCACCCTGATACACTGTGGACAGGATGCTGTGTGTATATACAGATACACTGTGGACAGGATGCTGTGTGTATATACAGATACACTGTGGACAGGATGCTGTGTGTATATACCACCCAGATACACTGTAGACAGGATGCTGTGTGTATATACAGATACACTGTGGACAGGATGCTGTGTGTATATACAGATACACTGTGGACAGGATGCTGTGTGTATATACAGATACACTGTGGACAGGATGCTGTGTGTATATACAGATACACTGTGGACAGGATGCTGTGTGGACAGGATGCTGTGTGTATATACAGATACACTGTGGACAGGATGCTGTTTGTATATACAGATACACTGTGGACAGGATGCTGTGTGTATATACCACCCTGATACACTGTAGACAGGATGCTGTGTGTATATACTACCCTGATACACTGTGGACAGGATGCTGTGTGTATATACAGATACACTGTGGACAGGATGCTGTGTGTATATACAGATACACTGTGGACAGGATGCTGTGTGTATATACAGATACACTGTGGACAGGATGCTGTGTGTATATAGAGATACACTGTGGACAGGATGCTGTGTGTATATACCACCCAGATACACTGTGGACAGGATGCTGTGTGTATATACAGATACACTGTGGACAGGATGCTGTGTGTATATACAGATACACTGTGGACTGTGGACAGGATGCTGTGTGTATATACAGATACACTGTGGACAGGATGCTGTGTGTATATACAGATACACTGTGGACAGGATGCTGTGTGTATATACAGATACACTGTGGACAGGATGCTGTGTGTATATACAGATACACTGTGGACAGGATGCTGTGTGTATATACCACCCAGATACACTGTGGACAGGATGCTGTGTGTATATACAGATACACTGTGGACAGGATGCTGTGTGTATATACAGATAATTGTGTAGTCTAGAGCGATTTTCTAGGTTCGCTAGCCATCTATTGTCGTTCTTTTAACGCAACGTAACGTAAACAACACTGCTAGCTAGCCTGCTAGCCCCCGAATAGCAACACTGCAGAAACTATTACACTCAACGGAACGACTTGATTAGTGTAGTGTCAACAACGCACCCACTGCCAGCTGGCCTACTTCAGCAGTACTGTATCATTTTAATCATTTTAGTCAATATGATTCTTGCTACGTAGCTTAACTTTCTGAACATTCGAGACGTGTAGTCCACTTGTCATTCCAATCTCCTTTGCATTAGCGTAGCCTCATCTGTAGCCTGTCAACTATGTGTCTGTCTATCCCTGTTCTCTCCTCTCTGCACAGACCATACAAACGCTCCTCACCGCGTGGCCGCGGCCACCCTACTCTGGTGGTCCCAGCGCGCACGACCCACGTGGAGTTCCAGGTCTCCGGTAGCCTCTGGAACTGCCAATCTGCGGTCAACAAGGCAGAGTTCATCTCAGCCCATGCCTCCCTCCAGTCCCTCGACTTCTTGGCCCTGACGGAAACATGGATCACCACAGACAACACTGCTACTCCTACTGCTCTCTCTTCGTCCGCCCACGTGTTCTCGCACACCCCGAGAGCGTCTGGTCAGCGGGGTGGTGGCACCGGGATCCTCATCTCTCCCAAGTGGTCATTCTCTCTTTCTCCCCTTACCCATCTGTCTATCGCCTCCTTTGAATTCCATGCTGTCACAGTTACTAGCCCTTTCAAGCTTAACATCCTTATCATTTATCGCCCTCCAGGTTCCCTCGGAGAGTTCATCAATGAGCTTGATGCCTTGATAAGCTCCTTTCCTGAGGACGGCTCACCTCTCACAGTTCTGGGCGACTTTAACCTCCCCACGTCTACCTTTGACTCTTTCCTCTCTGCCTCCTTCTTTCCACTCCTCTCCTCTTTTGACCTCACCCTCTCACCTTCCCCCCTACTCACAAGGCAGGCAATACGCTCGACCTCATCTTTACTAGATGCTGTTCTTCCACTAACCTCATTGCAACTCCCCTCCAAGTCTCCGACCACTGCCTTGTATCCTTTTCCCTCTCGCTCTCATCCAACACCTCCCACACTGCCCCTACTCGGATGGTATCGCGCCGTCCCAACCTTCGCTCTCTCTCCCCCGCTACTCTCTCCTCTTCCATCCTATCATCTCTTCCCTCCGCTCAAACCTTCTCCCACCTATCTCCTGATTCTGCCTCCTCAACCCTCCTCTCCTCCCTCTCTGCATCCCTTGACTCTCTATGTCCCCTATCCTCCAGGCCGGCTCGGTCCTCCCCTCCCACTCCGTGGCTCGATGACTCATTGCGAGCTCACAGAACAGGGCTCCGGGCAGCCGAGCGGAAATGGAGGAAAACTCGCCTCCCTGCGGACCTGGCATCCTTTCACTCCCTCCTCTCTACATTTTCCTCCTCTGTCTCTGCTGCTAAAGCCACTTTCTACCACGCTAAATTCCAAGCTTCTGCCTCTAACCCTAGGAAGCTCTTTGCCACCTTCTCCTCCCTCCTGAATCCTCCGCCCCCTCCCCCTCCTCCCTCTCTGCAGATGACTTCGTCAACCATTTTGAAAAGAAGGTCGACGACATCCGATCCTCGTTTGCTAAGTCAAACGACACCGCTGGTTCTGCTCACACTGCCCTACCCTGTGCTCTGACCTCTTTCTCCCCTCTCTCTCCAGATGAAATCTCGCGTCTTGTGACGGCCGGCCGCCCAACAACCTGCCCGCTTGACCCTATCCCCTCCTCTCTTCTCCAGACCATTTCCGGAGACCTTCTCCCTTACCTCACCTCGCTCATCAACTCATCCCTGACCGTTGGCTACGTCCCTTCCGTCTTCAAGAGAGCGAGAGTTGCACCCCTTCTGAAAAAACCTACACTCGATCCCTCCGATGTCAACAATTACAGACCAGTATCCCTTCTTTCTTTTCTCTCCAAAACTCTTGAACGTGCCGTCCTTGGCCAGCTCTCCCGCTATCTCTCTCTGAATGACCTTCTTGATCCAAATCAGTCAGGTTTCAAGACTAGTCATTCAACTGAGACTGCTCTCCTCTGTATCACGGAGGCGCTCCGCACTGCTAAAGCTAACTCTCTCTCCTCTGCTCTCATCCTTCTAGATCTATCGGCTGCCTTCGATACTGTGAACCATCAGATCCTCCTCTCCACCCTCTCCGAGTTGGGCATCTCCGGCGCGGCCCACGCTTGATTGCGTCCTACCTGACAGGTCGCTCCTACCAGGTGGCATGGCGAGAATCTGTCTCCTCACCACGCGCTCTCACCACTGGTGTCCCCCAGGGCTCTGTTCTTGGCCCTCTCCTATTCTCGCTATACACCAAGTCACTTGGCTCTGTCATAACCTCACATGGTCTCTCTTATCATTGCTATGCAGACGACACACAATTAATCTTCTCCTTTCCCCCTTCTGATGACCAGGTGGCGAATCGCATCTCTGCATGTCTGGCAGACATATCAGTGTGGATGACGGATCACCACCTCAAGCTGAACCTCGGCAAGACGGAGCTGCTCTTCCTCCCGGGGAAGGACTGCCCGTTCCATGATCTCGCCATCACGGTTGACAACTCCATTGTGTCCTCCTCCCAGAGCGCCAAGAACCTTGGCGTGATCCTGGACAACACCCTGTCGTTCTCAACTAACATCAAGGCGGTGGCCCGTTCCTGTAGGTTCATGCTCTACAACATCCGCAGAGTACGACCCTGCCTCACACAGGAAGCGGCGCAGGTCCTAATCCAGGCACTTGTCATCTCCCGTCTGGATTACTGCAACTCGCTGTTGGCTGGGCTCCCTGCCTGTGCCATTAAACCCCTTCAACTCATCCAGAACGCCGCAGCCCGTCTGGTGTTCAACCTTCCCAAGTTCTCTCACGTCACCCCGCTCCTCCGTTCTCTCCACTGGCTTCCAGTTGAAGCTCGCATCCGCTACAAGACCATGGTGCTTGCCTACGGAGCTGTGAGGGGAACGGCACCTCAGTACCTCCAGGCTCTGATCAGGCCCTACACTCAAACAAGGGCACTGCGTTCATCCACCTCTGGCCTGCTCGCCTCCCTACCACTGAGGAAGTACAGCTCCCGCTCAGCCCAGTCAAAACTGTTCGCTGCCCTGGCCCCCCAATGGTGGAACAATCTCCCTCACGACGCCAGGACAGCGGAGTCAATCACCACCTTCCGGAGACACCTGAAACCCCACCTCTTTAAGGAATACCTAGGATAGGTTAAGTAATCCCTCTCACCCCACCCCCCCTAAGTTTTAGATGCACTATTGTTAAGTGACTGTCCCACTGGATGTCATAAGGTGAATGCACCAATTTGTAAGTCGCTCTGGATAAGAGCGTCTGCTAAATGACTTAAATGTAAATGTAAATGTAAGATACACTGTGGACAGGATGCTGTGTGTATATACAGATACACTGTGGACAGGATGCTGTGTGTATATACAGATACACTGTGGACAGGATGCTGTGTGTATATACAGATACACTGTGGACAGGATGCTGTGTGTATATACAGATACACTGTGGACAGGATGCTGTGTGTATATACAGATACACTGTGGACAGGATGCTGTGTGTATATACAGATACACTGTGGACAGGATGCTGTGTGTATATACAGATACACTGTGGACAGGATGCTGTGTGTATATACAGATACACTGTGGACAGGATGCTGTGTGTATATACAGATACACTGTGGACAGGATGCTGTGTGTATATACAGATACACTGTGGACAGGATGCTGTGTGTATATACAGATACACTGTGGACAGGATGCTGTGTGTATATACAGATACACTGTGGACAGGATGCTGTGTGTATATACAGATACACTGTGGACAGGATGCTGTGTGTATATACAGATACACTGTGGACAGGATGCTGTGTGTATATACCACCCAGATACACTGTGGACAGGATGCTGTGTGTATATACAGATACACTGTGGACAGGATGCTGTGTGTATATACAGATACACTGTGGACAGGATGCTGTGTGTATATACAGATACACTGTGGACAGGATGCTGTGTGTATATACAGATACACTGTGGACAGGATGCTGTGTGTATATACAGATACACTGTGGACAGGATGCTGTGTGTATATACAGATACACTGTGGACAGGATGCTGTGTGTATATACAGATACACTGTGGACAGGATGCTGTGTGTATATACAGATACACTGTGGACAGGATGCTGTGTGTATATACCACCCTGATACACTGTAGACAGGATGCTGTGTGTATATACAGATACACTGTGGACAGGATGCTGTGTGTATATACAGATACACTGTGGACAGGATGCTGTGTGTATATACAGATACACTGTAGGATGCTGTGTGTATATACCACCCAGATACACTGTGGACAGGATGCTGTGTGTATATACAGATACACTGTGGACAGGATGCTGTGTGTATATACAGATACACTGTGGACAGGATGCTGTGTGTATATACCACCCTGATACACTGTAGACAGGATGCTGTGTGTATATACAGATACACTGTGGACAGGATGCTGTGTGTATATACCACCCTGATACACTGTAGACAGGATGCTGTGTGTATATACAGATACACTGTAGGATGCTGTAGTCATTACGCTGCTTAGTTTCTCAGTGTTGTTTGAGGGGGTTTAATTATTTGTCAGGGCCTTGTTTTCACCACACCTTTTTGTTGCATTTCTTCCCATTATTGGAGTTGAGCGGGGAGCAGAGTTTGGGCTCCATAGCAGTGGAAAATTCTTCCCGATGTCTCTCAGACTGGGGGACCTGGCTGACAACATCTGTGGAAAGTTTCTAGAACTGTCAGAGGAGCCTCATCTGACAAGGGGCTGCTGAGGAGGGATTTTACTTTTAAATATGGGGCGGAGTTACTGTTTTGTTCTGTAGCTTGGATATTCCTGCATCTCACCTGTAGTTTTCAATTTCTATCAACAATTTCCAATAAAAGTCAATGTTGTTTTTGTGATCGTGATAATGTGGTGCAGTAAGTGACAGCTTAAATTCAGTTTTAAATTCTGCCATGACAGGAATGTTAAAAAAAGTGAGGGAGTCACTATTTGAGACCAGGATCTCTTTCACAAAGGAGTCCTGCATATATAATCTCATAAGACAAACTCTCAAATCAAATGCCGTACAAAACCAGTCAAATACAGCACAATACAACCCCCCCCCCAACAGTGTTGAAGGCCTTGGAAAGGTCTTTCAATAAAGCGCCATAATGATTTTTATGATTAAAGCAATTTAACACATCATCTAGAAAGAACGTAGCAGCTGAAATGGACTAAAACCAGATTGGTTTAGAATAGATTTAGAATAGAATGCCAAGTTTAAAATAAGTTCTTAGCTGACAGTTGGACAAAGATTCTAATACTTTGGAAAGGCAAGATAACTACTGTCCATTTTCCAAGTCATCTTCAGTACCAGTCAAAAGCTTGGACACACTTACTCATTCAAGGGTTTTTCTTTATTTAAAAAAAAAAAACGATTTTCTACATTTGTAGAATAATAGTGAAGACATCAAAACTATGACATGACACATATGGAATCATGTAGTAACTAAAAAAAAAAAGTTTTAAACAAATCATAATATTTTAGATTTGCGATTCTTCAAAGTAGCCACCCTTTGCCTTGATGACAGCTTTGGACATTCTTGACATTATCTCAAACAGCTTTTTATTTTTTTTACATAGATTTTTAGCAAGGCTCTTATTAACTCCAAGATATAAAATGTTTGAAAAGGAAAATAGACTATGTGGAAGTGCATCGTTCTCTACAGTGGTTAGAGGTGAATAAAGGACTCCCTCTAGTGGAATTCGAGGAATTTCCGTAAACTATTCTTTGAGGCAAAAAAGTTATTAAAAGCACCACAGATGTCTATTATGGGACCAGAGACTGTCACAACCTGTTGGGGGCAATGAGGGTGGGAGTGGGTTCAGAGATTTGTATGTTCTTTCCAGATGCTTGCTGGATTCCCATCATTTCTCAGATACACAATTTAAAGAAGTTAAAGTTGACTTTGCTTTTCTAACAAGTGAGCTACATCTATTTCTCAAACGTCTGAAGGACTGCCAGTCGGACGTAGTATCAGTCTATCTTGCCGTAGCACAAGCTACTTTTACTTCCTGTAATTTTTCAGACAATTCATGCGCGAACCAAGGGTTTGATATGTCCTTTACTCATCTTCTTTTTTTTTATACGGAGCATCTGTAGGTAGCCTAGTGGTTAGAGTGTAGAGGTGGCAGGTAGCCTAGTGGTTAGAGCGTTGGGCCAGTAACCGAAAGGTTGCTAGAATGAATCCCCGGGCTGACCAGGTAAAAATCTGTCGTTCTGCCCCAGAACAAGACAGTTAACCCACTGTTCCTAGGCCGTCATTGTAAATAAGAATTTGTTCTTAACTGACTTGCCTGGTTAAATAAAGGTCTAAAAAAATGATCTGCAACAATGTTAAACAGAGAAGTTAAATAATTTAGGCAGAGTTCAGTGTCTGTGTTCTTTTGCCCATCTTAATCTTCTTTATTTTTGTTGGCCAGTCTGAGATGTTACTTTTTCTTTGCAACTCTGTCTTGAAGGGCAGCATCCCGGAGTCTACTCTTTGCTGTTGACGTTGAGACTGGTGTTTTGCGGGTACTATTTAATGAAGCTGCCAGTTGAGGACTTGTGAGGCATCTGTTTCTCAAACTAGACTCTAATGTACTTGCCCTCTTGCTCAGTTGTGCGTCGGGGCCTCCCACTCCTCTTTCTATTCTGGTTAGGGCCAGTTTGCACTGTTCTGTGAAGGGAGTAGTACACAGCGTTGTACAAGATCTTCAGTTTCTTGGAAATTTCTCGCATAGAATAGCCTTCATATCTGAGAACAAGAATATACTGACGAGTTTCAGAAGAAAGGTTTTTATTTCTGGCCATGTTGAGCCTGTAATCGAACTCACACATGCTGATGCTCCAGATACTCAACTAGTCCAAAGAAGGCCAGTTTTAATGCTTCTCTAATCAGAACAACAGTTTTCAGCTGTGCGAACATAATTGCAAAATGGTTTTGCAAAATGGCCTTTTTAAAATGATAAACTTGGATTAGCTAACACAACGTGCCATTGGAACACAGGAGCCTAAGTAGATATTCCATTAAAAATCAGCCGTTTCCAGCTACAATAGTCATTTACAACATTAACAATGTCTACACTGTATTTCTGATCACTTTGATGTTATTTTAATGGAAAAAAAATTCTGCTTTTCTTTCAAACACAAGGACATTTCTAAGTGACCCCAAACTTTCGAATGGTATTGTGAATCTGATACTGGCATCAACCAATTCATATTACCCAATTATCAAATATTATTAATTCAGATTTAGCGCAGTCGGACAGTAATTCAGATTTAGCACAGTCGGACAGTAATTCAGATTTAGCTCAGATTTAGCGTATACGGACAGTAATTCAGATTTAGCTCAGATTTAGCGCAGTCGGACAGTAATTCAGATTTAGCTCAGATTTAGCGTATACGGACAGTAATTCAGATTTAGCTCAGATTTAGCGTAGACGGACAGTAATTCAGATTTAGCTCAGATTTAGCGCAGTCGGACAGTAATTCAGATTTAGCTCAGATTTAGCGTATACGGACAGTAATTCAGATTTAGCTCAGATTTAGCGTAGACGGACAGTAATTCAGATTTAGCTCAGATTTAGCGTATACGGACAGTAATTCAGATTTAGCTCAGATTTAGAGTAGACGGACAGTAATTCAGATTTAGCTCAGCCTGACAGTAATTCAGATTTAGCGTAGACTGACAGTAATTTAGATTTAGCACAGTCGGACAGTAATTTAGATTTAGCACAGTCGGACAGTAATTCAGATTTAGCTCAGTCGGACAGTAATTCAGATTTAGCACAGTCGGACAGTAATTCAGATTTAGCTCAGTCGGACAGTAATTCAGATTTAGCGTAGACTGACAGTAATTCAGATTTAGCGTAGACTGACAGTAATTCAGATTTAGCTCAGTCGGACAGTAATTCAGTCGGACAGTAATTCAGATTTAGCGTAGACTGACAGTAATTCAGATTTAGCTCAGTCGGACAGTAATTCAGATTTAGCTCAGTTGGACAGTAATTCAGATTTAGCTCAGTCGGACAGTAATTCAGATTTAGCTCAGTCGGACAGTAATTCAGATTTAGCGTAGACTGACAGTAATTCAGATTTAGAGCAGTCGGATAATGTACTGTTTATTATTACCAGACATTCATATTGCTTAGGGACCGAGGTGGAAAGGGACACCGAAACATTTGAAGTTCCTCTTTACGAATCCCTCTGTCAGATCCAGAGCCTTCAGCAAGTATTCATACCCCTTTTCCACATGTTGTGTTACAGCCTGAATTTTAAAATTGATTAAATTGAGATGTTGTGTCACTGGCCTACACACAATACCCCATAATGTGCAATTATCTGTACGGTCCCTCAGTCGAGCAGTGAATTCAAACACAGATTCAACCACAAAGACCACATTTTCCAATGCCTTCAAATAAGGTAGATCTTGAATATCCATTTGAGCATGGTGATGTTAATTACACTTTGGATGGTGTATCAATACATCCAGTCACCACAAAGATACAGGCGTCCTTCCTAACTCAGTTGCCGGAGAGGAAGGAAACCCCTCAGGGATTTCACCATGAGGCCAATGGTGACTTTAAAACAGTTACAGAGTTCAATGGCTGTGATAGGAGACAACTGAGGATGGATCAAAAACATTGTAGTTGCTCCACAATAATAACCTAAATGACAGAGTGAAAAGAAGGAAGCCTGTACAGAATAAAAATATCCCAATAACAAACATCCTGTTTATAACAAGGCACTAAAGTAAAACTGCAAAAAATGGGTCAAACACAACCCATCACTGAGTACCACTCTTCATATTTTCGAGCATAGTGGTGGCTGCATTATGTTATGAGTATGCTTGTCATCGACAAGGACTAGGGAGTTTATTTTTTATTTTTTTAGGATAAACAGAAACGGAATAGAGCTAAGTCCTAGAGGAAAACCTGGTTCAGTCTGCTTTCCACCAGACACTGGGAGACAAATTCACCTTTTCAGTTGGACAATAACGTAAAACACAATGCCAAATAAACACTTACCGAGTTGCTTACCGAGACGACATTGAATGTTCCTGAGTGGCCGAGTTACAGTTTTATTAAATTGGCTTGAAAGTCTATGACGAGACATGAAAAATGTCAATGATCAACAACCAATTTAAAAATAATAATAATGTGCAAATATTGTACAATCCAGGTCTGCAAAAACACTCTTGGAGACTTACCCAGAAAGACTGATGGGTGAGAATACCCGCCATTTTGAATTCCGGCTGTAACTCAACACCATTTAGAATTCCTGCTGTAACTCAACACCATTTTGGAATTCCGGCTGTAACTCAACACCATTTTGGAATTCCGGCTGTAACTCAACACCATTTAGAATTCCGGCTGTAACTCAACACCATTTAGAATTCCGGCTGTAACGCAACACCATTTAGAATTCCGGCTGTAACGCAACACCATTTAGAATTCCGGCTGTAACGCAACACCATTTTAGAATTCCGGCTGTAACTCAACACCATTTTAGAATTCCGGCTGGAACTCAACACCATTTTCAAAGGACCTGTTGCTGTTGTTGATAGTGTTCAGTGATAATGTATGATAATGTACTGTGTAAATATGTGATAATGTACTGTGCAAATGTGTGATAATGTACTGTGTAAATGTGTGATAATGTACTGTGCAAATGTGTGATAATGTACTGTGTAAATGTGTGATAATGTACTGTGCAAATTTATAATGTACTGTGCAAATGTGTGACTCAATGTACCATTTTGTGATAATGTACTGTGCAAATGTAACTCAACACCATTTAGTAAATGTACTGTGTAAATATGTGATAATGTACTCAACACCATTTTCAAAGGACCTGTTGCTGTTGTTGATAGTGTTCAGTGATAATGTACTGTGCAAATGTGTGATAATGTACTGTGCAAATGTGTGATAATGTACTGTGCAAATGTGTGATAATGTACTGTGTAAATGTGTGATAATGTACTGTGTAAATGTGTGATAATGTACTGTGTAAATGTGTGATAATGACCGGGATAATGTAGAGCGGTGACCTGACTTTGTTTTCTTGCAGAGGAGGAAAAGAGAGACCTGCTGCTCTTAGTGTTAAGTGATAATGTATGATATTGTACTGTGTAAATGTGATAATGACAGGGATAATGTAGTGCAGTGACCTGACTAAACAGTGTTTTATGTTTTCTTGCAGAGTGGAGGACAAGAGAGACCTGCTGCTGTTTTTCAGGACCCTCAGGAGGTTCTCTGACAGATGTGAAGACAGACGTAGAACATTCCAGCACTTCCAGGTAGGACTTTACTTAGTCCTTTTTTACTGCTCGTATAGATCACACCTGCCTCAAGGTATTGTCTTCCAGTCCAGGTATGACTGCCGTTAAACACTCCCCTAGTTGTTGTCACAATGGGCCGGTCCATCTGGTGTATCCTGCATAAACATTCCCCTAGTTGTTGTCACAATGGGCCGGTCCATCTGGTGTATCCTGCATAAACACTCCCCTAGTTGTTGTCACAATGGGCCGGTCCATCTGGTGTATCCTGCATAAACACTCCCCTAGTTGTTGTCACAATGGGCCGGTCCATCTGGTGTATCCTGCATAAACACGTTCAAGCTGCAAGGTTACAGCAGAATCCCACTACAACAATTTAGTCAGACGAGAAACTTGTATCCGTGAATGCTGAAGCCAGACACTCAAATGTTCAAATTGAAGAAGATAGAGAATGTGTTGAAGGTTATAGAGAATGTGTTGATAGAGAATGTGCTGAAGATCATAGAGAATGTGTTGAAGGTGATAGAGAATGTACTGAAGGTGATAGAGAATGTGTTGAAGGTAATAGAGAATGTGTTGAAGGTGATAGAGAATGTGTTGAAGGTGATAGAGAATGTGTTGAAGGTGATAGAGAATGTGTTGAAGGTGATAGAGAATGTGTTGAAGGTGATAGAGAATGTGTTGAAGGTTATAGAGAATGTGTTGAAGGTTATAGAGAATGTGTTGAAGGTTATAGAGAATGTGTTGAAGGTGATAGAGAATGTGTTGAAGGTGATAGAGAATGTGTTGAAGGTGATAGAGAATGTGTTGAAGGTGATAGAGAATGTGTTGAAAATGATAGAGAATGTACTGAAGGTGATAGAGAATGTGTTGAAGGTGATAGAGAATGTATTGAAGGTGATAGAGAATGTGTTGAAGGTGATAGAGAATGTGTTGAAGGTGATAGAGAATGTGTTGAAGATGATAGAGAATGTGTTGAAGATGATAGAGAATGTGTTGAAGATGATAGAGAATGTGTTGAAGGTGATCGAGAATGTGTTGAAGGTGATAGAGAATGTGTTGAAGGCGACACCTTCACCTTTGGCCACCTTTTGAATAAGCACAGCCAGTATCTGAACGTTCGATATCCCAGTGAGTTCCAAGGGAATATCTGACAAGGAAAAGAAGGGGGAAAAAACCTGAGTTTGGAAGTGTAGAAAATCTAGGAATGTTAAGTGTTGGTCTCCTGACCCTGCCTGGTAGTTACAGAGCCTGTTTCAACAAAGAAGGATGGTTTAGACTGGTATTACGCATCCATCTTTCTATCGTCAACATTTTGAACTTATTTAAACTTTTAACCTCCCAATACACATAAAGACAGGAAATTGACTGAGCAGTCGTTTCCACCGTCGTTCGTCCTCCGACTTCGACAGAGAAACAGTCCACTTCTGTGTTTTCGTCCGAACACTTCTTGGGTGGGGAGTGAGATGGTTGCTTTCTGCTGATATCGCTCTGTTCCGAGAAGTTATCTGATCAATGATTTACTGTGATAGGGTTCAAAAATGGTTCACAGCTGGATCGTCAAACCTTAGCCAACCCGTCAAGCTGACAGATGAGCAGTAGTCTCACAGTCCTCCCGACTTCACACCGTACCCTCCTCCCGACTTCACACCGTACCCTCCTCCCGACTTCACACCGTACCCTCCTCTTTACTTCACACCGTACCCTCCTCCTGACTTCACACCGTACCGTCTTTTGAGAATCAGGCTTGACTGGAGAAAAGTAGGAGTCCAGGAGCAGTAAAGCCTGGTTGGATGCCTGGTTGGATGCCTGGTTGGATGCCTGTAATGCCTGGTTGGATGCCTGTAATGCCTGTTTACCATTAAAGCCTAGTTGGATGCCTGGTTGGATGCCAGTAAAGCCTGGTTGGATGCCTGGTTGGATGCCTGTAATGCCTGTTTACCATTAAAGCCTGGTTGGATGCCTGGTTGGATGCCAGTAAAGCCTGGTTGGATGCCTGTAATGCCTGGTTGGATGCCTGGTTAGATGCCAGTAATGCCTGTTTACCAGTAAAGCCTTGTTGGGTGCCTGTAAAGCCTGGTTGCCTGTAAAGCCTGGTTGGTTGCCTGGTTGGATGCCTGTAATGCCTGGTTAGATGCCAGTAATGCCTGTTTACCAGTAAAGCCTGGTTGGTTGCCTGTAAAGCCTGGTTGGTTGCCTGGTTGGATGCCTGTAATGCCTGGTTAGATGCCAGTAATGCCTGTTTACCAGTAAAGCCTTGTTGGGTGCCTGTAAAGCCTGGTTGCCAGTAAAGCCTGGTTGCCTGTAAAGCCTGGTTGCATTCCTGTAAAGTCTGGGTTCCTGTAAAGCCTGGTTGCCTATAAAGCCTGCTTGCCTGTAAAGCCTGGTTGCCAGTAAAGCCTGGTTGGGTTCCTGTAAAGCCTGGTTGCATTCCTGTAAAGTCTGGGTTCCTATAAAGCCTGGTTTCCAGTAAAGCCTGGTTGGGTGCCTGTAAAGCCTGGTTGCCTGTAAAGCCTGGTTGCCTGTAAAGCCTGGTTGCCAGTAAAGCCTGGTTGCCAGTAAAGCCTTGTTGCCAGCAAAGTCTGGTTGCCTGTAAAGCCTGGTTGCCAGTCAGCATTTCACTGTAAGCTCTACACCTGTTCTATCCAGCACATGTGACTAATACAATTAGATTTGACAGACGATGATCTGTTGATGAGAGTAACAGGCTCTGTGGCGATTATTACTGTGATCAATAATGTGATCGATGAAGTTGTGATCATGATCCAATCAACAGGTTCTGTTCCCCTCTGGCTGTTCAATACGTCAATATAGATGCATTTGCGATACTGCTAAATAACCCAACTGTTACCATATCTGTTATAAAACGAACAAAAATATAAACGCAACATGAAACAATTTCAACTATTTTACTGAGTTAAAGTTCATATGAGGAAATCGGTCAATTGAAATAAGTTTATTAGGCCCTAACCTATAGATTTCACATGACTGGGCAGGAGCGCAGCCATTGGTGGGCCTGGGAGGGCATAGGCCCACCCACTGGGGAGCCAAGCCAAGCCAAGCCAATCAGAATGAGTTTTTCCGCACAAAAGGGCTTTATTATAGACAGAAAATACTCCTCAGGTGGCTGGATTATTTTGGCAAGGGAGAAATGCTCACTAACAGGAATGTAAGCAAATTGTGTGCAAAATTTCAGAGAAAGAAGGTGTTTTGTGAGTATGGAAAATTTTGTTCAGTGTATAAAGACAATGGTGTCCTATAAGAAAAGCACTAATATCTGATGATATACACAAATGACTGGTGATTGGATGATAGAAATGGATGATAAAATGATTGTGGGGGCTGTCTTGTTAGACTTCAGTGCAGCTTTTGACATTATCGATCCTAGTCTGTTGCTGGAAAAATGTGTTATGGCTTTACACCCCCTGCTATAATGTGGGTAGAGTGAGTTACCTGTCTAACAGAACACAGAGTGTGTTCTAGAATGGATCAATAATGTGATCGATGAAGTTGTGAACATGTTCTAGAATGGAAGCCTCTCAAAATAAAGGGTTATCTGTCTAACAGAACACAGAGGGTGTTCTAGAATGGAAGCCTCTCAAAATAAAGGGTTATCTGTCTAACAGAACACAGAGGGTGTTCTAGAATGGAAGCCTCTCAAATGTAATCCAGTTAGAATCAGGAATTCCCCGGAGTACACACTATACACACACATACACATGGATGTAGTACTGTAGATATGTGGTAGTGGTGGAGTAGGGGCCTGAGGGCACACCGTGTGTTGGTAATTTATTGTAATGTTTTTAACATTTGTATGAACTGCCTTAATTTTGCTGGACACCAGGAAGAGTAGCTGCTGCCTTGGCAGGAACTAATGGGGATCCATAATAAACCCCAGGAAGAGTAGCTGCTGCCTTGGCAGGAACAAATGGGGTTCGATAATAAACCCCAGGAAGAGTAGCTGCTGCCTTGACAGGAACTAATAGGGATCCATAATAAACCCCAGGAAGAGTAGCTGCTGCCTTGGCAGGAACTAATGGGAATCCATACTAAACCCCAGGAAGAGTAGCTGCTGCCTTCACAGGAACTAATTGGGATCCATAATGAATACAAATATACCCATTATATCACTTGTATATACACTGAGTGTATATTAAATCACCTTCCTAATACTGAGTTGAACCACCCCACTGGGGGATGGACTCTGTAGTGTAAGGTGTCCAAAGCGTTCCACAGGGATGCTGGCCCAGGTTGACTCCAGTGCTTCCCCACAGTTGTGTCAAGTTGGTTGGATGTCCTTTAGGTGGTGGACCATTCTGGATACACATGGGAAACTGTTGAGTGTGAAAAAACCCAGCAGCGTTGCAGTTCTTGACACAAACCGGTGCGCCTGACACCTACTATCATACCCCGTTCAAAGGCACTTAAAGTTGTTGTCTTGCCCGTTCACCTTCTGAATGGTACACATACACAATCCATGTCTCAGTTGTCTCAAGGTTTAAATATCCTTCTTTAACCAGGTCTCCTCCCCTTTAACCAGGTCTCCTCCCCTTTAACCAGGTCTCCTCCCCTTTAACCAGGTCTCCTCCCCTTTAACCAGGTCTCCTCCCCTTTAACCAGGTTTCCTCCCCTTTAACCAGGTCTCCTCCCCTTCATCTACACTGATTTTGAAGTGGATTTAACAGGTGACATCCAGTAAGGGATCATATATTTCACCTGGTCAGTCTGTCATGGAAAGAGCAGGTGTTCTTAATGTTTTGTCCATTCAGTGTCCCATAACTACTACGTGAAATAGTCTGATCCTAATCCTACACAGTAGGATCCAGTCATTTGCCTTCAGCTTCTGGCTGGTAGGCTGGCAGGTAATTTACGATTGTTCCCATATTGTCTGGTAGATAATGAATGATTTTGAAGAGCGTGCGTGTGTCTGTG
Source organism: Oncorhynchus gorbuscha (assembly GCF_021184085.1). Classification (NCBI taxonomy): domain Eukaryota; kingdom Metazoa; phylum Chordata; class Actinopteri; order Salmoniformes; family Salmonidae; genus Oncorhynchus; species Oncorhynchus gorbuscha. Next base: position 4,435,089 of record NC_060175.1, read on the forward strand.
CGTGTGTCTGTGCGTGTGTCTGCGCGTGTGTCTGCGCGTGTGTCTGCGCGTGTGTCTGCGCGTGTGTCTGCGCGTGTGTCTGCGCGTGTGTCTGCGCGTGGGTGGGTGGGTGTGGGTGCGTGTGGGTGTGGGTGCGTGTGGGTGTGGGTGCGTGTGGGTGTGGGTGCGGGTGCGTGTGGGTGCGGGTGCGTGTGGGTGCGGGTGCGTGTGGGTGCGGGTGCGTGTGGGTGTGTGTGCGTGTGTGTGGGTGTGTGTGCGTGGGTGTGTGTGTGTGTGTGTGCGCGTGTGGGTGTGCGTGCGTGTGGGTGCGGGTGGGTGCGTGTGAGTGCGGGTGCGTGTGGGTGTGGGTGCGTGCGTGTGGGTGTGTGTGCATGTGCGTGTGGGTGTGTGTGCGTGTGCGCGTGTGGGTGTGTGTGTGTGTGTGCGCGTGTGGGTGTGCGTGTGCGTGAGAGAGCGATCTGCAAGCATGTTTTATATCAGGACTCTAATGAAAGATCTGAAATCCAAACTGCATATGGAAACCATTCTCCTACTGGAGGATGTAGCGGTCGTGTTGCCAAGTTGGCTGCAGGAACAACAGCAACCCAGTTTCTCCACATGTGCTGAAACCCGTAGATATTTGCTTCTCTTGCAGTTAACAGTTTGTTGTTTTATTTTTGGAAAATATATATTTTTTAGTTTTGTTGTTTCGTTGACTATCTTGGATACGTCAAAGCAGAGTTTCATTTAATTTGTATTAAAATATTTAAAAAATCAGCTGAAGTCTTAAACACTTAAAAAAAAAAAGTCGACATCATATTTGTTTATTTACATAAGTAATAATTCCTAAAATGAGTAATTATGATTGAAAGAAAAGGACTTAACGCCTCCTCATTTGACCATTTTTAATATCAAAGCTTACGATGTTGTGAGCACAGGCACATTAGTTTCACATCACTATATACGTATTTCAAAGATATATATTTTCTCATCAACTTCTACTTGAGTTGTTAAGTTAGGAACCAGTTTACATGAAAGTCATTCACAGAATTCGGAGGAAAGCCAAAAAGCTTGACTCAACGTTTAAAAAAAAAGAAGAAAAAAGTCAAACACAAACGCAAAAGCAAACATCCAAAGAAACGTTTTTTACAAACTTACAAACAAACTTTCTTCCCTTGGCTGATTTGGTCTTGGAACATAACTTGAACAAATACAAATGTAAAATAACCTTTTTTTTATAAATCAGAAAACAGGCGATCCGCTCAAAGCCTTGTAGTCAACGTTGGCCTAGCTTCCTAACATGAGATTACTAACATATCAATCCCGGCCGCTAGTCTTCTGAAAGAGACCGAGAAAGACACAATTTTACAGAAGAACATTCAGAACATAAATGGAATGTAAATGGTGTAGATTCGTCTTGTCTTTGTCAAAGTAGAATAAGGAATCGTGTTGGATCTATTCATTACATGGCTGTCTATCCGCAACGTTCATAATAACATTTCATCTGACTGTTATACGCCCCTGTAGCAGTTGTATGTCTTTCTATTGAAACCAGGAAGTCCTAATGACGTCAGAACGGAAGACCTCTTCCCCCCCCCCCCCTCCAAGGGAGTTTAGTCTGTCTAGTGGTACTGTCCGACGGGGAGAGACTTGAGGCAGGTGAAGCTGTCGGGGTACTTGGACAGCAGCACTGGGTTCCCATCCAACCTCACCTCCATCAGGTTGGGTCTGATGTAGTACGTGTTGTTGCCCTTGCAGAACGTCTCGGAGCTGATATCCGTGATGTTGTTGTTCTGTATGGTAGAGAGAAGATGGAAGACCAAAGTTAGAATCATGATTACTCTCATGACCCTCCGATGGTGCCAGCAAAAACTATTTGGGTCAAGCTGTCTGGATTGGGAGTCGCAGTCTGGATTGGGAGTCGCAGTCTGGATTGGGAGTCGCAGTCTGGATTGGGAGTCGCAGTCGGGATTGGGAGTCGCAGTCGGGATTGGGAGTCGCAGTCGGGATTGGGAGTCGCAGTCGGGATTGGGAGTCGCAGTCGGGATTGGGAGTCGCAGTCGGGATTGGGAGTCGCAGTCGGGATTGGGAGTCGCAGTCGGGATTGGGAGTCGCAGTCGCGATTGGGAGTCGCAGCCGCGATTGGGAGTCGCAGCCGCGATTGGGAGTCGCAGCCGGGATTGGGAGTCGCAGCCGGGATTGGGAGTCGCAGCCGGGATTGGGAGTCGCAGCCGGGATTGGGAGTCGCAGCCGGGATTGGGAGTCGCAGCCGGGATTGGGAGTCGCAGCCGGGATTGGGAGTCGCAGCCGGGATTGGGAGTCGCAGCCGGGATTGGGAGTCGCAGCCGGGATTGGGAGTCGCAGCCGGGATTGGGAGTCGCAGCCGGGATTGGGAGTCGCAGCCGGGATTGGGAGTCGCAGCCGGGATTGGGAACCGCAGCCGGGATTGGGAACCGCAGCCGGGATTGGGAACCGCAGCCGGGATTGGGAACCGCAGCCGGGATTGGGAACCGCAGCCGGGATTGCGAACCGCAGCCGGGATTGCGAACCGCAGCCGGGATTGCGAACCGCAGCCGGGATTGCGAACCGCAGTCGGGATTGCGAACCGCAGTCGGGATTGCGAACCGCAGTCGGGATTGCGAACCGCAGTCGGGATTGCGAACCGCAGTCGGATTTCGAGTCGCACAATTCTGGGAACTTTCCCAAAGTTCTCATGTTTATCAGAAATCCCATTTCAGAGGATTCCCGTCGAAATCACGAGGACGTAAGTAGAGAGGGACTCCTCCCAATTTCGTAGCCTCTAAGCAGAAGTCAAGACCGTCATCACTGCGTGGTACCGACCTGCAGATGGACAATGCGGACGCTCTGCGGGATCACTGGTACAGCCTCCAGCGCATTGTCTCCCAGAAACAGGTTGATCAGCTTCTCCAGTTTCTGTATGGTGGAAACAACGACATCAAAATAAACAGCATACAGTGCCTTGCAAAAGTGGATTTCATCACGTTATTGTGTTACAAAGTGGGATTAAAATGGATTTAATTGTAACGATCTACACTAAATATTCTGTAATGTCAAAGTGGGATTAAAATGGATTTAATTATAACGATCTACACTAAATATTCTGTAATGTCAAAGTGGGATTAAAATGGATTTAATTATAACGATCTACACTAAATATTCTGTAATGTCAAAGTGGGATTAAAATGGATTTAATTATAACGATCTACACTAAATATTCTGTAATGTCAAAGTGGGATTAAAATGGATTTAATTATAACGATCTACACTAAATATTCTGTAATGTCAAAGTGGGATTAAAATGGATTTAATTATAACGATCTACACTAAATATTCTGTAATGGATTTTTTTTCTTCTCTAAATTAAATAACAAATGGATAACTAAATATAGTAACTATTCAGTTTTCAGACAATCCTAAAATTAGTTCAGGAGAAAAATGTGACTTAACAAATCACATCATAATAAATGACATGAAGTCACCGTGTGAAATAGTAGTGTTGACTTGATTTTATTTTGGAATGACTTAACCCTTCCTCTGTCCACCATACATACAACATCTGTCAGGTCCCTCGGTCAAGTAGTGAATTTCAAGCACAGATTCAACTACAAAGACCAGGAAGCTTTTTGAAAGCCTCATAAAGAAGGGTAGTGATTGGTAGATGGGGGGGGGCATTGTATATCTATTTAAGCACGGCCAAGTTAATAGTTGTTAAACCACCCAGAAACATCAACGGTACCGTCGACCTTCTGAACTGAGCTGCAGGACAGCAAGGTAACCGCTCAGGGAGGTCACCATGAGGTCATTTGAGGATTTTAAAACAGCTGCAGATCAATGGCTGTGATGGGAGAACTGAGGATGGATCAATAACATTGTAGTGACTCCACAATATTGGCTTAGTAATGATACAAATACACAGAAATAAATATTCCAAAACATGCAACAAGGTACTAAAGTAATACTGGGGAAAAACACACAGCAAAGGAATAGTTTTTTGGCCTAAAAGCAAAGCCTCCACATCACTGAGTAACTGCCTGTTTAATTTCAAGCATGGTGGTGGCTGCATCATGGGATGGGTATGCTTGACATCGACAAGGACTAGGGAGTTTTTCAGGATAAAAATAAAGGAGATTGGGCTAAGTACAGCCAAAATCCTATTGGAAAACCTGCTTCAGTCTCCTTTACACCAGCGTCTGTGAGAGGAATTCAACTTTCAGGTGTACAATAACCAACAACTAAGCCAAATCTACCCTGGAGTTGCTTACCAAGAAGACATTGAATGTTCCTCATTGGCCAAGTTTGTTTTGACTTAAATCGGCTTGAAAATCTATGGCAAGACCGTCCAGCCATGATCCCCCATCATCTTGAAAGAGCTTGGAAGAATTGTGAAAAGAATAATGGTCAAATATATCACAATCCAGACTAAACCAAGAAGACAGCTGCAGTCAATGCCATTGACTCATGGAGCTGAGTACATATGCAGCCACTATGTTTTTTGTTATAAAAGGTTTTATATTATATATATACTGTATAAATTATATATAAAAAAAATATATAAATTATATATATAAAAAGTATATAAATTATATGAAAATTATATATATAAATATAAAAAATAGATATATATATAAAAATGATATATTTACAAAATATATATATTTCTTCAGAATTTGACTAGAGAGTATTTTGTGCAGATTGTTGGCAAAAAAAATGGCAATTCGCAGAATTTGAATCCCAACATGTAATGCAAAAAACAGGTGAAGAAATCCAAGGGGTCGAGGGGGAGGGGGGGTTGTCCTGGCAACGCTCAAATCAGCCACCGAATGTGCCTCAGTCAAGCACCTAAGGTACATAGACATTATCACACAATGTTTTGAACAATGTCATGCCTTGACAAAGACCTATCGGGGTGAAATAAATGCATTCAATTAAAGCAGCCAGGAATCTATTTGTATTTCATGTCCTTTCATTGTACCTTGAAGGCGTTGGCCTTGACCCCTTTGGTTTTGAGCCGGTTGTGGTTGGCGTTGAAGGTGGTGAGCTTGCCGGGCAGCATGGGTAGCTTGACAAGTTGGTTCTCAGCCAAATTGAGTTCCTCCAGCAGGGTCAGCTTAGAGAACGCTCCTTCCTCAATCTCCGAGATCAGGTTCCCCGTTAGGTCGATTCTCTTCAGAGTCACTGAGGAAGAAACACCCCCCCCCCCCCCCAAAAAAACCTAGAATTATAATGTAAGTTAGATCTGATTTTTACTCAATCTATATTTAGAATAAACCCACGTCGGGTGGATTCTCTTCAGAGTCATAATGTATTAGAACTTAATTGTCCATTTTGGAGGTTACAAACTGCAGTATTGTTGTTTTCTGTAACACAACACTAAGCTATAGGCCGAGCTCTCATAGATCAAGTGAGTTACGCAATATTTAGATTTGTTCTGCCCACATGTCAGACACACGGAGGATTTGACCGTCTTCCTTCTGACAGTTAGGCCTTTTAAACTTCTGCGTTCTAAATGTCAAGACAAGATGAAGACCTGGAAGAGTTTGCCCCAAAAAATTACATCTCGTCAGCTTTTAAATCTAGCTGTGTTTTTACTTATATCAGTGGAGGGCCGGGCCTGGTGGGGGGCCTGGAGGGCCGGGCCTGGAGGAAGCTTGGAGGGCCGGGCCTGGAGGGGAGCCTGGAGGGAGGGCCTGGAGGGGAGCCTGGAGGGCCGGGCCTGGAGGGAACCTGGAGGGGAGCCTGGAGGGAGGGCCTGGAGGGGCGGGCCTGGATGGGGGCCTAGAGGGCCGGGCCTGGAGGGGTGCCTGGAGGGCCGGGCCTGGAGGGGTGCCTGGAGGGCCGGGCCTGGAGGGGTGCCTGGAGGGCCGGCCTGGAGGGGAGCCTGGAGGGCCGGGCTTGGAGGGGGGCCTGGAGGAAGCTTGGAGGGGGGCCTGGAGGAAGCTTGGAGGGCGAGCCTGGAGGGCCGGGCCTGGAGGGGGGCCTGGAGGAAGCTTGGAGGGGTGCTTGGAGGGGAGCCTGGAGGGCCGGGCCTGGAGGGGGGCCTGGAGGAAGCTTGGAGGGGTGCTTGGAGGGGAGCCTGGAGGGCCGGGCCTGGAGGAAGCTTGGAGGGGGTTCTGGGGGGGAGCCTGGAGGGGCCCGCATAACATCCACTAATATATCCACCATATGTCTACCGACCCTCCAAAAATGTTTATTTATCTTTATTTCTTCATTTCCTGAATGAATTTTCCTCAACATGGTTGTCTCCCAGCTAGTGTATTAGGGAGACTGTGTGAAAAATGTTAGAGAAGACAGCAAGCCAAAGGAAACCTGAAAGCCAGAATCACCTAGCAAAGTACTGTACATTTTCCCAAAGATCCCAGGTTTCTACCCCAGTTGAAGTGGTATCTGGATTCTCAAGGTGTAATGAGCAGGCAGGAAATTAGGAATCAACTAGGAATCATTCAACCCGGGATATCTGGAGAACCCATGTTTCCCTGGATGTTCACCCCCCCCCCCTACCGATATCTGGAGAACCCATGTTTCCCTGGATGTTCACCCCCCCCTACCGATATCTGGAGAACCCATGTTTCCCTGGATGTTCATCCCCCTACCGATATCTGGAGAACCCATGTTTCCCTAGATGTTCATCCCCCCTACCGATATCTGGAGAACCCATGTTTCCCTGGATGTTCACCCCCCCCTACCGATATCTGGAGAACCCATGTTTCCCTGGATGTTCACCCCCCCCCACCGATATCTGGAGAACCCATGTTTCCCTGGATGTTCACCCCCCTACCGATATCTGGAGAACCCATGTTTCCCTGGATGTTCACCCCCCCCTACCGATATCTGGAGAACCCATGTTTCCCTGGATGTTCACCCCCCTACCGATATCTGGAGAACCCATGTTTCCCTGGATGTTCACCCCCTACCGATATCTGGAGAACCCATGTTTCCCTGGATGTTCACCCCCCCCTACCGATATCTGGAGAACCCATGTTTCCCTGGATGTTCATCCCCCCTACCGATATCTGGAGAACCCATGTTTCCCTGGATGTTCATCCCCCCTACCGATATCTGGAGAACCCATGTTTCCCTGGATGTTCACCCCCCTACCGATATCTGGAGAACCCATGTTTCCCTGGATGTTCACCCCCCCCCCTACCGATATCTGGAGAACCCATGTTTCCCTGGATGTTCACCCCCCCTACCGATATCTGCGAAGTCTTTATTGGTGATCTTCTTGATCTTGTTATAGCGGGCGTAGAAGTAGGCAGTCTCCTTGGGCAGGGTTGGCACAGCAGTCATCTCAGGAACAACTTCCTCACAGTACACAGACCCGGTCAGACACACACACAGCAGGCATGTGGGCAGCTCTGGAGACACAGTACACAGAGCCGGTCAGACACACACACAGCAGGCATGTGGGCAGCTCTGAAGACACAGAACACAGAGCCGGTCAGACACACACACAGCAGGCATGTGGGCAGCTCTGGAGACACAGAATTCATTTAATTGTTTATTTGATTTTGATTTGGATGTCTCAAGCCTTACGGCCTATAAGTAAGGCATCATATTATCATTCTCTCTTTTTATAGAATACTTCTGAAATGATTTATTCATTTACAATAGCACTGGCTATGGTTGTCTAAACTGTCCACATTTAGGGTGTGTTAGCTTAACAACGTGGTCAATGCTCCTCTAGAAGCCAAGTCCTGGTAGCCCAGATATTATGGCTCTAGAAGCCAAGTCCTGGTAGCCCAGATATCATGTCTCTAGAAGCCAAGTCTTGGTAGCCCAGATATCATGTCTCTAGAAGCCAAGTCTTGGTAGCCCAGATATCATGGCTCTAGAAGCCAAGTCTTGGTAGCCCAGATATCATGGCTCTAGAAGCCAAGTCTTGGTAGCCCAGGTATCATGGCTCTAGAAGCCAAGTCCTGGTAGACCAGATAGCATGGCTCTAGAAGCCAAGTCTTGTTAGCCCAGATATCATGGCTCTAGAAGCCAAGTCCTGGTAGCCCAGATATCATGGCTCTAGAAGCCAAGTCTTGGTAGCCCAGATATCATGTCTCTAGAAGCCAAGTCTTGGTAGCCCAGATATCATGGCTCTAGAAGCCAAGTCGTGGTAGCCCAGATATCATGGCTCTAGAAGCCAAGTCGTGGTAGCCCAGGTATCATGGCTCTAGAAGCCAAGTCCTGGTAGACCAGATATCATGGCTCTAGAAGCCAAGTCCTGGTAGCCCAGATATCATAGGGGCCTCTGTTACTATAATGGAGGATATAGCCAAGTCCTGGTGGCCCAGATATCATAGGGGCCTCTGTTACTATAATGGAGGATATAGCCAAGTAGGGAGGTTTCTCTCCTCTAAGTAATGCTTTTAAAAAGCTCAGCTGCTGCCTGCTGTATAGAGTAGACAACATGGTCCTGAGCAGAACTGGGTTAAATATACTAGGACACTGGAGAGGAGGCAGGGAGGGAGGGAGGGAAGGAGAGTAGGAGAGGAGGCAGTGAGAGGTAGGAGAGGAGGCAGTGAGAGGTAGGAGAGGAGGCAGGGAAGGGGGCAAGGAGGGTAGGAGAGGAGGCAGGGAAGGAGGGTAGGAGAGGAGGCAGGGAAGGAGGCAGGGAGGGAAGGAGGGTAGGAGAAGAGGCAAGGAGGGAGTGGAGGAGGCAGGGAGAGGTAGGAGAGAAGGCAGGGAAGGAGGAGAGGAGGCAGGGAGGGTAGGAGAGGAGGGGAAGGAGGGTAGGAGAGGAGGCAGGGAAGGAGGGTTGGAGAGGAGGCAGGGAAGGAGGGTTGGAGAGGAGGCAGGGAGGGAGGGAAGAAGGGTAGGAGAGGGGGCAGGGAAGGAGGGTAGGAGGGGAGGCAGAGAGCGGTAGGGAGGCGGGGAGAGGTAGTAGTGAGAGGCAGGGAGGGAGGTTAGGAGAGTTAGAAGTGGGAGGGAGGGTAGGAGAGGAGGCAGGGAGAGGTAAGGAGGGAGGGTAGGAGAAGAGGCAGGTAGAACTGCTGTCTTACCCAAGGCGTCACCCCCCTCAGCTGGGGCGTTGTCTGGTTCATCAGCAGCCAGGAAGACCATGCTGGAGTCATAGTCCTCTCCCAGCCACAACGCTGCTGCCTCTCTCTAGTGGAGGATAGAGTCACACTGTTAGGATCAACACTGTAGAGTCACACTGTTAGGATTAACACTGTAGAGTAACACTGTAGAGTAACGCTGTTAGGATTAACACTGTAGAGTAGTACTGTTTGGGGTAACACTGTAGAGTAACACTGTTAGGATTAACACTGTAGAGTCACACTGTTAGGATTAACACTGTAGAGTCACACTATTAGGATTAACACTGTAGAGTCATACTGTTAGGATTAACACTGTAGAGTAACACTGTAGAGTAACACTATAGAGTCACACTGTTAGGATTAACACTGTAGAGTAACACTATAGAGTAACACTGTAGAGTCACACTGTTAGGATTAACACTGTAGAGTAACACTATAGAGTAACACTGTAGAGTAACACTGAGTAACACTGTAGAGTAACACTATAGAGTAACACTGTAGAGTCACACTGTTAGGATTAACACTGTAGAGTAACACTATAGAGTAACACTGTAGAGTCACACTGTTAGGATTAACACTGTAGAGTAACACTATAGAGTAACACTGTAGAGTCATACTGTTAGGATTAACACTGTAGAGTAACACTAGAGTAACACTGTAGAGTCACACTGTTAGGATTAACACTGTAGAGTAACACTATAGAGTAACACTGTAGAGTCATACTGTTAGGATTAACACTGTAGAGTAACACTAGAGTAACACTGTAGAGTCACACTGTTAGGATTAACACTGTAGAGTAACACTATAGAGTAACACTGTAGAGTAACACTGTAGAGTCACACTGTTAGGATTAACACTGTAGAGTAACACTATAGAGTAACACTATAGAGTAACACTGTAGAGTAGTACTGTTTGGGGTAACACTGTCGAGTCATACTGTTAGGATTAACACTGTAGAGTGACACTGTAGAGTGACACTGTAGAGTGACACTGTAGAGTGACACTGTAGAGTAGTACTGTTTGGGGTAACACTGTAGAGTAACACTGTAGAGTAACGCACACAGGGATCAGGGATTCAGGGCCTGGTTTCCGATAGCGACAGAATTTAGGCTTACAAGTGTTTAAACGATGCATCTTTCCTACAACGGCCTGAAGATGTACCGTGCGTTTTTCCAGAACACCACGGAGAGGGAACGGCCACTAAGTGCGTAGTTTATTCAAATGTTTACCCAATATATCCCAGATTTGGCCCATGAAATATGTTACGAATAGGCCTATAGCTTTTACTCGTTGACTTAGTAGTCATCTCGGTTTTTAATGAGAAGTTTTTCAATTGCAAAGACATGGGCAAGTTTTGTATTCGAAGTCAACGTTGTTTTTTGTTTAACGTTTACGCCGTCACAGAGAGACGGATTAACCATGTTGATTCTAGGTTTAACAGAGATCTTCTTTTGTATTAAAGTGACGCGGGAGGTATAAAAAAATAAATATTTAAAAAAGGCATCTTAACTTCGCTGTTCTACAAGTGGTTACGTTAGATTACGAGCCTCAGACCACTTTGCGATCGATTTTTACGAGCGTTTTTCAAGTGCAAAGTTAATGAAAAAAAAAAGTTTTTTCAAGTGTTTACCTTGGAGATTTAACAGTGCTCCTACGAATGTTCTAAGGAAGAACTCGGTCTTAAAATGTTTTTGAGAAACCAGGCTTTGGGCAGTAAACACGTGCAACTCAATTTTCAGTTCATATGGTACTTTTTGCAGCAAGTAGACTAACCCGTGAAGACAAGGCAGTTATTCACATATAAGGATGGCCCTTGGCAGGAGGAGAAGGATGGCCCCTTGGCAGGAGGAGAAGGATGGTCCCTTGGTAGGATGAGAAGGATGGTCCCTTGGCAGGATGAGAAGGATGGCCCCTTGGCAGGAGGAGAAGGATGGCCCCTTGGCAGGAGGAGAAGGATGGCCCCTTGGCAGGAGGAGAAGGATGGCCCCTTGGCAGGAGGAGAAGGATGGCCCCTTGGCAGGAGGAGAAGGATGGCCCCTTGGCAGGAGGAGAAGGATGGTCCCATGGCAGGAGGAGAAGGATGGTCCCATGGCAGGAGGAGAAGGATGGTCCCATGGCAGGATGAGAAGGATGGTCCCTTGGCAGGATGAGAAGGATGGTCCCTTGGCAGGATGAGAAGGATGGTCCCTTGGCAGGATGAGAAGGATGGCCCCTTGGCAGGATGAGAAGGATGGCCCCTGGTAGGATGAGAAAGATGGCCCCTTGGCAGGATGAGAAGGATGGCCCCTTGGCAGGATGAGAAGGATGGCCCCCTGGCAGGATGAGAAGGATGGCCCCTTGGTAGGATGAGAAGGATGGCCCCCTGGCAGACAGACCGGGGGAGCTGTTTGTATGGGAGTTCTCTGGACTGGAACGCCAGTTCTGCTCCATTGGGACTGTGTTGGAACGTTACCTAACGTTGTAGGAATGTTTTTAATTTATTTAAGGATTATAAGTAATAGACCTATCCAGTTGGAGACAACATTACATACATTTACAAATGATTGAGGCTAAAAGCAAAATAATACCCAAAGGCTTATTTCCATCGTGATCCTCTTTTGGCAAAAATATGTCAGGTTGGCAAGATTGACACGGTTCACTCCGATTGACACGGCCATTTTTGGCCTCTTGGCGGCAGATAGGAGTTATCTAGACTGGAACCTCCGTTGTCCTCTATTGGAACGTTCCCATTTGTAGCTCCACCCTCGCAGCACACTGATTAATGGGACTGCTGAATGATGTCCATTTTTACCCTCTTGCTTTGTTTGCTCTTTTCCATATTATGTCCATATTATCTTTGATAATTAATATATAATATAATATACGAAGCCTTAAAGAAATAAGGTTCACGAAATCAATAACTTGCTAACATCAGATAACATTCATATATTAGCCATTTCTGAGACTCACTTAGATAATTCCGTTGATACAGCAGTAGCAATACAAGGATATAACATCTATAGAAGAGACAGGAATGCTTATGGGGGAGGTGTTACTGTATATATTCAGGGCCATATCCCTGTAATGCTTCGAGAAGATCTCATGTAACATTTACAGAAGAGACAGGAATGCTTATGGGGGAGGTGTTGCTGTATATATTCAGGGCCATATCCCTGTGATGCTTAGAGAAGATCTCATGTAACATTTACAGAAGAGACAGGAATGCTTATGGCGGAGGTGTTGCTGTATATATTCAGAGCAATATTCCCTGTGATGCTTAGAGAAGATCTCATGTAACATTTACAGAAGAGACAGGAATGCTTATGGGGGAGGTGTTACTGTATATATTCAGGGCCATATCCCTGTAATGCTTCGAGAAGATCTCATGTCAAGTGTTGTGGTTGCAGGTTCACTTGGCACATCTAAAGCTTTATTTTGGGGTGTTGCTATAGGCCACCAAGTGCTAACAGTCAGTATCTAAATAATATGTGTGAAATGCTTGCTAGTCTATGTGATGGAAACAAAGAGGTCTACTTTCTTGGGGATCTGAATATTGACTGGTTTTCATCAAGCTGTCCACTCAAGAGAAAGCTTCTCACTGTAACCAGTGTCTGTAATTTGGTTCAGGGTATTAATCAACCTACCAGGGTGTTTACAAACACCACAGGAACAAATTGGATTGATTAGGAATTGAAAAACAGACTGTTGGAACTGTTAAGGCTCCATGGGATCGATGAGGAATTGAAAAACTGTATGGCTGAAAGAGACGGAGCAAAAGGAGTGGCTAATAAATCTGGCTGCACATCTGATTGGCTGGCTGACTGCAAATTGAGAAATGATGTGACCAAACTCAACAGAAGAATAAGAAACTGTATTATGAAGCTAAGATCAATGATATAAATAATGATGGAATGAAAAGAACTTTAATTAAATGAAATTATTGGTCAGAAAGACAAATTCAACTCCCATCTTTCATCCAATCAGATGGCTTATTCATCACACAACCATTTGATGTTGCCAATTGGCTTTATGATTACTTCATTGGTAGAGGAAATGCCAAGAACAAACACTGTGGGAGAGGTGGAAAAATGATTGTTATCGATCAATAATGACAAACCTCCTGGCATTGACAACTTAGATGGAAAGCTACTGAGGATGGTGGCTGACTCTATAGCCACTCCTATCTGTCATATCTTTAATCTGAGTCTAGAGGAAAGTCTTTGTCCTCAGGCCTGGAGGGAAGCCAAAGTCACTCCGCTACCCAAGAGTGGTACAGCATCCTTTATTGGTTCTAACAGCAGACCTATCAGCTTGCTGCCAGCTCTTAGCAAACTGTTGGGGAAAAAATGGTGTTTGACCAAATACAAAGCTATTTGCCTCTAAACAAATTAACAGACTTTGAGCATGCTTTTAGACCGGGGGTCTTCTCACTGTCTTTAGACCAGGGGTCTTCTCACTGTCTTTAGACCGGGGGTCTTCTCACTGTCTTTAGACCGGGTGTCTTCTCACTGTCTTTAGACCCGGGGTCTTCTCACTGTCTTTAGACCGGGGGTCTTCTCACTGTCTTTAGACCGGGGGTCTTCTCACTGTCTTTAGACCGGGGTCTTCTCACTGTCTTTAGACCGGGGTCTTCTCACTGTCTTTAGACCGGGTGTCTTCTCACTGTCTTTAGACCCGGGGTCTTCTCACTGTCTTTAGACCGGGGGTCTTCTCACTGTCTTTAGACCGGGGGTCTTCTCACTGTCTTTAGACCAGGGGTCTTCTCACTGTCTTTAGACCAGGGGTCTTCTCACTGTCTTTAGACCAGGGGTCTTTTCACTGTCTTTAGACCAGGGGTCTTCTCACTGTCTTTAGACCAGGAGTCTTTTCACTGTCTTTAGACCAGGAGTCTTTTCACTGTCTTTAGACCGGGGGTCTTCTCACTGTCTTTAGACCGGGGGTCTTCTGACTGTCTTTAGACCGGGGGTCTTTTCACTGTCTTTAGACCGGGGGTCTTCTCACTTTCTTTAGACCGGGGGTCTTCTCACTTTCTTTAGACCGGGGGTATTTTCACTGTCTCCAGGTCGAGAAGGAAGTGTACAGTATTTTGCAGAGCCATGAGTGCATGGAACTCCCCTCATAGTTATATTTTTCGTTTTTATTTAACCTTTTTATTTAACTAGGCAAGTCAGTTAAGAACAAATTCTTCTTTACAACGTTCAGGGGCAGACCGACTGATTTTTACCTTGTCACCTCGGGGATCCAGCAACCTTTCGGTTACTGGCCCAACGCTCTAACCACTAGGCTACCTGTCGATTTGTTTATATAGCGCAAGTGAACAGCAAGTCTGGTTTCAAAGCAACAAATAAAGCAACACCTCTCCCCCATGTGACCTACTGGTTGTGTGTGTGTACTGACATGTGACCTACTGGTTGTGTGTGTGTACTGACATGTGACCTACTGGTTGTGTGTACTGACATGTGACCTACTGGTTGTGTGTACTGACATGTGACCTACTGGTTGTGTGTGTACTGACATGTGATCTACTGGTTGTGTGTACTGACATGTGACCTACTGGTTGTGTGTGTGTACTGACATGTGACCTACTGGTTGTGTGTGTGTACTGACATGTGACCTACTGGTTGTGTGTATGTACTGACATGTGACCTACTGGTTGTGTGTATGTACTGACATGTGACCTACTGGTTGTGTGTATGTACTGACATGTGACCTACTGGTTGTGTGTATGTACTGACATGTGACCTACTGGTTGTGTGTGTGTGCTGACATGTGACCTACTGGTTGTGTGTACTGACATGTGACCTACTGGTTGTGTGTACTGACATGTGACCTACTGGTTGTGTGTGTGTACTGACATGTGACCTACTGGTTGTGTGTGTGTACTGACATGTGACCTACTGGTTGTGTGTGTGTACTGACATGTGACCTACTGGTTGTGTGTGTGTACTGACATGTGACCTACTGGTTGTGTGTATGTACTGACATGTGACCTACTGGTTGTGTGTGTGTACTGACATGTGACCTACTGGTTGTGTGTATGTACTGACATGTGACCTACTGGTTGTGTGTATGTACTGACATGTGACCTACTGGTTGTGTGTGTGTACTGACATGTGACCTACTGGTTGTCTGTACTGACATGTGATCTACTGGTTGTGTGTGTGTACTGACATGTGACCTACTGGTTGTGTGTATGTACTGACATGTGACCTACTGGTTGTGTGTACTGACATGTGACCTACTGGTTGTGTGTGTGTACTGACATGTGACCTACTGGTTGTCTGTACTGACATGTGATCTACTGGTTGTGTGTGTGTACTGACATGTGACCTACTGGTTGTGTGTACTGACATGTGACCTACTGGTTGTGTGTACTGACATGTGACTTACTGGTTGTGTGTGTGTACTGACATGTGACCTACTGGTTGTGTGTATGTACTGACATGTGACCTACTGGTTGTGTGTATGTACTGACATGTGACCTACTGGTTGTGTGTGTGTACTGACATGTGACCTACTGGTTGTGTGTGTGTACTGACATGTGACCTACTGGTTGTGTGTGTGTACTGACATGTGACCTACTGGTTGTGTGTACTGACATGTGACCTACTGGTTGTGTGTGTGTACTGACATGTGACCTACTAGTTGTGTGTACTGACATGTGACCTACTGGTTGTGTGTACTGACATGTGACCTACTGGTTGTGTGTATGTACTGACATGTGACCTACTGGTTGTGTGTGTGTACTGACATGTGACCTACTGGTTGTGTGTGTGTACTGACATGTGACCTACTAGTTGTGTGTACTGACATGTGACCTACTGGTTGTGTGTACTGACATGTGACCTACTGGTTGTGTGTATGTACTGACATGTGACCTACTGGTTGTGTGTGTGTACTGACATGTGACCTACTGGTTGTGTGTGTGTACTGACATGTGACCTACTGGTTGTGTGTGTGTACTGACATGTGACCTACTGGTTGTGTGTACTGACATGTGACCTACTGGTTGTGTGTGTGTACTGACATGTGACCTACTGGTTGTGTGTACTGACATGTGACCTACTGGTTGTGTGTGTGTACTGACATGTGACCTACTAGTTGTGTGTACTGACATGTGACCTACTGGTTGTGTGTATGTACTGACATGTGACCTACTGGTTGTGTGTGTGTACTGACATGTGACCTACTGGTTGTCTGTACTGACATGTGACCTACTGGTTGTGTGTGTGTACTGACATGTGACCTACTGGTTGTGTGTGTGTACTGACATGTGACCTACTGGTTGTGTGTATGTACTGACATGTGACCTACTGGTTGTGTGTGTGTACTGACATGTGACCTACTGGTTGTGTGTGTGTACTGACATGTGACCTACTGGTTGTGTGTGTGTACTGACATGTGACCTACTGGTTGTGTGTACTGACATGTGACCTACTGGTTGTGTGTGTGTACTGACATGTGACCTACTGGTTGTGTGTGTGTACTGACATGTGACCTACATGTTGTGTGTATGTACTGACATGTGACCTACTGGTTGTGTGTATGTACTGACATGTGACCTACTGGTTGTGTGTATGTACTGACATGTGACCTACTGGTTGTGTGTATGTACTGACATGTGACCTACTGGTTGTGTGTACTGACATGTGACCTACAGGTTGTATGTACTGACATGTGACCTACAGGTTGTATGTACTGACATGTGACCTACAGGTTGTATGTACTGACATGTGACCTACTGGTTGTGTGTACTGACATGTGACCTACAGGTTGTGTGTACTGACATGTGACCTACTGGTTGTGTGTACTGACATGTGACCTACAGGTTGTATGTACTGACATGTGACCTACTGGTTGTGTGTACTGACATGTGACCTACAGGTTGTATGTACTGACATGTGACCTACTGGTTGTGTGTACTGACATGTGACCTACTGGTTGTGTGTACTGACATGTATGTGGAACTGATAGATGTACACACACTACCTGTTCATTTTAAATGTACATTTTCCAGTATTTTGTCTGTGTTTTTCCAGTATTTGTCAGCGCCCATTAAGACTAGCGGTCGCTAATGGGGATCAAAATAAGGTATTTTATTTGAAGTTGTAGGAACATTCCAGGAACGTTAACTGTTTTCTGGGTGAGCCCTAAGATTCGGCCCCTTGGCCACAGGAGGAGTGGGGCCCCTTGGCAACAGGAAGAGTGGGGCCCCTTGGCAACAGGAGGAGCGAGGCCCCTTGGCAACAGGAGGAGCGGGGCCCCTTGGCAACAGGAGGAGCGGGGCCCCTTGGCAACAGGAGGAGCGGGGCCCCTTGGCAACAGGAGGAGCGGGGCCCCTTGGCAACAGGAGGAGCGGGGCCCCTTGGCAACAGGAGGAGCGGGGCCCCTTGGCAACAGGAGGAGCGGGGCCCCTTGGCAACAGGAGGAGCGGGGCCCCTTGGCAACAGGAGGAGCGGGGCCCCTTGGCAGTCAGACCGGGGCTGCTGTTTGGATGTGAGTTCTTCAGACTGGAACCTCCATTGTACTAGAGCAGTGGAGCCTCCTGTAAGCGGCAGCCCCGCCCCTTACTGTGCTGACTAATCATAATCACTGTGTCTGGACTCACTGTGTTTTGACTCACTGTGTCTGGAGCTCTGGGCAGACCGACAGCCCAGCTGTTAGACTGGGGGGGAGAGAGAGGAATTAGACTGGGCCAACGCGCTGGCTCCTTCCCAATGGGAAATGCTTCCAATGAAATGGGACAATAGTTTGATTTCTCAAATAAGGGGAAGAAAAGGTATAACCGGGATTCAAAATTATTTCTGCTTGTAAGAATATGAATTAAAAAGGTGGAACAATGAACCAACTCATGTAATGTACTCAAGTCTTGGTGTAGATCAGTTGTTTACAAGTGAAATTAATAAAACAATGTTTGCATAAAAGAAGAAGCTAGATGTTCAAAGGGAAGTGGATTAATAGATAAATTAATTCAAAGTATATATCACAAATGTTTTTAAGGAAATTGGGTTTGTTTGCCTCGAGTTACATTGTTTGCCTCTAGTTACATTGTTTGCCTCTAGTTACATTGTTTGCCTCTAGTTACATTATTTGCCTCGAGTTACATTATTTGCCTCTAGTTACATTATTTGCCTCTAGTTACATTGTTTGCCTCTAGTTACATTGTTTGCCTCTAGTTACATTGTTTGCCTCTAGTTACATTGTTTGCCTCTAGTTACATTGTTTGCCTCTAGTTACATTGTTTGCCTCTAGTTACATTGTTTGCCTCTAGTTACATTGTTTGCCTCTAGTTACATTGTTTGCCTCTAGTTACATTGTTTGCCTCTAGTTACATTGTTTGCCTCTAGTTACATTGTTTGCCTCTAGTTACATTTACATTGTTTGCCTCTAGTTACATTGTTTGCCTCTAGTTACATTATTTGCCTCTAGTTACACTGATTAAAGATATATTGAATATAAGAAAAATAAGAATGACATCTTATTAAAGAATAATTTTATTAAATAAATCCCAGCTATAACCATGCAAGATGTTTGAAATTACTTGATTTAATCAAACTACGAGCAAACTATATTTGAGTGTATAAGAATTATAACTTATCATTAACCTATTTACTATTGACTTAGTTAGTCATTAATCAATACTAGAAAATACAATGTGATCAAGTCAGTTTATAGCCTACCTTAGACCTCTTTGCTTCCAGATTAGCTTCTCTGTTCAGCAGTACATCCTGTTGTTTCCCAGTTGAGCAGAGCACCCACGGTGATATAAAGGACAAGAGGAATAACACTCTCAGAGTTCCCATCGTGTCCCTGTGTGCGTTTGAACACACCAGGAGCTGCTGGGGCTAGTGGTAGTAGTAGTGGTGGTGGTGGTGGTGGTGGTAGTAGTCGTGGGCTATTTTCTCAGTGGCAGGTTGTGTGTAAAATGTGATCTGTCAAATCAGTATTTAAAGCCTGCACAAGTAGCTTCCAGGCGATTCTTGAAGCACGGGAGAGTTTATGGAACAGACTTTAACTCTTTGGTTGCCAATTCAGAGAAACCTCTTCTCCACGCTGCTGCTGCTGCTAGTCTGGTGGTGCTCTCTGATGCTAGTCTGGTGGTGCTCTCTGATGCTAGTCTGATGGTGCTTTCTGCTGCTAGTCTGGTGGTGCTCTCTGATGCTAGTCTGGTGGTGCTCTCTGATGTTAGTCTGGTGGTGCTCTCTGATGCTAGTCTGGTGGTGCTCTCTGATGCTAGTCTGGTGGTGCTCTATGCTAGTCTGGTGGTGCTCTCTGCTGCTAGTCTGGTGGTGCTCTCTGCTGCTAGTCTGGTGGTGCTCTCTGCTGCTAGTCTGGTGGTGCTCTATGCTAGTCTGGTGGTGCTCTCTGATGCTAGTCTGGTGGTGCTCTCTGATGCTAGTCTGGTGGTGCTCTACGCTGCTAGTCTGATGGTGCTCTCTGATGCTAGTCTGGTGGTGCTCTCTGCTGCTAGTCTGGTGGTGCTCTCTGCTGCTAGTCTGGTGGTGCTTTCTGCTGCTAGTCTGGTGGTGCTCTCTGCTGCTAGTCTGGTGGTGCTCTCTGCTGCTAGTCTGGTGGTGCTCTCTGATGCTAGTCTGGTGGTGCTCTCTGCTGCTGCTAGTCTGGTGGTGCTCTCTGATGCTAGTCTGATGGTGCTCTCTGATGCTAGTCTGGTGGTGCTCTCTGATGCTAGTCTGGTGCTCTCTGATGCTAGTCTGGTGGTGCTCTCTGATGCTAGTCTGGTGGTGCTCTCTGATGCTAGTCTGGTGGTGCTCTCTGATGCTAGTCTGGTGGTGCTCTCTGATGCTAGTCTGGTGGTGCTCTCTGCTGCTAGTCTGGTGGTGCTCTCTGATGCTAGTCTGGTGGTGCTCTCTGATGCTAGTATGGTGGTGCTCTCTGCTGTTAGTCTGGTGCTCTCTGATGCTAGTCTGGTGGTGCTCTCTGATGCTAGTCTGGTGGTGCTCTCTGATGCTAGTCTGGTGGTGCTCTCTGATGCTAGTCTGATGGTGCTCTCTGATGCTAGTCTGGTGGTGCTCTCTGCTGCTAGTCTGATGGTGCTCTCTGATGCTAGTCTGGTGCTCTCTGATGCTAGTCTTGTGGTGCTCTCTGATGCTAGTCTGGTGCTCTCTGATGCTAGTCTGGTGGTGCTCTCTGATGCTAGTCTGGTGGTGCTCTCTGATGCTAGTCTGGTGGTGCTCTCTGATGCTAGTCTGGTGGTGCTCTCTGATGCTAGTCTGGTGGTGCTCTCTGATGCTAGTCTGATGGTGCTTTCTGCTGCTAGTCTGGTGGTGCTCTCTGCTGCTAGTCTGGTGGTGCTCTCTGCTGCTAGTCTGGTGCTCTCTGATGCTAGTCTGGTGGTGCTCTCTGATGCTAGTCTGGTGCTCTCTGATGCTAGTCTGGTGGTGCTCTCTGATGCTAGTCTGGTGGTGCTCTCTGATGCTAGTCTGGTGGTGCTCTCTGATGCTAGTCTGGTGGTGCTCTCTGATGCTAGTCTGGTGGTGCTCTCTGATGCTAGTCTGGTGGTGCTCTCTGATGCTAGTCTGGTGGTGCTCTCTGCTGCTAGTCTGGTGGTGCTCTCTGATGCTAGTGCTAGTCTGGTGGTGCTCTCTGATGCTAGTCTGGTGGTGCTCTCTGCTGCTAGTCTGGTGGTGCTCTCTGATGCTAGTCTGATGGTGCTCTCTGATGCTAGTCTGGTGGTGCTCTCTGATGCTAGTCTGGTGGTGCTCTCTGATGCTAGTCTGGTGGTGCTCTCTGATGCTAGTCTGGTGGTGCTCTCTGATGCTAGTCTGGTGGTGCTCTCTGATGCTAGTCTGGTGGTGCTCTCTGATGCTAGTCTGGTGGTGCTCTCTGATGCTAGTCTGGTGGTGCTCTCTGATGCTAGTCTGGTGGTGCTCTCTGATGCTAGTCTGGTGGTGCTCTCTGCTGTTAGTCTGGTGGTGCTCTATGCTAGTCTGGTGGTGCTCTCTGATGCTAGTCTGGTGGTGCTCTCTGATGCTAGTCTGGTGGTGCTCTCTGATGCTAGTCTGATGGTGCTCTCTGATGCTAGTCTGGTGGTGCTCTCTGATGCTAGTCTGGTGGTGCTCTCTGATGCTAGTCTGGTGGTGCTCTCTGATGCTAGTCTGGTGGTGCTCTCTGATGCTAGTCTGGTGGTGCTCTCTGCTGTTAGTCTGGTGGTGCTCTCTGCTGTTAGTCTGGTGGTGCTCTCTGATGCTAGTCTGGTGGTGCTCTCTGATGCTAGTCTGGTGGTGCTCTCTGATGCTAGTCTGGTGGTGCTCTCTGATGCTAGTCTGGTGGTGCTCTCTGATGCTAGTCTGGTGCTCTCTGATGCTAGTCTGGTGGTGCTCTCTGATGCTAGTCTGGTGGTGCTCTCTGATGCTAGTCTGATGGTGCTCTCTGATGCTAGTCTGGTGGTGCTCTCTGATGCTAGTCTGGTGGTGCTCTCTGATGCTAGTCTGGTGGTGCTCTCTGATGCTAGTCTGGTGGTGCTCTCTGATGCTAGTCTGGTGGTGCTCTCTGATGCTAGTCTGGTGGTGCTCTCTGATGCTAGTCTGGTGGTGCTCTCTGATGCTAGTCTGGTGGTGCTCTCTGATGCTAGTCTGGTGGTGCTCTCTGATGCTAGTCTGGTGGTGCTCTCTGATGCTAGTCTGGTGGTGCTCTCTGCTGCTGCTAGTCTGGTGGTGCTCTCTGATGCTAGTCTGGTGGTGCTCTCTGATGCTGCTAGTCTGGTGGTGCTCTCTGCTGCTGCTAGTCTGATGGTGCTCTCTGATGCTAGTCTGGTGGTGCTCTCTGATGCTAGTCTGGTGGTGCTCTCTGATGCTAGTCTGGTGGTGCTCTCTGATGCTAGTCTGGTGGTGCTCTCTGATGCTAGTCTGGTGGTGCTCTCTGATGCTAGTCTGGTGGTGCTCTCTGATGCTAGTCTGGTGGTGCTCTCTGATGCTAGTCTGGTGGTGCTTTCTGCTGCTAGTCTGGTGGTGCTCTCTGCTGCTAGTCTGGTGGTGCTCTCTGCTGTTAGTCTGGTGGTGCTCTCTGATTCTAGTCTGGTGGTGCTCTCTGCTGTTAGTCTGGTGGTGCTCTCTGCTGCTAGTCTGGTGGTGCTCTCTGCTGCTAGTCTGGTGGTGCTCTATGCTAGTCTGGTGGTGCTCTCTGATGCTAGTCTGGTGGTGCTCTCTGATGCTAGTCTGGTGGTGCTCTCTGATGCTAGTCTGGTGGTGCTCTCTGATGCTAGTCTGGTGGTGCTCTCTGATGCTAGTCTGGTGGTGCTCTCTGATGCTAGTCTGGTGGTGCTCTCTGATGCTAGTCTGGTGGTGCTCTCTGATGCTAGTCTGGTGGTGCTCTCTGATGCTAGTCTGGTGGTGCTCTCTGATGCTAGTCTGGTGGTGCTCTCTGATGCTAGTCTGGTGGTGCTCTCTGATGCTAGTCTGGTGGTGCTCTCTGATGCTAGTCTGGTGGTGCTCTCTGATGCTAGTCTGGTGGTGCTCTCTGATGCTAGTCTGGTGGTGCTCTCTGATGCTAGTCTGGTGGTGCTCTCTGCTGCTGCTAGTCTGGTGGTGCTCTCTGCTGCTGCTAGTCTGGTGGTGCTCTCTGCTGCTGCTAGTCTGGTGGTGCTCTCTGATGCTAGTCTGGTGGTGCTCTCTGATGCTGCTAGTCTGGTGGTGCTCTCTGCTGCTGCTAGTCTGATGGTGCTCTCTGATGCTAGTCTGGTGGTGCTCTCTGATGCTAGTCTGGTGGTGCTCTCTGATGCTAGTCTGGTGGTGCTCTCTGATGCTAGTCTGGTGGTGCTCTCTGATGCTAGTCTGGTGGTGCTCTCTGATGCTAGTCTGGTGGTGCTCTGATGCTAGTCTGGTGTTCTCTGATGCTAGTCTGGTGGTGCTTTCTGCTGCTAGTCTGGTGGTGCTCTCTGCTGCTAGTCTGGTGGTGCTCTCTGCTGTTAGTCTGGTGGTGCTCTCTGATTCTAGTCTGGTGGTGCTCTCTGCTGTTAGTCTGGTGGTGCTCTCTGATGCTAGTCTGGTGGTGCTCTCTGATGCTAGTCTGGTGGTGCTCTCTGATGCTAGTCTGGTGGTGCTCTCTGATGCTAGTCTGGTGGTGCTCTCTGATGCTAGTCTGGTGGTGCTCTCTGATGCTAGTCTGGTGGTGCTCTCTGCTGCTAGTCTGGTGGTGCTCTCTGATGCTAGTCTGGTGGTGCTCTCTGCTAGTCTGGTGGTGCTCTCTGATGCTAGTCTGGTGGTGCTCTCTGATGCTAGTCTGGTGCTCTCTGATGCTAGTCTGGTGGTGCTCTCTGATGCTAGTCTGGTGGTGCTCTCTGATGCTAGTCTGGTGGTGCTCTCTGATGCTAGTCTGATGGTGCTCTCTGATGCTAGTCTGGTGGTGCTCTCTGCTGCTAGTCTGATGGTGCTCTCTGATGCTAGTCTGGTGGTGCTCTCTGATGCTAGTCTGGTGGTGCTCTCTGCTGTTAGTCTGGTGGTGCTCTATGCTAGTCTGGTGGTGCTCTCTGATGCTAGTCTGGTGGTGCTCTCTGATGCTAGTCTGGTGGTGCTCTATGCTAGTCTGGTGGTGCTCTCTGATGCTAGTCTGGTGGTGCTCTCTGATGTTAGTCTGGTGGTGCTCTCTGATGCTAGTCTGGTGGTGCTCTCTGATGTTAGTCTGGTGGTGCTCTCTGATGCTAGTCTGGTGGTGCTCTCTGCTGTTAGTCTGGTGGTGCTCTCTACACGTATTAGGCCTGGAGCCCAAAGCAGGAAAATATGCAGCATTACAATGGTCAAAAGCTTAATCACTTTTACTGTGAAACTCTGGAGTTCTGGCTGATAACCACCAGTATTTAGTTGTGTGTGTGTGTGTGTGTGTGTGTGTGTGTGTGTATGTGTATGTGTATGTGTATGTATGTATGTATGTATGTATGTATGTATGTATGTATGTATGTATGTATGTATGTATGTATGTATGTATGTATGTATGTATGTATGTATGTATGTATGTATGTATGTATGTATGTATGTATGTATGTATGTATGTATGTGTGTAGTGTGTGTGTGTAATGTGTGTAGTGTGTGTGCAATGTTTGTGTAATGTGTGTGTCTATGTGTGTGTAACAGTAGGTTATCAAGCTATGAAGCCAGTCAGAGTGAAGGGAACCACCTCCCTGTGCAGATACAGATAAGCCTTCCCTGCTCACCTACTACAGCTGTAGTGTGTGTGTGTGTGTGTGTGTGTGTGTGTGTGTGTGTGTGTGTGCACCTTCAGTAATAACTGATTTATTTAGCGTTCACTTTCACAAGCTGTTTTTTCGGTTGTCTTTTTCAAGTCTGGTCGTTTCCCAGTTCTGGTCTGAGTAATGGGACATTATCTTATTAGAAACTGCACCTTATTTTCCTTACAAAATGGATTTATGAGATTAGAATTGGAAGGACCTCACAGTTTAGAAAGTGATGAAGCTAGTATTTTGCCCCCCCCCACCCTTTTATAATAATTCATTAGCTGCGGTCTGAGGCACTGCGTCGCTGTGTTGTGGCGTCACTACAGCCTGGGGGTCCCGGCTGGTTCCCGACTGGTTCCCGGCTGGTTCCCGGGTGGCAGGTAGCTTAGTGGTTAGAGCGTTGGACTTGTAACCGAAAGGTTGCAAGATCGAATCCCCGAGCTGACAAGGTAATAATCTGTCGTTCTGAACAGGCACTGTTCCTAGGTCTTCATTGAAAATAAGAATTTGTTCTTAACTGTCTTACCTAGTTAAATAAAGGTAAAATAAAAACTGTTGACCAGAGCCCTATAGGCTACTGTCACTGTATTCATTCCCCAGGCAGCGAATGGGAGGGCAGCAAGGGTATTGTCAGGCAGCGAATGGGAGGGCAGCGAGGGTATTGTCAGGCAGCGAATGGGAGGGCAGCAAGGGTATTGTCAGGCAGCGAATGGGAGGGCAGCGAGGGTATTGTCAGGCAGCGAATGGGAGGGCAGCAAGGGTATTGTCAGGCAGCGAATGGGAGGGCAGCAAGGGTATTGTCAGGCAGGTCACTTCCATAACAGGAAATTTGCAGTAGAGATGAGGAAACAAAATGCCAATGACTCCAATAAACACTGGCTCAAGTCTCCTTAAGTTTAACAGTGTGTGTCTCCACAGAGTAGAGGAGTTTTAGTAGAATCCCCTCCTAGGAGAGGAGTTTTAGTAGAGTCCCCTCCTAGGAGAGGAGTTTTAGTAGAATCCCCTCCTAGGAGAGGAGTTTTAGTAGAGTCCCCTCCTCGGAGAGGAGTTTTAGTAGAGTCCCCTCCCCTCCTCGGAGAGGAGCTTTAGTAGAGTCCCCTCCTAGGAGAGGAGTTTTAGTAGAGTCCCCTCCTCGGAGAGAGAGGAGTTTTAGTAGAGTCCCCTCCTAGGAGAGGAGTTTTAGGAGAGGAGTTTTAGTAGAGTCCCCTCCTAGGAGAGGAGTTTTAGTAGAGTCCCCTCCTAGGAGAGGAGTTTTAGTAGAGTCCCCTCCTCGGAGAGGAGTTTTAGTAGAGTCCCCTCCTCGGAGAGGAGCTTTAGTAGAGTCCCCTCCTCGGAGAGGAGCTTTAGTAGAGTCCCCTCCTAGGAGAGGAGTTTTAGTAGAGTCCCCTCCTCGGAGAGGAGTTTTAGTAGAGGAGTTTTAGTAGAGTCCCCTCCTAGGAGAGGAGTTTTAGGAGAGGAGTTTTAGTAGAGTCCCCTCCTAGGAGAGGAGTTTTAGTAGAGTCCCCTCCTAGGAGAGGAGTTTTAGTAGAGTCCCCTCCTAGGAGAGGAGTTTTAGTAGAGTCCCCTCCTAGGAGAGGAGTTTTAGTAGAGTCCCCTCCTAGGAGAGGAGTTTTAGTAGAGTCCCCTCCTAGGAGAGGAGTTTTAGTAGAGTCCCCTCCTAGGAGAGGAGTTTTAGTAGAGTCCCCTCCTAGGAGAGGAGTTTTAGGAGAGGAGTTTTAGTAGAGTTCCTTCAAATGGAGCCCTATATGATCCTACGGAGCCCTATATAATCCTACGGAGCCCTATATGATCCTACGGAGCCCTATATGATCCTACGGAGCCCTATACGATCCTACGGAGCCCTATACGATCCTACGGAGCCCTATATGATCCTACGGAGCCCTATATGATCCTACGGAGGCCTATATGATCCTACGGAGGCCTATATGATCCTACGGAGGCCTATATGATCCTACGGAGCCCTATACGATCCTACGGAGCCCTATACGATCCTATGGAGCCCTATACGATCCTATGGAGCCCCATACGATCCTACGGAGCCCCATACGATCCTACGGAGGCCTATATGATCCTACGGAGGCCTATATGATCCTACGGAGCCCCATACGATCCTACGGAGGCCTATACGATCCTATGGAGGCCTATATGATCCTACGGAGCCCTATAGTGTCACTGCTGAGCTGTATCCAGCTGCTGGAACCTGGAAGGTAGATGGATGTACTAGGACTGCTTCCCCAGAGTTGTATCTGGCAAGATATACAGTATCCTCTCTGGATCTGTTATGTGAATCCTGTGCATTGTTATTGACACCAGAAAGGTTTAAATAAAATAAAAAGACAGACTTTTATAAACATAACTGTTTAAGGTTTAAAAGGAATTTTTTAAAAATGGAAAACATGCAATATACCCCGATGAAGACAGCTTGGCTGTGGAAACGTTGGTAATTACCATTTTTGCATCTGAGCTCCTAGAGTGTGCGGCTCTCTTTTTATTTTCAAATGGAAAACATGCGAAATGCAGACACACAGACACACTCCTCCTCTCTGCACCTCAAGACGAGAAGGAAATGGGGGCCCCAGAAATAAACATTCGAGGAATGGAAACGAGGTGAGTGAAACTGAGGCAAGTGCTGTTAGAAGTGTGGTAGCACTTATGAAGGACCTGTAAACCATTCACTATGCTGGGAAGTGTGGTAGCACTTATGAAGGACCTGTAAACCATTCACTATGCTGGGAAGTGTGGTTGCACTTATGAAGGACCTGTAAACCATTCACTATGCTGGGAAGTGTGGTAGCACTTATGAAGGACCTGTAAACCATTCACTATGCTGGGAAGTGTGGTAGCACTTATGAAGGACCTGTAAACCATTCACTATGCTGGGAAGTGTGGTAGCACTTATGAAGGACCTGTAAACCATTCACTATGCTGGGAAGTGTGGTAGCACTTATGAAGGACCTGTAAACCATTCACTATGCTGGGAAGTGTGGTAGCACTTATGAAGGACCTGTAAACCATTCACTATGCTGGGAAGTGTGGTAGCACTTATGAAGGACC
The DNA here is from genome assembly GCF_021184085.1 of Oncorhynchus gorbuscha. NCBI lineage: Eukaryota > Metazoa > Chordata > Actinopteri > Salmoniformes > Salmonidae > Oncorhynchus > Oncorhynchus gorbuscha. Next base: position 4,462,338 of record NC_060175.1, read on the forward strand.
TGTAAACCATTCACTATGCTGGGAAGTGTGGTAGCACTTATGAAGGACCTGTAAACCATTCACTATGCTGGGAAGTGTGGTAGCACTTATGAAGGACCTGTAAACCATTCACTATGCTGGGAAGTGTGGTAGCACTTATGAAGGACCTGTAAACCATTCACTATGCTGGGAAGTGTGGTAGCACTTATGAAGGACCTGTAAACCATTCACTATGCTGGGAAGTGTGGTAGCACTTATGAAGGACCTGTAAACCATTCAATTCCTATCCTAATTCAATGCGTATAACGCTCCACCCTGCAGACTGTCGACCAATCGCGTTCCGGTTGTCATGGTGCGTCACAAGGTTGCTAAATTATCTTCACGCAACGCCTTCCCAAAGGCAGTGTATGATGCTGCGTTAACGTGCTAGGCGGACCAAAGAAACGCGGACATTTCCGACTTGCTAATTGTGTGTCAATAAAGTGGAAAAATATCATTTTCTTTCATAGCATTTCTCTATCAGGGTAAATTTCCACTGCTGGGACAGGAGACGGGGCGATATGGTGAACGTTTTAAAGCAGACCGGACCTGGGTTCAAGTACTATTTGAATTCTTTCAAATAATTTTGAGTGTTTTCTCTAGTCTGCATGGGGTTGTCAGATGGGTTTTGCAGTTTTGGGACCATTCTATTCGCCCCGAACTGACAGGCGAGCTCAGTCGAGCAAATCAAAACCAATTGATATTTGTCACATACGCAGAATACAACACCTGTTAATGCAAGAAAAAACCTGTCGTTCTGCCCCTGAACAAGGCAGTTAACAGATTTTTACCTTGTCAGCTCTGAGATTTGATCTTGCCAACCTTTCGTTTACTAGTCCAACGCTCCAACCACTAGGCCACCTGCCGCCTCTACACTCTAACCACTAGGCCACCTGCCCCTCTACACTCTAACCACTAGGCTACCTGCCACCTCTACACTCTAACCACTAGGCCACCTGCCCCCTCTACACTCTAACCACTAGGCCACCTGCCGCCTCTACACTCTAACCACTAGGCCACCTGCCGCCTCTACACTCTAACCACTAGGCTACCCTGCCTCCTCTACACTCTAACCACTAGGCCACCTGCCGCCTCTACACTCTAACCACTAGGCCACCTGCCGCCTCTACACTCTAACCACTAGGCTACCCTGCCTCCTCTACACTCTAACCACTAGGCTACCTACCACCTCTACACTCTAACCACTAGGCTACCTGCCACCTCTACACTCTAACCACTAGGCTACCTGCCGCCTCTACACTCTAACCACTAGGCCACCTGCCGCCTCTACACTCTAACCACTAGGCTACCTGCCACCTCTACACTCTAACCACTAGGCTACCTGCCGCCTCTACACTCTAACCACTAGGCCACCTGCCGCCTCTACACTCTAACCACTAGGCTACCCTGCCTCCTCTACACTCTAACCACTAGGCTACCCTGCATCCTCTACACTCTAACCACTAGGCTACCCTGCCACCTCTACACTCTAACCACTAGGCTACCCTGCCCCCTCTACACTCTAACCAGTAGGCTACCATACCACCTCTACACTCTAACCACTAGGCTACCTGCCGCCTCTACACTCTAACCACTAGGCTACCTGCCGCCTCTACACTCTAACCACTAGGCTACCTGTCACCTCTACACTCTAACCACTAGGCCACCTGCCACCTCTACACTCTAACCACTAGGCTACCCTGCCGCCTCTACACTCTAACCACTAGGCCACCTGCCGCCTCTACACTCTAACCACTAGGCCACCTACCACCTCTACACTAACCACTAGGCCACCTGCCTCCTCTACACTCTAACCACTAGGCTACGCTGCCACCTCTACACTCTAACCACTAGGCTACGCTGCCACCTCTACACTCTAACCACTAGGCTACCCTGCCGCCTCTACACTCTAACCACTAGGCTACCCTGCCACCTCTACACTCTAACCACTAGGCTACCCTACCGCCTCTACACTCTAACCACTAGGCTACCCTGCCGCCTCTACACTCTAACCACTAGGCTACCTACCACCTCTACACTAACCACTAGGCCACCTGCCGCCTCTACACTCTAACCACTAGGCCACCTGCCGCCTCTACACTCTAACCACTAGGCTACCTGCCGCCTCTACACTCTAACCACTAGGCTACCCTACCGCCTCTACACTCTAACCACTAGGCTACCCTACCGCCTCTACACTCTAACCACTAGGCTACCCTGCCTCCTCTACACTCTAACCACTAGGCTACCCTGCATCCTCTACACTCTAACCACTAGGCTACCCTGCCACCTCTACACTCTAACCACTAGGCTACCCTGCCCCCTCTACACTCTAACCACTAGGCCACCTGCCACCTCTACACTCTAACCACTAGGCTACCCTGCCGCCTCTACACTCTAACCACTAGGCCACCTGCCACCTCTACACTCTAACCACTAGGCTACCCTGCCGCCTCTACACTCTAACCACTAGGCCACCTGCCACCTCTACACTCTAACCACTAGGCTACCCTGCCGCCTCTACACTCTAACCACTAGGCTACGCTGCCACCTCTACACTCTAACCACTAGGCTACGCTGCCATCTCTATACTCTAACCACTAGGCTACGCTGCCACCTCTACACTCTAACCACTAGGCTACCTGCCGCCTCTACACTCGAACCACTAGGCCACCTGCCACCTCTACACTCTAACCACTAGGCAATCTGCCACCTCTACACTCTAACCACTAGACTACCCTGCCACCTCTAAACTCTAACCACTAGGCTACCCTGCCCCCTCTACACTCTAACCACTAGGCTACGCTGCCACCTTTCTAACCACTGGCTACGCTGCCACCTCTACACTCTAACCACTAGGCTTGCCACCTCTACACTCTAACCACTAGGCTACGCTGCCATCTCTACACTCTAACCACTTACGCTGCCATCTCTACACTCTAACCACTTATGCCATGACACTCTAACCACTAGGCTTACCTCTACACTCTAACCACTAGGCTACGCTGCCACCTCTACACTCTAACCACTGGCTACGCTGCCACCTCTACACTCTAACCACTAGGCTACCCTGCCGCCTCTACACTCTAACCACTAGGCTACCCTGCCACCTCTACACTCTAACCACTAGGCTACCCTACCGCCTCTACACTCTAACCACTAGGCTACCCTGCCGCCTCTACACTCTAACCACTAGGCTACCCTGCCACCTCTACACTCTAACCACTAGGCTACCCTGGCCTCTACACTCTAACCACTAGGCTACCCTGCCGCCTTACACTCTAACCACTAGGCTACCCTGCCACCTCTACACTCTAACCACTAGGCTACCCTACCGCCTCTATACTCTAACCACTAGGCTACCCTGCCGCCTCTACACTCTAACCACTAGGCTACCCTGCCACCTCTACACTCTAACCACTAGGCTACCCTGCCACCCGCCTGTGATTGTATGTAGAGCACGACACTAAGCGGAAGAATTTAGTGTGAGTCGTCAGGCAAACAACGACTATCTATGTCTACGTCACTGTGAATCAGCATGGCCTTTACACGCTAACTTAGTTATGGTTTCTAACTGTCCTTTTGTAACATTTCACCACATTATCCATGAAGTGTCCATTATTATTTCACCACATTATCCATGAATTGACAGTTATTATTATTACAGTTATCACTGTGTGTACTTGATGTGACTCAAGCTGCAGCTTCATATCTTTTGATGTTATTGGTGTGAATAGTCTGTCTGTGTTATTGGTGTGAATAGTCTGTCTGTGTTATTGGTGTGAATAGTCTGTCTGTGTTATTGGTGTGAATAGTCTGTCTGTGTTATTGGTGTGAATAGTCTGTCTGTGTTATTGGTGTGAATAGTCAGTGTTATTGGTGTGAATAGTCTGTCTGTGTTATTGGTGTGAATAGTCTGTGTTATTGGTGTGAATAGTCTGTCTGTGTTATTGGTGTGAATAGTCTGTCTGTGTTATTGGTGTGAATAGTCTGTCTGTGTTATTGGTGTGAATAGTCTGTCTGTGTTATTGGTGTGAATAGTCTGTCTGTGTTATTGGTGTGAATAGTCTGTCTGTGTTATTGGTGTGAATAGTCTGTCTGTGTTATTGGTGTGAATAGTCTGTCTTTGTTATTGGTGTGAATAGTCTGTCTGTGTTATTGGTGTGAATAGTCGGTGTTATTGGTGTGAATAGCCTGTCTGTGTTATTGGTGTGAATAGTCTGTCTGTGTTATTGGTGTGAATAGTCGGTGTTATTGGTGTGAATAGTCGGTGTTATTGGTGTGAATAGTCGGTGTTATTGGTGTGAATAGTCTGTCTGTGTTATTGGTGTGAATAGTCTGTCTGTGTTATTGGTGTGAATAGTCAGTGTTATTGGTGTGAATAGTCTGTGTTATTGGTGTGAATAGTCAGTGTTATTGGTGTGAATAGTCTGTCTGTGTTATTGGTGTGAATAGTCTGTCGGTGTTATTGGTGTGAATAGCCTGTCAGTGTGTACATGGCAGACCAATCCGTACTCATCTCTTAGCATGCCCAGCCCATCCATTATCTCAGCCAATCATGGCTAGCGGGAAGGTTCCTCACTTTTTCCGTGGCTAAATCAATTAGGCTTTTTAATTTAACAATTTTATTTGTATTTACAGATGGCATACAAGTTTGTTATTAAGGCACATGAAAGTTCACATGATCAAGAAGGCTTTTCTTCCTATTTATTTATTTTTGTTGGTACTTTTACCCCTTTTTCTCCCCAATTGTGTGATATCCAATTGGTAGTTACAGTCTTGTCCCATCGCCTCAGCTCCCCTACGGACTCGGGAGAGGTGGTCCACTGAAATACAGCCCTGTCAAGGCGCAGTGCTTCTTGACACACTGTTCACTTAACCCGGACGCCAGTCCCACCAATGTGTGTGTTGGAGGAAACATCTGGGTTTGATTACGGGATGCCAAGGTCATATTTTTTCATATTCTGTTTCAGTTATAAAGTGTTGATCGTATTCACTTAGATCTGTGGGCCATACTTTTTTATTGGCTAGCTCAGAGCTTTCCAAAAGTTGTTTATATATTCTAGCGATCATTTAGTGATAAATCCCGTAATTGGATGGTTCGGTAGTTGGGTTTCCGAAAGGACTTTATAAGCCAGCATAAGTGTAAATCTAGAGAAATGGAGTTACCTGGTAATGTCTATGTGACTTTCAAATCTTTTCTCAAACCGTTACTGTCCATGATATCGGCAAGGATACGGATTCCACATTTGGACCATTGGGGGGGTGCAAAAGACGTCCCTCCAGATCTCAAGGCATTATTGTGAAGTATTAGAGTATAGACATGTCATTTTGATTCCTAATTACTTTGTCTTTCAATTTTACGCCAAATAGAGACGGGTGAGTAATAACAGAACCAAAGGATAGTTTACATTGTTTAAGGGATATATCCGTAGAGACCACCTCTTCCAGGACAATAGGAGACACCATATTACATTGTTTAAGGGATATATCAGTGGAGACCACCTCTTCCAGGACAATAGGAGACACCGTATTACATTGTTTAAGGGATGTATCAGTGGAGACCACCTCTTCCAGGACAATAGGAGACACCATATTACATTGTATAAGGGCTATATCAGTGGAGACCACCTCTTCCAGGACAATAGGAGACACCATATTACATTGTTTAAGGGATATATCCGTGGAGACCACCTCTTCCAGGACAATAGGAGACACCATATTACATTGTTTAAGGGATATATCAGTGGAGACCACCTCTTCCAGGACAATAGGAGACACCATATTACATTGTTTAATGGATATATCAGTGGAGACCAGGACAATAGGAGACACCATATTACATTGTTTAAGGGATATATCAGTGGAGACCACCTCTTCCAGGACAATAGGAGACACCATATTACATTGTTTAAGGGATATATCAGTGGAGACCACCTCTTCCAGGACAATAGGAGACACCATATTACATTGTATAAGGGACCACCTCTTCCAGGACAATAGGAGACACCATATTACATTGTTTAAAGGCTATATCAGTGGAGACCACCTCTTCCAGGACAATAGGAGACACCATATTACATTGTTTAAGGGATATATCAGTGGAGACCACCTCCTCCAGGGCAGTAGGAGACACCATATTACATTGTTTAAAGGCTATATCAGTGGAGACCACCTCTTCCAGGGCAGTAGGAGACACCATATGTCTCTCTATACTCAGCCAGAGGGTGGAAGAATGATGTCTAAACCAATTTCAGGATGGGACGCAACGCTAGTGCCTGGAAATGCAATTGAACGTTTGGTACAGTTAGTCCTCCTACATTTTTCCATTTTTGTATGTTTGTTAATTTTATCCGGAAACGCTTACCTTACCATATACATTTAGAAACTGCACTATTTTTCCTCGATAGGCCGAAGTGGGAGACGAGGGAATCATTGAACTACAGAAATTCAGCCGTGGCGATTTTATATTAATTCGGCTGGTTAAATCAACTGGGATATTAGTCTATCAACTGAGGTCGGATTGAATTGATTTGAGCATTTTGTTAAAGTTTCTGACGATGGTTTTATCTATAAAAAAAAGGAAATGTATCTATTCCTCAATATTTAAAATAGGAGACAATTGGGATTCCATAAATAGATGGAGTCCTCCATCGGGGTCTTGAGAGGCAGTAGGGTAGATTTGATTTGACATTTTTTTTGTAACTTGAGATAGAGCATTATTTTTGTATGATCTTCAAACCGTTTGGGAGGGATTGTCTAGATGAAGTAAGATATATAGTCAGTGTATAGTGAAATGACTCAATCTGTAGAATTGAGAGGTATTGGTTGTCAAATTGCCTGGGCAGGGGTCTTCATAGACAATTTAAAAAATGACAGAGGGGAGATGGGATCACCTTGCCTGCTACTTCTAGTTATTCTGAATGGAACAGAGCAGGTATTGCCCGTTATTACTATGGCTGAGGGATTGACATAGTATTTGAATCATGTTAATGAAATTGGAGCCAAGTCACATATGTTCCACAACCAATCAAAAACACAGTATGACCATTCCAGCCTTTTCTGAGTCGATAAATAGAACTGCCTTATGACCTTTGGTTTCTGATGAAGCATGTAAGATATGTAATAGACAGAGGTTATCATTAATCATTTTTTAACAAACCCGCTTTTGTCTGGATGTAACAATTTGGGTAAGTAAGTTTTTGAGATTGGACGACCGTTTTAGAAAATGGTTTAATCTGTTTTTATGAAAGATAGGGGGTGATAGTGAGAACAGATAGTGTCCTTACCTTTTAAAAATAAAATAAAAGTGAAATTAGTTTGGTATTTATATCCCTTCCAAATGAACCTTTGTGAACGGCTGTGTTCATCTTTTTAAGTAACAATGGACCTAATTAGTTCCGGAATGTTAAATAGATTTAAATGTTAAATTTGATTTTCCCATGATGTCAAGCAAAGAGGCAATGAGTTTGAAGGTAGGCCTTGAAATACATCCACAGGTACAATTCCAATTGACTCAAATGATGTCAATTAGCCCGTCAGAAGCTTCTAAAGCCATGACATCATTTTCTGGAATTTTCCAAGCTGTTTAAAGGCACAGTCAACTTGTAAACTTCTGACCCACGGGAATTGTGATGCAGTGAAGTACCGTTCCAATCAGGTGATTTGCCTTTATTCATGTTATCCAACGCCCTTTATTCATGTTATCCAATGCCCTTTATTCATGTTATCCAATGCCCTTTATTCATGTTATCCAATGCCCTTTATTCATGTTATCCAATGCCCTTTATTCATGTTATCCAATGCCCTTTCATTCATGTTATTCAATGCCCTTTATTCATGTTATCCAATGCCCTTTATTCATGTTATCCAATGCCCTTTATTCATGTTATCCAATGCCCTTTATTCATGTTATTCATGTTATCCAATGCCCTTTATTCATGTTATCCAATGCCCTTTATTCATGTTATTCATGTTATCCATTGCCCTTTATTCATGTTATCCAATGCCCTTTATTCATGTTATTTATCATTGCCCTTTATTCATGTTATCCAATGCCCTTTACTCATGTTATTCATGTTATCCAATGCCCTTATTCATGTTATTCATTCATGTTATTCATGTTATCCAATGCCCTTTATTCATGTTATTCATGTTATCCAATGCCCTTTATTCATGTTATCCAATGCCCTTTACTCATGTTATTCATGTTATCCAATGCCCTTTATTCATGTTATCCAATGCCCTTTATTCATGTTATTCATGTTATCCAATGCCCTTTATTCATGTTATTCATTCATGTTATCCAATGCCCTTTATTCATGTTATCCAATGCCCTTTATTCATGTTATCCAATGCCCTTTATTCATGTTATCCAATGCCCTTTATTCATTCATGTTATCCAATGCCCTTTATTCATGTTATCCAATCCCTTTATTCATGTTATCCAATGCCCTTTATTTATTCATCCAATGCCCTTTATTCATGTTATCCAATGCCCTTTATTCATGTTATCCAATGCCCTTTACTATGTTATTCATGTTATCCAATGCCCTATTCATGTTATCCAATGCCCTTTATTCATGTTATCCAATGCCCTTTATTCATGTTATTCATGTTATCCAATGCCCTTTATTCATGTTATCCAATGCCCTTTATCATGTTATTCATGTTATCCAATGCCCTTTATTCATGTTATCCAATGCCCTTTATTCATGTTATCCAATGCCCTTTATTCATGTTATCCAATGCCCTTTATTCATGTTATCCAATGCCCTTTATTCATGTTATCATGTTATGCCCTTTATTCATGTTATCCAATGCCATTCATGTTATCCAATGCCCTTTATTCATGTTATCCAATGCCCTTTATTCATGTTATCCAATGCCCTTTATTCATGTTATTCATGTTATCCAATGCCCTTTATTCATGTTATCCAATGCCCTTTATTCATGTTATCCAATGCCCTTTATTCATTCATGTTATTCATGTTATCCAATGCCCTTTATTCATGTTATTCATGCCCTTTATTCATGTTATCCAATGCCCTTTATTCATGTTATTCAATGCCCTTTATTCATGTTATCCAATGCCCTTTATGTTATCATGTTTTATTCATGTTATCCAATGTTATCCATGCCCTTTATTTATCATGCCCTTTATTCATGTTATTCATGTTATCCAATGCCCTTTATTCATGTTATCCAATGCCCTTTATTCATGTTATCCAATGCCCTTTATTCATGTTATCCAATGCCCTTTATTCATGTTATCCAATGCCCTTTATTCATGTTATCCAATGCCACTTTATTCTTTATTCATGTTATCCAATGCCCTTTATTCATGTTATCCAATGCCCTTTATTCATGTTATTCATGTTATCCAATGCCCTTTATTTTATTCATGTTATCCAATGCCCTTTATTCATGTTATCCATGCCCTTTATTGTTATTCATGTTATCCAATGCCCTTTATTCATGTTATCCAATGCCCTTTATTCATGTTATCATGTTATCCAATGCCCTTTATTCATGTTATCCAATGCCCTTTATTCATGTTATTCATGTTATCCAATGCCCTTTATTCATGTTATCCAATGCCCTTTATTCATGTTATCCAATGCCCTTTATTCATGTTATCCAATGCCCTTTATTCATCCAATGCCCTTTATTCATGTTATCCAATGCCCTTTATTCATGTTATCCAATGCCCTTTATTCATGTTATCCAATGCCCTTTATTCATGTTATCCAATGCCCTTTATTCATGTTATCCAATGCCCTTTATTCATGTTATCCAATGCATTCATGTTATCCAATGCCCTTTATTCATGTTATCCAATGCCCTTTATTCATGTTATCCAATGCCCTTTATTCATGTTATTCAATGCCCTTTATTCATGTTATCCAATGCCCTTTATTCATGTTATCCAATGCCCTTTACCATGTTATTCATGTTATTCATTCATGTTATCCAATGCCCTTTATTCATGTTATCCAATGCCCTTTATTCATGTTATCCAATGCCCTTTATTCATGTTATCCAATGCCCTTTATTCATGTTATCCAATGCCCTTTATTCATGTTATCCAATGCCCTTTATTCATGTTATTCATTCATGTTATCCAATGCCCTTTATTCATGTTATCCAATGCCCTTTATTCATGTTATCCAATGCCCTTTATTCATCCAATGCCCTTTATTCATGTTATCCAATGCCCTTTATTCATGTTATCCAATGCCCTTTATTCATGTTATCCAATGCCCTTTATTCTCATTCATGTTATCCAATGCCCTTTATTCATGTTATTATCCAATGCCCTTTATTCATGTTATTCATGTTATCCAATGCCCTTTATGTTATCCAATGCCCTTTATTCATGTTATCCAATGCCCTTTATTCATGTTATTCATGTTATCAATGCCCTTTATTCATGTTATCCAATGCCCTTTTCATGTTATCCTTTATTCATGTTATCCAATGCCCTTTATTCATGTTATCCAATGCCCTTTATTCATGTTATCCAATGCCCTTTATTCATGTTATCCAATGCCCTTTATTCATGTTATCCAATGCCCTTTATTCATGTTATCCAATGCCCTTTATTGTTATTCATGTTATCCAATGCCCTTTATTCATGTTATCCAATGCCCTTTATTCATGTTATCCAATGCCCTTTATTCATGTTATCCATGCCCTTTATTCATGTTATCCAATGCCCTTATTCATGTTATCCAATGCCCTTTATTCATGTTATCCAATGCCCTTTATTCATGTTATTCATGTTATCAATGCCCTTTATTCATGTTATCCAATGCCCTTTATTCATGTTATCCAATGCCCTTTATTCATGTTATTCCTTTATTCATGTTATCCAATGCCCTTTATTCATGTTATCCAATGCCCTTTATTCATGTTATTCATGTTATCCAATGCCCTTTATTCATGTTATCCAATGCCCTTTATTCATGTTATTCATGTTATCCAATGCCCTTTATTCATGTTATCCAATGCCCTTTATTCATGTTATCCAATGCCCTTTACTCATGTTATTCATGTTATCCAATGCCCTTTATTCATGTTATCCAATGCCCTTTATTCATGTTATTGCCCTTTATCATGTTATCCAATGCCCTTTATTCATGTTATCCAATGCCCTTTATTCATGTTATCCAATGCCCTTTATTCATGTTATCCAATGCCCTTTATTCATGTTATCCAATGCCCTTTATTCATGTTATCCAATGCCCTTTATTCATGTTATCCAATGCCCTTTATTCATGTTATCCAATGCCCTTTATTCATGTTATCCAATGCCCTTTACTTTTATTCATGTTATCCAATGCCCTTTATTCATGTTATCCAATGTTATTCATGTTATCCAATGCCCTTTATTCATGTTATTCATGTTATCAATGCCCTTTATTCATGTTATCCAATGCCCTTTATTCATTTATCCAATGCCCTTTATCCAATGCCCTTATTCATCCAATGCCCTTTATGTTTATTCATGTTATCCAATGCCCTTTATTCTTTATCATGTTATTCATGTTATCCAATGCCCTTTATTCATGTTATTCATGTTATCCAATGCCCTTTATTCATGTTATCCAATGCCCTTTATTGTTATTCATGTTATCCAATGCCCTTTATTCATGTTATTCATGTTATCAATGCCCTTTATTCATGTTATTCATTATTCATGTTATCCAATGCCCTTTATTCATGTTATTCATGTTATCCAATGTTATCCAATGCCTTTATTCATGTTATCCAATGCCCTTTATTCATGTTATTCATGTTATCCAATGCCCTTTATTCATGTTATTCATGTTATCCAATGCCCTTTATTCATGTTATCCAATGCCCTTTACTCATTTATGTTATTCATGTTATCAATGCCCTTTATTCATGTTATTCATGTTATCCAATGCCCTTTATTCATGTTATTCATGTTATCCAATGCCCTTTATTCATGTTATCCAATGCCCTTTATGTTATCCAATGCCCTTTATTCATGTTATTCATGTTATCCAATGCCCTTTATTCATGTTATTCATGTTATCCAATGCCCTTTATTCATGTTATCCAATGCCCTTTATCATGTTATTCATGTTATCCAATGCCCTTTATTCATGTTATTCATGTTATCCAATGCCCTTTATTGTTATTCATGTTATCCAATGCCCTTTATTCATTTATTCATGTTATCCAATGCCCTTTATTCATGTTATCCAATGTTATTCATGTTATCCAATGCCCTTTATTCATGTTATCCAATGCCCTTTATTCATGTTATTCATTCATGTTATCCAATGCCCTTTATTCATTTATTCATGTTATTCATTCATGTTATCCAATGCCCTTTATTCATGTTATCCAATGCCCTTTATTCATGTTATTCATGTTATCCAATGCCCTTTATTCATGTTATCCAATGCCCTTTATTCATGTTATCCAAAAATTCTCTGGTCTGTTTTGCTTGTTACATCACCAACATTTGTAGAATTGAAACGTTTCAAAACCTGGCCAAACTGTCTTAATATGTGGCTCTGGTCGTAGTTGGTGGCCGTTTAGGTAGAGGTTTTCAATCAAGGTAGAGGTTGAACCCTGTTTAATAAGAGACCGACTACAGATCTCCTAGTTGAGTTGGGGAGTGTGGGGGGGGGGGACAGCTGGTTCCCAGATGCTGTTCCAGTACATCCTGCTGCAGATGCATCCCAGGAGGATCAGTTTGTTGACTCTTCATGCTACACAGGATGACATTCAGGATATTGTCTTTGAATAGAAATATGTAAAGACCAGAATATCAATGTTGAATGTGATGCTTGAAATATGAAAGTAAATGAAGTACCTAAAACCTAAAAACCGATGTAGAATGTGATGCTTAAAGCCTAGATTGTTATGGTAAATATACCCTAATTGTAGAATGTAAGGCCTAGAATGTATCCTAAATGTGTAGAAGGTAAAGCCTACAGAATAAACATGTGGATAAGAGCGTCTGCTAAATGACTTAAATGTAAATGTACAGTTGAAGTCAGAAGTTTACATACACCTTAGCCAAATACATTTAAACTCAGTTTTTCACAATTCCTGACATTTAATCCGAGTAAAAATTCCCTGTCTTAGGTCAGTTAGGATCACCACTTTATTTTAAGAATGTGAACTGTCAGAATAATAGTAGAGAGAATGATTTATTTCAGCTTTTATTTATTTCATCACATTCCCAGTGGGTGAGAAGTTTACATACACTCAATTAGTATTTGGTAGCAGTGCCTTTAAATTGTTTAACTTGGGTCAAATGTTTTGGGTAGCCTTCCACAAGCGTCCCACGATAAGTTGGGTGAATTTTGGCCCATTCCTCCTTACAGAGCTGGTGTAACTGAGTCAGGTTTGTAGGCCTCCTTGCTCGCACACACTTTTATAGTTCTGCCCACAATTTGTCTATAGTATTGAGGTCAGGGCTTTGTGATGGCCACTCCAATACCTTGACTTTGTTGTCCTTAAGCCATTTTGCCACAACTTTGGAAGTATGTTTGGGGTCACTATTTTGTGAAGTGTACCAGTCCCTCCTGCAGCAAAGCACTCCCACAACATGATGCTGCCACCCCTGTGCTTCACGGTTGGGATGATGTTCTTTGGCTTGCAAGCCTCTCCCTTTTCCTCCAAACGTAACGATGGTCATTATGGCCAAACAGTTCTATTTTTGTTTCATCAGACCAGAGGACATTTCTCCAAAAAGTACGATCTTTGTCCCCATGTACAGTTGCAAACCGTAGTCTGGGTTTTTATGGTGGTTTTGAAGCAGTGGCTTCTTCCTTGCTGAGCGGGCTCTCAGGTTATGTCGATATAGGACTCGATTTACTGTGGATATAGATATTTTTGTACCTGTTTCCTCCAGCATCTTCACACGGTCCTTTGCTGTTGTTCTGGGATTGATTTGCACTTTTCGCACCAAAGTACGTTCATCTCTAGGAGATAGAACGCGTCTCCTTCCTGAGCGGTATGACGGCTGCTTGGTCCCATGGTTTGTACATGATTTTTACAGATGAACATGGTACCTTCAGGCTTTTGGAAATTCCTCCCAAGGATGAATCAGACTTGTGGAGGTCTACCATTTTTTTCGGAGGTCTTGGCTGATATCTTTAGATTTTCCCATGATGTCAAGCAAAGAGGCACTGAGTTTGAAGGTAGGCCTTGAAATACATCCACAGGTACAATTCCAATTGACTCAAATGATGTCAATTAGCCCGTCAGAAGCTTCTAAAGCCATGACATCATTTTCTGGAATTTTCCAAGCTGTTTAAAGGCACAGTCAACTTAGTGTATGTAAACTTCTGACCCACTGGAATTGTGATGCAGTGAATTATAAGTGAAATAATCTATCTGTAAACAATTGTTGGAGAAATGACTTGTGTCATACACAAAATAGATGTCCTAACCGACTTGCCAAAACTATAGTTTGTTAACAAGACATTTGTGGAGTGGTCGAAAAAAACACGTTTTAATTACTCCAACCTAAGTGTTTGTAAACTTCCGACTTCAACATGTAAATGTAGAATGTAAGGCCTAGAATGTATCCTGATGTAACGGCGTTCTTCGTTTGTAGAAAGAGAGTTGGACAGAAATGCAGCGTGGTTGTTACTCATGTTCTTTAATGAATGAAATGACGATACATGAGAATAACGTAATATACAAAACAACAAACGGAACGAGAAACCTAATTACAGCCTATCTGGTGAAACTACACAGAGACAGGAACAATCACCCACGAAATACAAAGCGAAACCAGGCTACCTAAATACGGTTCCCAATCAGAGACAACGAGAATCACCTGACTCTGATTGAGAACCGCCTCAGGCAGCCAAGCCTATACAACACCCCTAATCAGCCGCGATCCCAAATACTACAAACCCCAATACGAAAATACAATAACATAAACCCATGTCACACCCTGGCCTGACCAAATATATAACGAAAACACAAAATACAATGACCAAGGCGTGACACCTGAATGTGTAGAAGGTAAAGCCTATAGAATAAACATGTAAATGTAGAATGTAAGGCCTAGAATGTATCCTAAATGTGTAGAAGGTAAAGCCTATAGAATAAACATGTAAATGTAGAATGTAAGGCCTAGAATGTATCCTAAATGTGTAGAAGGTAAAGCCTATAGAATAAACATGTAAATGTAGAATGTAAGGCCTAGAATGTATCCTAAATGTGTAAAAGGTAAAGCCTATAGAATAAACATGTAAATGTAGAATGTAAAGCCACTTCCTCGGCCAGGGGCTATAATCCCAGCACAGGTTTTTCCTACGGCAGTTAACCTCTAAGACCTCAAAAAACACTTCAGATATATTATGTTACATATTAAAAGGAACAATCATAAGATTATTTCCACTAAAGCTTGTGGAGAAAACACATTGCAGTCGGTACAGTACACCTGAGTGTTATGGGTAGTTTATTACACAGATTATTTCAAGATTTATCAACTACATTTACTTAATTCCTGAAGTTATTTTCATCACAGCGGAATTAGTTTCCTACTAGAATACTCTCTTTATGTTTTTGATGTCATTGAAACATGTTTTAAATAAATGCATTTTATAAAGCCCTTGTTTTTACATTAGCAATTGTCACAAGGTGCTTTACAGATACCTTCGCCTATAACCCCAAAGAGCTTTACAGATACCCTAGCCTATAACCCCAAAGAGCTTTACAGATACCCAGCCTATAACCCCAAAGAGCTTTACAGATACCCAGCCTAAACCCCCAAATAGCTTTACAGATACCCAGGCTAAAACCCCAAATAGCTTTACAGATACCCTCGCCTATAACCCCAAAGAGCTTTACAGATACCCAGGCTAAAACCCCAAATAGCTTTGCAGATACCCCAAATAGCTTTACAGATACCCCAAATAGCTTTACAGATACCCAGGCTAAAACCCCAAAGTGCAAGCAATGCAGAGTGGTGAGTGTGGAGGTTAAGCTAGATTCCTTTCCTTTCTTTTTGGATGGAGACATTGTGGTGACAGCATAGGTATGGATAGTTTTCCAGCTTAAATATATGCCACAGCTCCGTGGAGGGCTATTCCATGAGCTGCTTTATATTTTGGCTGCTGGCTGTATTTTCCCCATCATCTTGGCATGCAACTACCTCTGGGCTCAGCATAGCAGGGAAATGAGATCCAAACTAGGGGTGTTGCAACAAACTCTAACAAAGAATCTTACGACCTTATTATATTGAGATTGACTTTTATAGCCATATTTTTCATTGTGCTTTTAGTGCATCACTTAGTGGAGATGCAGACGCTCTACGTTTTGGCCGTATGTTGTAGTTATTAGTAATGCTAATGTAAACTAAACACCATTTACTGTCTGCTGGTATGTAGCTAAATCAACACCATATTTGCTTACTCTGTATGTCTCTGTGGTCCAATAGAGTGGTGAGGGGGGGAGGAGTCTACCGTGTGCAGAAGCCACTTCACCATAACAGGTTCTAGATTCAGGTCCACTCAAACGTCGTTTTAAAGATTTTGTTTCACTGTTGACAATTACAGCTGAATTTGGGATTGTATATCGAGTCGCTCTCTTTAAATATTTGCCATCTGTGGGTATTCGTTTGTCTCTGAATTGTTTAATAATACATTTTGCTGCCAGCTCCTGATATCAGGGCATAAATACTATGTGTGTGTCTCCTGAATTAGCCTAGTGCTCATGTGTGTTCAGCTATAGCCTGTTCCGAGTTGTTTTTCCCCTAACTAAACTAGCTGGCTAGCTGAACTATGCTAGTTTTGCGTCCTCATGACCAAACTTCATAAATACTGCACCTTCATCTTCAAAACTCCGTGTGCTCGTTATGAAATCATCTGCTTTTACGGAGCTTTGCTCATGAAACAGCCGACGAGGCAGAATCCTGGTTAATCAGCCTCTGAGGATTCTACTGAATCTGATCAGCCTGTCAGGAATGGAGCTCACCCACTCTGTAAATGAACAATACTACCCATAAACCAGGGAGTGTCCCTTACAAATGATACACATGTCATTTATGCAAGCTGACAACCAGCATAGAGAACAAGCTAGCTAAGTTAGCTGCGTTGCTTGCAATGCGATTGGCTGTGGTCTTGGGGGTGTCACACATCCTGGGAGACAGAGCTGTCTGTCAGGCATTGTTCAGGGCTTAAATGCCCCACGAGGGCTTAGATGCCCCCAAGAGCTCTTAGTTCAAGGTAAGGGACATTTAGCTTGCTAACATTATAACTTAGAAACTGATAATGATCTCCCAACACAAATGAAAGCATGATGTTAGCATGAAATGTACCATCCCTTAGTGTCGTAATTAATGAAAACATATGTGCTGATCCACGTTGAGGTCTGCTGTCTCAGCCTTACTGTCTATCTATCATCAATACATCCACTCCTATTTACAGAGTTTCTTCTGATCTCCACAAAACAACTGTGTTATGTCATAAATATGAGGGAATTATGTTTTTATTCACATGTCATCTCTGGACTTGCGTACCAATGACAATAATGAATGGCTAAATGACCTTCAGGACAGAAAGGGTCCATGGAGCTGCTCCTTCTCACCACCACTCTCTGTGGAGTCATGTTAGTGGAGAATTCACAACATACAACAGGCTTGTCTTTTATTACTGGCATTAAGAAACCTAAATAGAAGATGGAAGAGCTTTGACGATTTGAGACGTACGGGGCACACACAGATACACTCCCTCGCCCATCTCTCTCTTTTTCTCTCACTCCATCTCTGTCACAAAGCAGCCATTGAGGACCCCCCCCCCCAGCACAGTGCAGTGTGTAATAGACAGTCTCAGAACCTGTAGACTCTACAGTGTGGAGGATCCTTCAGCCTGGCTGATACACCTTAGGGGACTGGCTGGAGGGTTCCTGCTATGGTTTTCCTCAACAGTTCTCTCT
This sequence comes from Oncorhynchus gorbuscha, assembly GCF_021184085.1. Taxonomy (NCBI): domain Eukaryota; kingdom Metazoa; phylum Chordata; class Actinopteri; order Salmoniformes; family Salmonidae; genus Oncorhynchus; species Oncorhynchus gorbuscha. Next base: position 4,480,296 of record NC_060175.1, read on the forward strand.
CTCTCTCTCTCTCTCTGACTAGATGTATTTGTCAAGCTTAGAATCCTCTTTTGGTTTTCTTTAGGAGTTCAAGCTTAGAATCCTCGTTGGTGTTCTTCATGGAGTTCAAGCTTAGAATCCTCTTTTGGTTTTCTCCATGGAGTTCAAGCTTAGAATCCTCGTTGGTGTTCTTCATGGAGTTCAAGCTTAGAATCCTCTTGGTTTTCTTTAGGAGTTCAAGCTTAGAATCCTCGTTGGTGTTCTTCATGGAGTTCAAGCTTAGAATCCTCTTGGTTTTCTTTAGGAGTTCAAGCTTAGAATCCTCTTTTGGTTTTCTTTAGGAGTTCAAGCTTAGAATCCTCTTTTGGTTTTCTTTAGGAGTTCAAGCTTAGAATCCTCTTTTGGTTTTCTTCATGGAGTTCAAGCTTAGAATCCTCTTTTGGTTTTCTTCATGGAGTTCAAGCTTAGAATCCTCTTTTGGTTTTCTCCATGGAGTTCAAGCTTAGAATCCTCGTTGGTGTTCTTCATGGAGTTCAAGCTTAGAATCCTCGTTGGCGTTCTTCATGGAGTTCAAGCTTAGAATCCTCGTTGGCGTTCTTCATGGAGTTCAAGCTTAGAATCCTCTTTGGTGTTCTTCATGGAGTTCAAGCTTAGAATCCTCGTTGGTGTTCTTCATGGAGTTCAAGCTTAGAATCCTCGTTGGCGTTCTTCATGGAGTTCAAGCTTAGAATCCTCTTTGGTGTTCTTCATGGAGTTCAAGCTTAGAAGCCTCTTTGGTGTTCTTCATAGAGTTCACTATATGGCTTTAACTTCACATGTTAGAATATTAGAACGCTGTGGGTTCTGGTAGCTGTTAGGTTCCATACATTCATAGACGCCACTGGATTCTCCAGGTCTGTTTCACATCTTTCTTTCCCTTCTTCATCCCCTCCCCCCTCTTTCCCTATTTCCTTACCTCCTCACATCTCTCTTTCATCTCTTCATCCCCTCCCCCCTCTTTCCCTATTTCCTTACCTCCTCACATCTCTCTTTCATCTCTTCATCCCATCCCCCTCTTTCCCTCTTTCCTTACCTCCTCACATCTCTCTTTCCCTTCTTCATCCCCTCCCCCTCTTACCTCCTCACATCTCTTTTTCCCATCTTCATCCCCTCCCCCTCTTCCCCTCTTTCCTTACCTCCTCACATCTCTCCTCTCTTCGTCCCCTCCCCACTCTTCCCCTCTTTCCTTACCTCCTCACATCTCTCTTTCCTCTCTTCATCCCCTCCCCCTCTTTCCCTCTTTCCTTACCTCCTCACATCTCTCTTTCCTCTCTTCGTCCCCTCCCCCTCTTTCCTTACCTCCTCACATCTCTCTTTCCTCTCTTCGTCCCCTCCCCCTCTTTCCCTCTTTCCTTACCTCCTCACATCTCTCTTTCCTCTCTTCATCCCCTCCCCCTCTTTCCCTCTTTCCTTACCTTCTCACATCTCTCTTTCCTCTCTTCATCCCCCCTTTCCCTCTTTCCTTACCTCCTCACATCTCTCTTTCCCCTCTTCATCCCCCTTTCCCTCTTTCCTTACCTCCTCACATCTCTCTTTCCTCTCTTCATCCCCCCTTTCTCTCTTTCCTTACCTCCTCACATCTCTCTTTCCTCTCTTCATCCCCCTTTCCCTCTTTCCTTACCTCCTCACATCTCTTTCCTCTCTTCATCCCCTCCCCCCTCTTTCCCTATTTCCTTACCTCCTCACATCTCTTCTTCCTCTTCCCCTCTTTCCTTACCTCCTCACCTCCTTACATCTCTCTTTCCCTCACTCCATTTCCAATCTTTCCATCCATTTATTCTTGCCTCCATCTACCCACATTTAGTAGGCTACAGGTGAGGCTGTTTTTCTAAAGGCGACTCAATGAGGGTTCGATCTACTCCTGGACATGAAAACACTACAATATGTGTTTTATGATCTGTACTTTGTCAGACAGGCTTGCAGGACGCACCGTTACATCCGATTTAATAAAGGCCTGTAGGTAAATACTGCGCTCAAACTGACAACAGATGTACCCAGCTGTACATCCTTTTACAACAATAGTCAGTGTCTATCCATCTAGCTATTAACTGAAGGCTGAGGATCCCAGTTGTACAGACAGACAATCAGACAGTGTGTTTAAAAAAAAAAAAACGTTTTAATATGATGATTAACATGACGGTCAAAAAAACGTTTTACATGGTCAAGACTCAACTTTGAACTTTGGTCTTTCTACTAAAAAAAATAAAAATAAAAATGCGGCCAATGTGTGAGATTAGGATACACATTTCAAAATGATTTGAAACATATAAAAATAAAAAGGATTTTAATGTAGTTCCACATGTGTCCTTAGAGAAATAAAAGTCAATATGTGCTAGTTGTCCCATAACTCCAGCTATACAACAACATAGACCTAGGACTATACATCTTTTAAGAAGGCTTCATACAGACATTTGCAAGTCAAATTCATGGACGTTCAGGGACTTTTTCAAGCGCTTACATACGGGGCCAAATATCGAACCCCCCCCACATTGCCTGACTAAGTAGCTTAGTGGTTAGAGCGTTGGACTTGTAACCGAAAGGTTGCGAGATCGAATCCCCGAGCTGACAAGGTAAAACATCTGTCGTTCTGCATCCCTGATCAAGGCAGTTTAACCCACTGTTCCTAGGCCGTCATTGTAAATAAGAATTTGTTCTTTAACTGACTTGCCTACTTAAATAAAGGTTAAATAAAAAAATATTTAAAAAATGTATGGTGCTGTTTCTGTAGCCTTCGTGACCGACGCAGGAACACATAATAAAGCCACGAATAGAGGTAGCATCTCACCATTTCAATGTCACCATCGTTGTTTTTATAATGAGAAAATTACCCCCCAAAAAACATGTCGTCTTCCTCATAAATAACCACACACGGTTTTACCACAACAGAGCAACACCCTTCAATTGAAGTGGCGGGAAACAAACAAAAGTGTCCACATCTCCATCAGGGTGCAGGGGAACTTAAACATCTCTATCAGGGTGCAGGGGAACTTAAACATCTCTATCAGGGTGCAGGGGAACTTAAACATCTCTATCAGGGTGCAGGGGAACTTAAACATCTCTATCAGGGTGCAGGGGAACTTAAACATCTCTATCAGGGTGCAGGGGAACTTAAACATCTCTATCAGGGTGCAGGGGAACTTAAACATCTCTATCAGGGTGCAGGGGAACTTAAACATCTCTATCAGGGTGCAGGGGGACTTAAACATCTCTATCAGGGTGCAGGGGAACTTAAACATCTCTATCAGGGTGCAGGGGAACTTAAACATCTCTATCAGGGTGCAGGGGAACTTAAACATCTCTATCAGGGTGCAGGGGAACGTAAACATCTCTATCAGGGTGCAGGGGAACTTAAACATCTATATAAGGGTGCAGGGGAACTTAAACATCTCTATAAGGGTGCAGGGGAACTTAAACATCTCTATAAGGGTGCAGGAGAACTTAAACATCTCTATCAGGGTGCAGGGGAACTTAAACATCTCTATCAGGGTGCAGGGGAACTTATACATCTCTATAAGGGTGCAGGGGAACTTATACATCTCTATCAGGGTGCAGGGGAACTTAAACATCTCTATCAGGGTGCAGGGGAACTTAAACATCTCTATCAGGGTGCAGGGGAACTTAAACATCTCTATCAGGGTGCAGGGGAACTTATACATCTCTATCAGGGTGCAGGGGAACTTAAACATCTCTATCAGGGTGCAGGGGAACTTAAACATCTCTATCAGGGTGCAGGGGAACTTAAACATCTCTATCAGGGTGCAGGGGAACTTAAAGGGAACAAACATCTCTATCAGGGTGCAGGGGAACTTAAACATCTCTATCAGGGTGCAGGGGAACTTAAACATCTCTATCAGGGTGCAGGGGAACTTAAACATCTCTATCAGGGTGCAGGGGAACTTAACATCTCTATCAGGGTGCAGGGGAACTTAAACATCTCTATCAGGGTGCAGGGGAACTTAAACATCTCTATCAGGGTGCAGGGGAACTTAAACATCTCTATCTGCAGGGGAACTAAACATCAGGGTGCAGGGGAACTTATACATCTCCATCAGGGTGCAGGGGAACTTATACATCTCCATCAGGGTGCAGGGGAACTTAAACATCTCCATCAGGGTGCAGGGGAACTTAAACATCTCTAAGGGTGCAGGGGAACTTAAACATCTCTAAGGGTGCAGGGGAACTTATACATCTCCATCAGGGTGCAGGGGAACTTAAACATCTCTAAGGGTGCAGGGGAACTTATACATCTCTATCAGGGTGCAGGGGAACTTACACATCTCTATAAGAGTGCAGGGGAACTTATACATCTCTATAAGAGTGCAGGGGAACTTATACATCTCTATAAGAGTGCAGGGGAACTTATACATCTCTATAAGAGTGCAGGGGAACTTATACATCTCTATCAGGGTGCAGGGGAACTTATACATCTCTATAAGAGTGCAGGGGAACTTATACATCTCTATAAGAGTGCAGGGGAACTTAAACATCTCTATCAGGGTGCAGGGGAACTTATACATCTCTATAAGAGTGCAGGGGAACTTAAACATCTCTATCAGGGTGCAGGGGAACTTAAACATCTCTATCGGGGTGCAGGGGAACTTATACATCTCTATCATTTACATTTAAGTCATTTAGCAGACGCTCTTATCCAGAGCGACTTACAAATTGGATCAGGGTGCAGGGGAACTTATACATCTCTATCGGGGTGCAGGGGGACTTATACATCTCTATCAGGGTGCAGCAGGGGGGGGAACTTATACATATCAGGGTGCTATCTCTAGGGTGCAGGGGAACTTATACATCTCTATCAGGGTGCAGGGGAACTTATACATCTCTATCAGGGTGCAGGGGAACTTATACATCTCTATCAGGGTGCAGGGGGACTCTCTCTATCAGGGTGCAGGGGAACTTAAACATCTCTATCAGGGTGCAGGGGAACTTAAACATCTCTATCAGGGTGCAGGGGAACTTATACATCTCTATCAGGGTGCAGGGGAACTTAAACATCTCTATCAGGGTGCAGGGGAACTTATACATCTCTATCAGGGTGCAGGGGAACTTATACATCTCTATCAGGGTGCAGGGGAACTTATACATCTCTATCAGGGTGCAGGGGAACTTATACATCTCTATCAGGGTGCAGGGGAACTTATACATCTCTATCAGGGTGCAGGGGAACTTATACATTTACTCTATCAGGGTGCAGGGGAACTTAAACATCTCTATCAGGGTGCAGGGACATCTCTATCAGGGTGCAGGGGGGAACTTATACATCTTTATCAGGGTGCAGGGGAATTAAACATCTTTTATCAGGTGATTATATCCAGAATAATTACATTTACATTTACATTAAGTCAGGGTGCAGAGGACTTTCACCTAGTGGGACAGTCACTCAATAGTGCATCTAAAACTTAGGGTGGGGTGAGGGGATTAAACCTATCCTATATTCCTTAAAGATCTTTATCAGGTGTGACTCCGCTGTCCTGGCGTCGTGAGGGTTTGTTCCACCATTGGGGGCCACATCTTTGACTCTGAGGGGAGCTGGGGTAGGGAGGCGAGCAGGCCAGAGGTGGATGAACGCATGCCCTTGTTTGGGTGTCTGATCTATCCTGGAGGTACTGAGGTGCCGTTCCCCTCACAGCTCCGTAGGCAGCACCATGGTCTTGTAGCGGATGCGAGCTTCAACTGGAAGCCAGTGGAGGGGAGGAGGGGGTGACGTGAGAGAACTTGGGAAGGTTGAACACCAGACGGGCTGCGGCGTTCTGGATGAGTTGAAGGGGTTTAATGGCACAGGCATCAGCGAGTTGCAGTAATCCAGACAGATGACAAGTGCCTGGATTAGGACCTGCGCCGCTTCCTGTGTGAGGCAGGGTCGAACGGATGTTGTAGAGCATGAACCTAGGAACCCTTGATGTTAGTTGAGAACGACATTGTTGTTGCCAAGGTTCTTGGCGCTCTGGGAGGAGGACACAATGGAGTTGTCAACCGTGATGGCGAGATCATGGAACGGGCAGTCCTTCCCCGGGAGGAAGAGCAGCTCCGTCTTGCCGAAACTTGAGGTGGTGATCCGTCATCCACACTGATATGTCTGCCAGACATGCAGAGATGCGGTGGGTCATCAGAAGGGGGAATGGTTAAGATTAATTGTGTGTCCTGCATAGAATGATAAGAGAGACCATGTGAGGTTATGACAGAGCCAAGTGACTTGGTGTATAGCGAGAATAGGAGAGGGCCAAGAACAGAGCCCTGGGGACACCAGTGGTGAGAGCGCGTGGTGAGGAGAATTCTCGTCCACGCCACCTGAGGAGCGACCTGTCAGGTAGGATCAAGAAGGGCATTCAGATGCCCAACTCGGAGATTACAGGATCTGATGGTTCACAGTTCGAAGGCAGCCGATAGATCTAGAAGGATGAGAGCAGAGGAGAGAGAGTTAGCTTTAGCAGTGCGGAGCGCCTCCGTGATTAGTCTTGAAACCTGACTGATTTGGATCAAGAAGGTCATTTGAGAGATAGCGGGAGAGGACGGCACGTTCAAGAGTTTTGGAGAGAAAAGAAAGATCCAGAGCGACTTACAAATTGGTGCAGGGATACTGGTCTGTAATTGTTGACATCGGAGGGATCGAGTGTAGGTTTTTTCAGAAGGGGTGCAACTCTCGCTCTCTTGAAGACTGAAGGGACGTAGCCAACGGTCAGGGATGAGTTGATGAGCGAGGTGAGGTAAGGGAGAAGGTCTCCGGAAATGGTCTGGAGAAGAGAGGAGGGGATAGGGTCAAGCGGGCAGGTTGTTGGGCGGCCGGCCGTCACAAGACGCGAGATTTCATCTGGAGAGAGAGGGGAGAAAGAGGTCAGAGCACAGGGTAGGGCAGTGTGAGCAGAACCAGCGGTGTCGTTTGACTTAGCAAACGAGGATCGGATGTCGTCGACCTTCTTTTCAAAATGGTTGACGAAGTCATCTGCAGAGAGGGAGGAGGGGGGAGGGGGCGGAGGATTCAGGAGGGAGGAGAAGGTGGCAAAGAGCTTCCTAGGGTTAGAGGAAGAAGCTTGGAATTTAGCGTGGTAGAAAGTGGCTTTAGCAGCAGAGACAGAGGAGGAAAATGTAGAGAGGAGGGAGTGAAAGGATGCCAGGTCCGCAGGGAGGCGAGTTTTCCTCCATTTCCGCTCGGCTGCCCGGAGCCCTGTTCTGTGAGCTCGCAATGAGTCATCGAGCCACGGAGCGGGAGGGGAGGACCGAGCCGGCCTGGAGGATAGGGGACATAGAGAGTCAAGGGATGCAGAGAGGGAGGAGAGGAGGGTTGAGGAGGCAGAATCAGGAGATAGGTGGGAGAAGGTTTGAGCGGAGGGAAGAGATGATAGGATGGAAGAGGAGAGAGTAGCGGGGGAGAGAGAGCGAAGGTTGGGACGGCGCGATACCATCCGAGTAGGGGCAGTGTGGGAGGTGTTGGATGAGAGCGAGAGGGAAAAGGATACAAGGCAGTGGTCGGAGACTTGGAGGGGAGTTGCAATGAGGTTAGTGGAAGAACAGCATCTAGTAAAGATGAGGTCGAGCGTATTGCCTGCCTTGTGAGTAGGGGGGAAGGTGAGAGGGTGAGGTCAAAAGAGGAGAGGAGTGGAAAGAAGGAGGCAGAGAGGAAAGAGTCAAAGGTAGACGTGGGGAGGTTAAAGTCGCCCAGAACTGTGAGAGGTGAGCCGTCCTCAGGAAAGGAGCTTATCAAGGCATCAAGCTCATTGATGAACTCTCCGAGGGAACCTGGAGGGCGATAAATGATAAGGATGTTAAGCTTGAAAGGGCTAGTAACTGTGACAGCATGGAATTCAAAGGAGGCGATAGACAGATGGGTAAGGGGAGAAAGAGAGAATGACCACTTGGGAGAGATGAGGATCCCGGTGCCACCACCCCGCTGACCAGACGCTCTCGGGGTGTGCGAGAACACGTGGGCGGACGAAGAGAGAGCAGTAGGAGTAGCAGTGTTGTCTGTGGTGATCCATGTTTCCGTCAGGGCCAAGAAGTCGAGGGACTGGAGGGAGGCATGGGCTGAGATGAACTCTGCCTTGTTGACCGCAGATTGGCAGTTCCAGAGGCTACCGGAGACCTGGAACTCCACGTGGGTCGTGCGCGCTGGGACCACCAGAGTAGGGTGGCCGCGGCCACGCAGTGAGGAGTGTTTGTATGGTCTGTGCAGAGAGGAGAGAACAGGGATAAACCGACACATAGTTGACAGGCTACAGAAGAGGCTACGCTAATGCAAAGGAGATTGGAATGACAAGTGGACTACACGTCTCGAATGTTCAGAAAGTTAAGCTACGTAGCAAGAATCTTATTGACTAAAATGATTAAAATGATACAGTACTGCTGAAGTAGGCCAGCTGGCAGTGGGTGCGTTGTTGACACTACACTAATCAAGTCGTTCCGTTGAGTGTAATAGTTTCTGCAGTGTTGCTATTCGGGGGCTAGCAGGCTAGCTAGCAGTGTTGTTTACGTTACGTTGCGTTAAAAGAACGACAATAGATGGCTAGCGAACCTAGAAAATCGCTCTAGACTACACAATTATCTTTGATACAAAGACGGCTATGTAGCTAGCTAAGTAGCTAGCTACGATCAAACAAATCAAACCGTTGTACTGTAATGAAAATGAAGTGAAAATGTGATACAACCTGTGAATGCGACCGGGTAGTTGAGTTCTATACAGAAGACGTTGGCTAGCGTTGGCTAGCTGTTGGCTAGCTAGCAGAGTCACCTACGTTAAGGACGACAAATAGCTGGCTAGCTAACCTCGGTAAATTAAGATAATCACTCTAAGACTACACACTCTAAACCTAAACAACACAATTATCTTGGATACGATGATACGATGATACGAAGACAGCAAAGACAGCTATGTAGCTAGCTAACACTAAACTAATCAAGTCGTTCAGTTGAGTGTAACAGTTTCTCCAGTGCAGCTAATCAGTGGACGTTAGCTAGCTGGCTAGTGAAGACTACGTTAGGACGGCGAAATACGATAATTACGCAATTATCTTTGATACAAAGACGGCTATGTAGCTAGCTGAGAAGAAATTGCTAAGATAAGACAAATCAAACCGTTGTGATATAATGAAATATAATGAAAAAGTTATACTACCCGTTGGAGCGACGTGCAGATGCGACCACTCGCTCCAACCGGAACCGGAACATTAATAGGAGGAGAGTTGGTGTTGGCGCAATAGTCTGTCCTACACGACAGTCTGTCCTACACTACAGTCTGTCCTACACAACAGTCTGTCCTACACGACAGTCTGTCCTACACGACAGTCTGTCCTACACGACAGTCTGTCCTACACGACAGTCTGTCCTACCCAACAGTCCGTCCTACACAACAGTCTGTCCTACACAACAGTCTGTCCTACACAACAGTATACTACCCAACAGTCTGTCCTACACAACAGTCTGTCCTACCCAACAGTCTGTCCTACACAACAGTCTGTCCTACCCAACAGTCTGTCCTACACAACAGTCTATACTACACGACAGTCTGTCCTACACAACAGTCTGTCCTACACAACAGTCTGTCCTACACAACAGTCTATCCTACACGACAGTCTGTCCTACACAACAGTCTGTCCTACACAACAGTATACTAACCAACAGTCTGTCCTACCCAACAGTCTGTCCTACCCAACAGTCTGTCCTACACAACAGTCTGTCCTACCCAACAGTCTGTCCTACACAACAGTCTGTCCTACCCAACAGTCTGTCCTACACAACAGTCTATACTACACGACAGTCTGTCCTACACAACAGTCTGTCCTACACAACAGTCTGTCCTACACAACAGTCTATCCTACACGACAGTCTGTCCTACACAACAGTCTGTCCTACACAACAGTATACTAACCAACAGTCTGTCCTACCCAACAGTCTGTCCTACCCAACAGTCTGTCCTACCCAACAGTCTGTCCTACACAACAGTCTGTCCTACCCAACAGTCTGTCCTACCCAACAGTCTGTCCTACACAACAGTCTATACTACACGACAGTCTGTCCTACACAACAGTCTGTCCTACACAACAGTCTGTCCTACACAACAGTATACTACCCAACAGTCTGTCCTACACAACAGTCTGTCCTACCCAACAGTCTGTCCTACACAACAGTCTGTCCTACCCAACAGTCTGTCCTACACGACAGTCTGTCCTACACAACAGTCTATCCTACACGACAGTCTGTCCTACACAACAGTCTGTCCTACACAACAGTATACTAACCAACAGTCTGTCCTACCCAACAGTCTGTCCTACCCAACAGTCTGTCCTACACAACAGTCTGTCCTACCCAACAGTCTGTCCTACCCAACAGTCTGTCCTACCCAACAGTCTATACTACACGACAGTCTGTCCTACACAACAGTCTGTCCTACACAACAGTCTGTCCTACACAACAGTATACTACCCAACAGTCTGTCCTACACAACAGTCTGTCCTACCCAACAGTCTGTCCTACACAACAGTCTGTCCTACCCAACAGTCTGTCCTACACGACAGTCTATACTACACGATAGTCTGTCCTACACGACAGTCTGTCCTACACGACAGTCTGTCCTACACGACAGTCTGTCCTACACAACAGTCTGTCCTACCCAACAGTCTGTCCTACACAACAGTATACTACCTAACAGTCTATCCTACACGACAGTCTGTCCTACACAACAGTATACTACACAACAGTATACTACACAACAGTATACAACACAACAGTCTGTCCTACACAACAGTCTATACTACACAACAGTCTGTCCTACACAACAGTCTATACTACACGACAGTCTGTCCTACACAACAGTCTGTCCTACACAACAGTCTGTTCTACACAACAGACACAGTAGACTCGGTGTCCAAACCGAGGTACTAAAACACATGAAACATGAACTCATTTTACCTCGATGCTTTTCTCTGTTAAATCTAACGAGACCCGACCGTAGTAAATCAAACAGACAACAACAGGATGATCAACCTCAATTTGGCTAAGGGATATTTAGATCCAATGTGGATACAGACAACTGTCTTTCAACGGTGTAACTAAATGAGACAACGAAATATTCCCGCCAACACTTCACATGCTCTATATCACAACAGCTGTTGGTCACCTGACTGTCAGCCAGAAAATTCCTTCCTGGATGAGATGATGACGTGTGAAAATAACAAGGAGTATTTAAACAGCTCGACACCAACATGCGCACCCGAGAAGTATTATGGGATATTTATTGAAGAACTACGTTAATGACAGTATTGATTTGTGGTTTTTTGACTACGGAGGTAAGGTGATTACGTCGGGGAAGCGGTTTTAGATTATTTTTTTGTTCAATTGCATTTATTATTTAGGAATTGTGTGCCCCATGAAAACGGTTTTCACCACATAACAGATGGGAGACACAAAACGTTACCTAGTTACAACGGCATTTCTGAAATCTCCTATACAAATAAACTGTCCGACAGCTAAATCCAGGAATTCTAACACGGCTCAAGTTCAATGTCTTAAGTTGACTGATTAATGCTTAATATATGTTAATTTACACTGCTATAAATGCAAGGACAGAGTGCAAAGTAATATTTTATATCACCCGATTTAGGACAAATCTGTGAAGACACCAAACATGTTAAAGGGTTTCATTGAATATTGCTATGAACCCCCCCCCCCCCTTATATCTTAATGTAATGACATGATTTTGTTATTGTTGTTGTTATTGTTGTTGTTGTTGTTGTTGTTGTCAATGACTTATCAGCAGCTGTAACAAGTTGTCCAGTGTAGGAAATACTCACTGGTACCCTAGTTTATGGAAAGACCCATCCAGCGGTTGGGAACCAGTGCTTTGAAACAACCGTTAGACTTCTCTTGTCTGCACGTGAGTTTGTTCTAATGATCCTACCATGCAGCGAAGGAGAAGGAGACAGTCTGCCCCCATTATAACTGCTCAGGGCCTCTGTTCAAAAGGCCTGTGTCTGACTCAAAATCCACACTAGAAACCTCTCAGAGATACAGGTTTGTCAGGCGGTCAGACAGATATATTTCTCTGTTGTATTGTAGCCTCTCGTCACTGCTTCTGGTTGCCAAGATCATAAGACAAAACAAGTGAGTTTAGCTGAGGACTGGTCTAAGATGATGATAGTTTTAGGCACAGCAGTTATGCCTAAGTTCTGAGGCTCATTCCAATAGATCACGTCTTCAGGTTTCATCAGTGGTTTAATAGATCACGTCTTCAGGTTTAATAGATCACGTCTTCAGGTTTAATAGATCACGTCTTCAGGTTTAATAGATCACGTCTTCAGGTTTAATAGATCACGTCTTCAGGTTTAATAGATCACGTCTTCAGGTTTCATCGGTGGTTTAATAGATCACGTCTTCAGGTTTCATCGGTGGTTTAATAGATCACGTCTTCAGGTTTAATAGATCACGTCTTCAGGTTTAATAGATCACGTCTTCAGGTTTAATAGATCACGTCTTCAGGTTTAATAGATCACGTCTTCAGGTTTAATAGATCACGTCTTCAGGTTTAATAGATCACGTCTTCAGGTTTAATAGATCACGTCTTCAGGTTTAATAGATCACGTCTTCAGGTTTAATAGATCACGTCTTCAGGTTTAATAGATCACGTCTTCAGGTTTAATAGATCACGTCTTCAGGTTTAATAGATCACGTCTTCAGGTTTAATAGATCACGTCTTCAGGTTTAATAGATCACGTCTTCAGGTTTAATAGATCACGTCTTCAGGTTTAATAGATCACTTCTTCAGGTTTAATAGATCAAGTCTTCAGGTTTAATAGATCAAGTCTTCAGGTTTAATAGATCACGTCTTCAGGTTTAATAGATCACGTCTTCAGGTTTAATAGATCACGTCTTCAGGTTTAATAGATCACGTCTTCAGGTTTAATAGATCACGTCTTCAGGTTTAATAGATCACGTCTTCAGGTTTAATAGATCACGTCTTCAGGTTTAATAGATCACGTCTTCAGGTTTAATAGATCACGTCTTCAGGTTTAATAGATCACGTCTTCAGGTTTAATAGATCACGTCTTCAGTCACATTGTAGCCGCCATCCTTACGGCAGATCAACACGTGAACTTTGTTTTTGAAATAATACCTGTGGGTTTTTGTTGTTGTTGAGAGGTTTGGGTCGTATTATGTTGAGAGTTGAGGTCCGTATGGTTTAAATTAGAAGGGTTTGGAATGCTTGGAATGTGTGCCCCCCCCCTCGGGAAAAACCCAAATAACTCACCTTTGAGCGAAACCATTATTCTGTCAGCACTGACATTCAGCTCACCCGAGGGATGGGCTGTGGAACACACACATACACTTCACTGGGCTTCAAGTGTCCACAGTCGTGGCCATGCTATTTTATTATGATATTATTTATAATACTTATTATTATTATTTATTATTGTGCTATTTGCATTCGATGAAGTTGCAATGCCCACTACTGAATGGTGGCTTGTGACTGGATAACCAATCTAAGGAGCAGTAGTGTAAATGTAAATGGATTTACCACAGACTTCTCCTCTCAAAAGTGTGTCCCAAATGCCACCCTATTCCCTATATAGTGCACTACTTTAGAATGCCACCCTATTCCCTATATAGTGCACTACTTTAGAATGCCACCCTATTCCCTATATAGTGCACTACTTTAGAATGGCACCCTATTCCCTATATAGTGCACTACTTTAGAATGGCACCCTATTCCCTATATAGTGCACTACTTTTGACCAGAGCCCTATGGCTCTATAGTGCACTATATAGGGAATAGGGGACGCGGATGTCGTTGTACCCCCTCAAACCATCCCGGGGACTCCTTCTCGTTTCACCAAAGGCTGAAAATCTCCAGGGATCAGCATCATATAAACACAACTGGTTTTCCAGATGTACTTCTAGGAAGTACCACAGGACGGTTAACCATTTCACAGTATTGAGACGGCAGCTTCCAAGAAGAGCTGACAGAATAGGTCTAGTGTGTAGGCTTTACTCCTGACTGGCATGAGGAAACTACCCCTCCCTACGTTCAGGCTATGCTCAAACCCTCCACCCCAACTCGAGCAATCTGTTCTGCCTCCTCCGGTCTCTTGGTCCTCCCTCCACTATGGAAGGGCAGTTCCTGCTCAGCCCAATCCAAGCTCTTCTCTTGGTCCTCCCACCACTATGGAAGGGCAGTTCCTGCTCAGCCCAATCCAAGCTCTTCTCTTGGTCCTCCCACCACTATGGAAGGGCAGTTCCTGCTCAGCCCAATCCAAGCTCTTCTCTTGGTCCTCCCACCCCATGGAAGGGCAGTTCCTGCTCAGCCCAATCCAAGCTCTTCTCTTGGTCCTCCCACCCCTATGAAAGGGCAGTTCCTGCTCAGCCCAATCCATGCTCTTCTCTTGGTCCTCCCACCCCTATGGAAGGGCAGTTCCTGCTCAGCTCAGTCCAAGCTCTTCTCTGTCCTGGCATCCCCCAATGGTGGAACCAGCTTCCCCCTGAAGCTAGGACAGCAGAGTATCTGCCCATCTTCCCCCTGATGCTAGGACAGCAGAAGAGTCCCTGTCCAACTTCCCCCTGAAGGTAGGACAGCAGAGTCTCTGCCCATCTTCCCCCTGAAGCTAGGACAGCAGAGTCCCTGTCCATCTTCCCCCTGAAGCTAGGACAGGAGAGTCCCTGTCCAACTTCCCCCTGAAGGTAGGACAGCAGAGTCCCTGTCCATCATCCTCCTGAAGCTAGGACAGCAGAGTCCCTGTCCATCTTCCCCCTGAAGCTAGGACAACAGAGTCTGTCCATCTTCCCCCTGAAGCTAGGACAGCAGAGTCCCTGTCCATCTTCCCCCTGAAGCTAGGACAGCAGAGTCTCAGCCCATCTTCCCCCTGAAGCTAGGACAGCAGAGTCTCAGCCCATCTTCCCCCTGATGCTAGGACAGCAGAGTCCCTGCCCATCATCCCCCTGATGCCAGGACAGCAGAGTCTCTGCCCATCTTTCAAAAAAGCACCTGTAACCCTACCTCTTCAAAGAGCATCTTAAATAATCTCCCTCCTCACCTCGACCCCCTGTTCCGGAACCAACACTTTTCCTTGACCCTTCCTAGCTCTGATTTTACGGCTAATTGCTACTTTATTGAGGAAACGTGTTACTATGACTGTGATATGTGGTTGTCCCACCTAGCTGTCTTCAGATGAGTCTCTCTGGATAAGAGCGTCTGCTAAATGATTTAAATATAAACGTGTTAAAAACCCCTTCAGTTAGTTTTACCAGGTTGTTTTACCAAGAGGTCGGTGGAGGTGCAGGGGCAGGTCTACTCCCCATCCCTCCAGGTGTCTGCCAGCGTTGGCTGTACAGAGAGAGACGAGGCTTGGTTCCCAGATGGGCATGCTGGCCGTAGGCTAGAGGGGGTAGGCTGGTCCACTCCCCAGGTGTCTGGGTTCGGCTGGGCCAGGATCAAACCTGCAGTGAGTTGTCGTAACGGTCTGAGCAGTCGGCTGTGGTACGGAGAGTCTCTGAGCGGCTGTGTGAGACGTGGCAGAGCCGTGGAGGCCAAAACGGTAGATCTGTTCCATGTGTTTCCCGAGCGCCACTCGCTGCAGAGCAGACAGAGACCGTGTCCCAGATGGCACCCTGTTCCCGACGTAGTGCACTACTTTTAACCACCGCCTTATAGCCCCTGGATAGGGCCCTGGTCCAAAGTAGTGCACCACATAGGGAATAGGGTGCGATTGGGGATGCAGACTGGTTTGCCTCCTTTTCCTTGGCTTCACACAGCATGTCCAAGCCCCCGTGATTAACAAAAGAAAACAGACGGATTGCAACATTTTATTTTTTGAAGGGGGTGGGGGGTGAGGGGAGTGGGGGAGTGGGGGGGGGTGAGGGGGTGGGGGGGGGGGGGGGGGGTGTGTGGGGGTTGGGGGGGGAGGGAAGTGAGGGGGGTGAGGGGAGTGGGGGGTGTGTGAGGGTGAGGGAAGTGGGGGGTGGTGAGGGGGGAGTGGTGGGGAGTGAGGGGGTGTGGGAGTGAGTGGGTGGGGGTGAGGGGAGTGGGGGGTGAGGGGAGTGGGGGGGTGAGGGAAGTGGGGGGTGAGGGGAGGGGGGGTGGGGGGGTGAGGGAAGTGGGGGGGGGTGTGGGGGTGAGGGAAGTGGGGGGTGGGTGGGGGTGAGGGAAGTGGGGGGGTGAGGGAAGTGGGGGGGTGTGTGTGTGGGTGGGGGGAGAACACATTCACATGCTAAAATAGAGGAACAATGGCTTTTAGTCATGTTGATGAACTCTCCTCTTTTTCATTGTTACTGCTGAGCAGGTTGTTGGGTCCTTTGTTGAGGACTGTGTTACTGCTGAGCAGGTTGTTGGGTCCTTTGTTGAGGACTGTGTTACTGCTGAGCAGGTTGTTGGGTCCTT
This sequence comes from Oncorhynchus gorbuscha, assembly GCF_021184085.1. Lineage (NCBI taxonomy): Eukaryota > Metazoa > Chordata > Actinopteri > Salmoniformes > Salmonidae > Oncorhynchus > Oncorhynchus gorbuscha. The sequence continues at coordinate 4,496,683 of NC_060175.1, forward strand.
TGTTGAGGACTGTTACCACTGAGCAGGTTGTTGGGTCCTTTGTTGAGGACTGTGTTACTGCTGAGCAGGTTGTTGGGTCCTTTGTTGAGGACTGTTACCACTGAGCAGGTTGTTGGGTCCTTTGTTGAGGACTGTGTTACTGCTGAGCAGGTTGTTGGGTCCTTTTTCGAGCATGCCCTAGGAGGTGTATGTGATCAGGGTCCTATTCTAGCCATGCCCCCCACATGCTGCTCCACACAGAGTGAGTGTGATCAGGGTCCTATTCTAGCCATGCCAAACAAACAGACTTGCAGAGTGGTGCTGGTTGATGGGAACCAGACAGACTTGCAGAGTGGTGCTGGTTGATGGGAACCAGACAGACTTGCAGAGTGGTGCTGGTGGATGGGAACCAGACAGACTTGCAGAGTGGTGCTGGTGGATGGGAACCAGACAGACTTGCAGAGTGGTGCTGGTTGATGGGGACTAAACAAACAGACTTGCAGAGTGGTGCTGGTAGATGGGGACTAAACAAACAGACTTGCGGAGTGGTGCTGGTGGATGGGAACCAGACAGAGGACCAAAAAAACAAACACTTTAAAATCTCTCACTGACCTAAATAGACCCCGTGGGTCTGTGATGCATTGAGACATCAGTCATGACGGATACAGTAATTTTAAATCATTGATGTCAGTCAGTTCTGGCAAAAAGAAACGACTACGTTATGAAAGCTGAGCAGATTTAAACCCACTGTTTGCATTAATCCAGCATTCAGTTCTTACCCTGGGAGGTCCAGAGTACTACTGTTCTGGCTTCGAATCTGAATTTGAGGGACATACAGTATTGTATCATATTCTGTGTACTGTACCTTTTGAGTGACTTCATATTCTGTACCTTTTGAGTGACTTCATAATCATATTCTGTACCTTTTGAGTGACTTCATAATCATATTCTGAACCTTCTGAGTGACTTCATATTCATATTCTGTACCTTCTGAGTGACTTCATAATCATATTCTGTACCTTCTGAGTGACTTCATATTCTGTACCTTCTGAGTGACTTCATATTCTGAACCTTTTGAGTGACTTCATATTCTGTACCTTCTGAGTGACTTCATAATCATATTCTGTACCTTCTGAGTGACTTCATATTCTGTACCTTCTGAGTGACTTCATATTCATATTCTGTACCTTTTGAGTGACTTCATAATCATATTCTGTACCTTCTGAGTGACTTCATATTCTGTACCTTCTGAGTGACTTCATAATCATATTCTGTACCTTCTGAGTGACTTCATAATCATATTCTGTACCTTTTGAGTGACTTCATAATCATATTCTGTACCTTTTGAGTGACTTCATAATCATATTCTGTACCTTTTGAGTGACTTCATATTCTGTACCTTTTGAGTGACTTCATATTCATATTCTGTGTACTGACTGCTTTTGAATCATATTTCTAGACCTGGTTCAGTGGCGTCTTCTACTGGTGATGTGAGAGAAGGGTTGATTTTTACATTTACATTTACATTTAAGTCATTTAGCAGACGCTCTTATCCAGAGCGACTTACAAATTGGTGCATTCACCTTATGACATCCAGTAGAACAGTCACTTTACAATAGTGCATCTAAATCTTAAAGGGGGGGGGGGGTGAGAAGGATTACTTATCCTATCCTAGGTATTCCTTAAAGAGGTGGGGAAGGTGGTGATTGACTCAGTTTCAGTTTCTTATCTTTCTACTGGTGATGTGAGAGAAGGGTTGATGTTCCAGTTTCCAGTTTCCTATCTTTCTCAATCACACATCCAATAAATACTGAAGACATTTTATTTTATTTTTTATTTTATTTTTAGCTTTATTTAACGAGGCAAGTCAGTTAAGAACAAATTCTTATTTTCAATGACGGCCTAGGAACAGTGGGTTAACTGCCTGTTCAGGGGCAGAACGACAGATTTGTACCTTGTCAGCTCGGGGGTTTGAACTTGGAACCTTCCGGTAACTAGTCCAACGCTCTAATCACTAGGCTACCCTGCCGCCCCACATTGACAATAACATAATGTTGAATTAAACGGTGGTCGACGCTAACACTGCCCGGTTGGCGTTGGACTCATGGCGGGGAAACGCGGTTTACGACGTCAGGTGCACACCATTAATATGCAGGGTTGTCACGTATGAAAAGGCAAATACATTTTTCTTAAAAGGTGAAATAAAAGTAGAATATTTCCTTTTCTGTATTTTATATGTCAAGTTTATTTAATTAGAACAGTTACATACATGTAATGCTACAATAGATAATCATGTTCAAATGTAGACATGTAAAGGTTGACTAGTTTCTTTAATTATAAACGTTTGTAACAGTTGACTAGTTTCTTTAATTATAAACGTTTGTAACAGTTGACTAGTTTCTTTAATTAGAAACGTTTGTAACAGTTGACTAGTTTCTTTAATTAGAAACGTTTAGCATGTAGACCATGTAATGTAACAGTTGACTAGCATTTTCTGTCATTTTATGTTTATCACCATCTAGACATATAACGTTGACTAGTTTCTGTAAATATATATATACGTTTATTAGCACCATGAAAACTAGTTTTATTTAGGCTAGCAGATTACAAAAGGGAGGCATGCAGTGTCAGTAAGAAATCAGAAGACAACACATCCAGCAGATTATACTCATTCCTAAACAGAGAAGAAACAAAGATATCCACTAAAACACTGAAGTACAAACAGGGGTGGATGCGTTTGTTGACTCGTTGAGGAGGAACGAAGAGTTGGTCTTTACAACAACAACATCCTGTGTGTTGAGGACGTGGGTATTACTGAAGTCTACCAGAAGGAGGCGCTATAGGATGGCTTGTGATCCTGACAGACACCCAATTCCCTAGGCAGGTAGGCACTTGTAGATCTGTAACTATGTCGGATAGATATGACCATATGGTTAGAACTTCACCTTGCCATTGTGTGTGTTACTTCCTCCGGTTGTTGCCCAGCTGAATCTGTGTGTGTGTGTGTGTGTGTGTGTGTGTGTGTGTGTGTGTGTGTGTTTTACTTCTTCGGGTTGTTGCCCAGCTGAATCCCCCTGTGTGTGTGTGTGTTACTTCCTCCGGTTGTTGCCCAGCTGAATCCCCCTGTGTGTGTGTGTGTGTGTGTGTGTGTGTGTGTGTGTGTGTGTGTGTGTGTGTGTGTGTGTGTGTGTGTGTTTTACTTCTTCGGGTTGTTGCCCAGCTGAATCCCCCTGTGTGTGTGTGTGTTACTTCCTCCGGTTGTTGCCCAGCTGAATCCCCCTGTGTGTGTGTGTGTGTGTGTGTGTATATATGTTACTTCCTCCGGTTGTTGCCCAGGTGAACCCCTCTGTGTCCAGACACACAGCGGAAAGTGGCGGGCTGGACGTCCCAGTACTTAACAGGGTTAGAGAACAGACTGATGCCCATATACAAGGTCTTCTTAACACTGGAGCGGACAGGGCAGAACTCATTCACCCCCACACTGCTGATGCTGTTAGCATGAAGGTACACCACCTGGGGGAATAGAGACCGATTAATCAATCAATTAGTCAATTATACCACCTGGGGGAATAGAGACTGATTAATCAATCAATTAGTCAATTATACCACCTGGGGGAATAGAGACCGATTAATCAATCAATTAGTCAATTATACCACCTGGGGGAATAGAGACCGATTAATCAATCAATTAGTCAATTATACCACCTGGGGGAATAGAGACCGATTTAATCAATCAATTAGTCAATTATACCACCTGGGGGAATAGAGACCGATTTAATCAATCAATTAGTCAATTATACCACCTGGGGGAATAGAGACCGATTTAATCAATCAATTAGTCAATTATACCACCTGGGGGAATAGAGACCGATTAATCAATCAATTAGTCAATTATACCACCTGGGGGAATAGAGACCGATTTAATCAATCAATTAGTCAATTATACCACCTGGGGGAATAGACAGATTTAATCAATCAATTAGTCAATTATACCACCTGGGGGAATAGAGACCGATTAATCAATCAATTAGTCAATTATACCACCTGGGGGAATAGAGACCGATTAATCAATCAATTAGTCAATTATACCACCTGGGGGAATAGAGACCGATTTAATCAATCAATTAGTCAATTATACCACCTGGGGGAATAGAGACCGATTAATCAATCAATTAGTCAATTACACCACCTGGTGGTCTCAAGTTTAGGTTTATGAAGCATGCTGAGGTCAATAAAGGTTCAGTCCTATTGCTACTCGGATACTCTGTCTGGCTATTTGTAAATGTCTTAAAGATTCACACATCGCTAGTATCACAGAAGCAATCATACTTGAATATATTTAGGAATTTGTAGCCTATATTATCATAGCACAGGGGTGTTAAAATGTGTATATATATATATATATTATTTTTTAAATTTGTCTTTTCCTTTCAATTAAGACCTAGACAACCAGGTGAGGGGAGTTCTTTACTAATTAGTGATTTTAATTAATCAATCAAGTACAAAGGAGGAGCGAAACCCGGTCAGACACTCATCCCTCCGTGGGATGAGTTTTGATACGTGTTGTAGCAGAATGGTATGACAGTAGAACTACAACGTTGAGTTGAGTACACAAATAAGGAGTAAAAACAGTTGGGAATGCCCAACAGGTGACCAATCATATCTTACCTGTAGATACCGCAGTGAGTTGAGGCCAGGCGGAACCTTCTTCAGTTTGTTGTTATCCAGGTGGATTTCACGGACGTTGGGTATACTGGCGAAGCTTCCATTCTCAACAAACTTGATTTGGTTGAAGCCCAGTCCTAATCTGTAAATATCAAATCAAAGTTTATTTGTCACGTTCGCCGAATACAACAGGTGTAGTAGACCTTACAGTGAAATGCTGAATAAATAGGTAGACAAGTGAAATGCTGAATACAACAGGTGTTAGACCTTTGAAATGCTGAATACAACAGGTGTAGTAGACCTTACAGTGAAATGCTGAATACAACAGGTGTAGGTAGACCTTACAGTGAAATGCTGAATACAACAGGTGTAGGTAGACCTTACAGTGAAATGCTGAATACAACAGGTGTAGGTAGACCTTACAGTGAAATGCTTACTTACAGGCTCTAACCAATAGTGCAAAAAAGGTGTTAGGTGAACAATAGCTAAGTAAAGAAATAAAACAACAGTAAAAAGACAGGCTATATACAGTAGAGGGGCTATATACAGTAGAGAGGTTATATACTATATATACAGTAGAGGGGCTATATACAGTAGAGGGCTATATACAGTAGAGGGGCTATATACAGGAGTTATATACAGTAGAGGGGCTATATACAGTAGAGGGGTAGAGGGCTATATACAGTAGAGGGTTATATACAGTAGAGAAGCTATATACAGTAGATGGGCTATATACAGTAGAGAGGTTATATACAGTAGAGAAGCTATATACAGTAGAGGGGCTATATACAGTAGAGGGGCTATATACAGTAGAGGGGCTATATACAGTAGAGAGGTTATATACAGTAGAGAAGCTATATACAGTAGAGAAGCTATATACAGTAGATGGGCTATATATAGTAGAGAGGTTATATACAGTAGAGAAGCTATATACAGTAGAGGGGCTATAGACAGTAGAGAGGCTATATACAGTAGAGAGGCTATATATAGTAGAGGTTATATACAGTAGAGAAGCTATATACAGTAGAGGGGCTATATACAGTAGAGGGGCTATATACAGTAGAGGGGCTATATACAGTAGAGAAGCTATATACAGTAGATGGGCTATATACAGTAGAGAGGTTATATACAGTAGAGGGGCTATATACAGTAGAGGGGCTATATACAGTAGAGGGGCTATATACAGTAGAGATGTTATATACAGTAGAGAAGCTATATACAGTAGAGAGGCTATATACAGTAGAGAGGCTACGTACAGTAGAGAGGCTACATACAGTAGAGAGGCTATACACACTATATACAGTAGAGGGGCTACACACAGTAGAGGGGCTACACACAGTAGAGGGGCTACACACAGTAGAGGGGCTACACACAGTAGAGGGGCTACACACAGTAGAGGGGCTATATACAGTAGAGAGGTTATATACAGTAGAGAGGCTACATACAGTAGAGGATACTTATAGTAGAGAGGCTATATACAGTAGAGAGGCTACATAGAGTAGAGAGGCTACATAGAGTAGAGAGGCTACATAGAGTAGAGAGGCTATATACAGTAGAGGGGCTATATACAGTAGAGGGGCTATATACAGTAGATGGGCTAGAGGGGCTATATACAGTAGAGGGCTATATACAGTAGAGGCTATATACAGTAGAGGGGCTATATACAGTAGAGGGGCTATATACAGTAGAGAGGCTATATACAGTAGAGGCTATATACAGTAGAGAGGCTACATACAGTAGAGGCTATATACAGTAGAGAGGCTATATACAGTAGAGAGGCTCAGTAGTGTTTTATCACATCTCAGTAGTGTTTTTTCACATCACATCTCAGTAGTGTTTTATCACATCTCAGTAGTGTTTTATCACATCTCAGTAGTGTTTTATCACATCTCAGTAGTGTTTTATCACATCTCAGTAGTGTTTTATCACATCTCAGTAGTGTTTTATCACATCTCAGTAGTGTTTTATCACATCTCAGTAGTGTTTTATCACATCTCAGTAGTGTTTTTACCTTTGTATTTTTTTATATCTGAAAAAGTCCTCAATTTCTACTTTGTTGATCTTGTTATAATCCAAGTGAAGCTCTGTGAGTGAAGATGGGAGGTCTGAAAAACAGGAAATCACTGTCATTTCTACCTGTTCAGGTGGGATGGACTTTTTAGCCCAGAGCATGACATCACAATCTGACCTGATTATTTTGACCAATGACCACTCATCTTTTATTTCCATATGTATCCTCCTACCTTGACGGGGAAAACCGGGGTACGCTCTAGAGCAGTTGCCTGGGCAACTCCAGTCCTCAAAGTGCCTGATCGGTGTCACACTTTTCCCCCCAGTCCCAGCTAACACACATGACTCCCAATAATCAACTAATCGTGTTAGTTCAGTTAAAAATGCAGCGAGTTTAAATCAGGTGTGTTTACGAGGGATGGATGGGGGGGTGACAAATCAGGCCCCCGAGGACTGGAATTGCCCCAGATCTGCTCTAGAGTCAAGACGATCCAATCAGGGCTGTGTATGTAAATATATTCAGACACGCGATCAGACTGGAGGCTCAGAAAAATAAATTATACAAAATATAGGATTTATTTTCATGAAATAAACACATACAGCGATGATTAAACAAAATATATATAACACTGCATGTAAACATTAAGTACCACGAACTCTCATGAGAAATTCAATGAAGTGGTCCGAAATATGGAATAAAGTCACCTGGCAATGTCAAATCAAATCAAATTTATTTATACAGCCCTTTGTACATCAGCTGATATCTCAAAGTGCTGTACAGAAACCCAGCCTAAAACCCCAAACAGCAAGCAATGCAGGTGTAGAAGCACGATTTAATTAAATGATTTAATTAAATGTGTTCAGTATTGAATGTGTTCAGTATTGAATGTGTTCAGTATTGAATGTGTTCAGTATTGAATGTGTTCAGTATTGAATGTGTTCAGTATTGAATGTGGACAGAATTCAAGATGTACAGCATGTATCGTGTATTGGTAGTGTTACCTTTAGGTACAGCTGTGAGCTTGGCTTGGCTTGTTACTAGTAGTGTTACCTTTAGGTACAGCTGTGAGCTTGGCTTGTTACTGGTAGTGTTACCTTTAGGTACAGCTGTGAGCTTGTTACTGGTAGTGTTACCTTTAGGTTGTGAGCTTGTTACTAGTAGTGTTACCAGCTGTGAGCTTGTTACTGGTAGTGTTAGCTGCTGAGCTTGTTACTGGTAGTGTTACTGGTAGCTGTGAGCTTGTTACTTAGTGTTACCTTTAGGTACAGCTGTGAGCTTGTTACTGGTAGTGTTACCTTTAGGTACAGCTGTGAGCTTGGCTTGTTACTGGTAGTGTTACCTTTACAGCTGTGACAGCTGTGCTGTGAGCTTGTTACTGGTAGTGTTACCAGCTGTGAGCTTGGCTTGTTACAAGGTGTTACAGCAGCTGTGAGCTTGTTACTGGTAGTCTTACCTTTAGGTACAGCTGTGAGTGTTACCTTTAGGTACAGCTGTGAGCTTGTTACCTTTAGGTACAGCTGTGAGCTTGTTACTGGTAGTGTTACCTTTAGGTACAGCTGTGAGCTTGTTACTGGTAGTGTTACCTTTAGGTACAGCTGTGAGCTTGTTACTGGTAGTGTTACCTTTAGGTACAGCTGTGAGCTTGTTACTGGTAGTGTTACCTTTAGCTTGTTGTTACTGGTAGTGTTACCTTTAGGTACAGCTGTGAGCTTGGCTTGTTACTGGTAGTGTTACCTTTAGGTACAGCTGTGAGCTTGTTACTGGTAGTCTTACCTTTAGGTACAGCTGTGAGCTTGGCTTGTTACTGGTAGTGTTACCTTTAGGTACAGCTGTGAGCTTGGCTTGTTACTGGTAGTGTTACCTTTAGGTACAGCTGTGAGCTTGGCTTGTTACTGGTAGTCTTACCTTTAGGTACAGCTGTGAGCTTGGCTTGTTACTGGTAGTGCTTAGCCTTGTTACAAGTAGTGTTACCTTTAGGTACAGCTGTGAGCTTGGCTTGTTACTGGTAGTCTTACCTTTAGGTACAGCTGTGAGCTTGGCTTGTTACTGTTAGTGTTACCTTTAGGTACAGCTGTGAGCTTGGCCTCCGCGATCCTGATATACAGCGTTTCCATGCCGTCGAATGCTCCCAGCTCTATCCCGTTGTTAGCTAACGGGTTAGCACTCATCTCTGGTCAGGAAAAACATACAGGGAGGTTAAAAGCCTCGTATGGCGCTTTGAACACATCTTTCTTGAACTCATATATAGAGGGCAATCATTAATAACCCTAGATGCATTCAGACTCAAATGACTTTTTTTTTTTTTTTTTTTTTTTTTGTAATCTTCACATTGTGCACTACAGTTGACCGGAGTCACGCTGGGCTGCCACATAAGGAATAGTGTATCACTTTGGTCTCAGCCAATAGTTGCCAGGCAGCCATTGTAAGTAAGAATGTGTTCTTAACTGTACGTACCCAGAACATGCACAGACTTGAGCCCTTTGAAGGCCTCCTTCTGGATGTTGCTGATCTTGTTGTCGTGGATACGCAGCTCCAGGATGTTCCGGGGTAGGTTGGCAGGTATCTGTGTCAACTGGTTGTAGGACAGGTACAACAGCTGTAGCCGATCCATGTTACGGAATGCTTTGGGATGGATCTTCGAGATCTTGTTGTTAACAAGGAACAGGGCCTGGGGAAGAGAAGATACGTGAAATATACAGCAACTCTTAGGAGTTTAGACAATGGAGGTTGACTTGAACAATACGTTGGGTCCCAGGAAGTAACAACTAATGGGGATCCAAATGAACAGATAATAAATACTTTGACCGATTTATTAAATGCATTCCGGCCAGTCTTAAAACCACTGCATTCCGGCCAGTCTTAAAACCACTGCATTCCGGCCAGTCTTAAAACCACTGCATTCCGGCCAGTCTTAAAACCACTGCATTCCGGCCAGTCTTAAAACCACTGCATTCCGGCCAGCCTTAAAACCACTGCATTCCGGCCAGTCTTAAAACCACTGCATTCCGGCCAGTCTTAAAACCACTGCATTCCGGCCAGCCTTAAAACCACTGCATTCCGGCCAGTCTTAAAACCACTGCATTCCGGCCAGTCTTAAAACCACTGCATTCCGGCCAGTCTTAAAACCACTGCATTCCGGCCAGTCTTAAAACCACTGCATTCCGGCCAGCCTTAAAACCACTGCATTCCGGCCAGTCTTAAAACCACTGCATTCCGGCCAGCCTTAAAACCACTGCGTTTAGGCCAGTCTTAAAACCACTGCGTTTAGGCCAGTCTTAAAACCAATGCGTTTAGGCCAGTCTTAAAACCAATGGGTTTAGGCCAGTCTTAAAACCAACGGGTTTAGGCCAGTCTTAAAACCAACGGGTTTAGGCCAGTCTTAAAACCAACGGGTTTAGGCCAGTCTTAAAACCAACGGGTTTAGGCCAGTCTTAAAACCAACGGGTTTAGGCCAGTCTTTCAAATCAAACTTTATTTTTCACATGCGCCGAATACAATAAGTGTAGACTGAATACAACAGGTACCTTACTGTGAAATGGTGAATGCAACAGGTACCTTACTGTGAAATGCTGAATACAATAGGTACCTTACTGTGAAATGCTGACTACAATAGGTACCTTACTGTGAAAGGACTGCCCGTTCCATGATCTCGCCATCACGGTTGACAACTCCATCGTGTCCTCCTCCCAGAGCGCTAAGAACCTTGGCGTGATCCTGGACAACACCCTGTCGTTCTCAACTAACATCAAGGCGGTGGCCCGTTCCTGTAGGTTCATGCTCTACAACATTCGCAGAGTACGACCCTGTCTCACACAGGAAGCGGCGCAGGTCCTAATCCAGGCACTTGTCATCTCCCGTCTGGATTACTGCAACTCGCTGTTGGCTGGGCTCCCTGCCTGTGCCATTAAACCCCTACAACTCATCCAGAACGCCGCAGCCCGTCTGGTATTCAACCTTCCCAAGTTCTCTCACGTCACCCCGCTCCTCCGCTCTCTCCACTGGCTTCCAGTTGAAGCTCGCATCCGCTACAAGACCATGGTGCTTGCCTACGGAGCTGTGAGGGGAACGGCACCTCAGTACCTCCAGGCTCTGATCAGGCCCTACACCCAAACAAGGGCACTGCGTTCATCCACCTCTGGCCTGCTTGCCTCCCTACCACTGAGGAAGTACAGTTCCCGCTCAGCCCAGTCAAAACTGTTCGCTGCTCTGGCCCCCAATGGTGGAACAAACTCCCTCACGACGCCAGGACAGCGGAGTCAATCACCACCTTCCGGAGACACCTGAAACCCCACCTCTTTAAGGAATACCTAGGATAGGATAAGTAATCCTTCTCACCCCCCCCTTTAAGATTTAGATGCACTATTGTAAAGTGACTGTTCCACTGGATGTCATAAGGTGAATGCACCAATTTGTAAGTCGCTCTGGATAAGAGCGTCTGCTAAATGACTTAAATGTAAATGTAAATGCTGAATACAATAGGTACCTTACTGGGAAATGCTGAGTACAACAGGTACACCCCGTAGAACGGTTTCTACACCCCGTAGAACGGTTTCTACACCCCGTAGAACGGTTTCTACACCCGTAGAACGGCTTCTACACCCCGTAGAACGGCTTCTACACCCTGTAGAACGGCTTCTACGTAGAACGGTTTCTACACCCCGTAGAACGGCTTCTACACCCTGTACAACGGTTTCTACACCCCGTAGAACGGTTTCTACACCCCGTAGAACGGTTTCTACACCCCGTAGAACGGCTTCTACACCCCGTAGAACGGCTTCTACACCCTGTAGAACGGCTTCTACGTAGAACGGTTTCTACACCCCGTAGAACGGCTTCTACACCCTGTAGAACGGCTTCTACACCCTGTAGAACGGTTTCTACACCCCGTAGAACGGTTTCTACACCCCGTTTCACCCCGTAGAACGGCTTCTACACCCTGTAGAACGGCTTCTACGTAGAACGGTTTCTACACCCCGTAGAACGGCTTCTACACCCTGTAGAACGGTTTTAAGCTCAAACCATGTCACATTTCCCCTTTATTCTCTCAGTAAGCTCTCTCTTCCCCCACCTGAAATAATATGGCTTCTATTTCAATTGAGAGTTTTGGTGCTAGAGGGTCTAGATGTTGCTTTGGGGCCATGGTATCCCCACCTGGAAAATAATATATCAAGTTACACAGAGCCTGTACAGACAGATGTAGGTAGACGCTGGTTCAGATGGGTTCTGTCTGATGAAAAGACTGGTTCAGATGGGTTCTGTCTGTGGTAGACATTGGTTCAGATGGGTTCTGTCTGATGAAAAGACTGGTTCAGATGGGTTCTGTCTGAGATAAACTGGTTCAGATGGGTTCTGTCTGAGGTAGACGCTGGTTCAGATGGGTTCTGTCTGAGATAAATACTGGTTCAGATGGGTCCTGTTTGTGGTAGACGCTGGTTCAGATGGGTTCTGTCTGAGGTAGACGCTGGTTCAGATGGGTTCTGTCTGATGCAAAGACTGGTTCAGATGGGTTCTGTCCAATGGGGACTGATATAAAGAACTTGGGTTTATCGTCAGCTGTGAATGTGTGATTCTGTCCTAATATGTGTTGCATATAGGCTAGGCCTAGGGGGAATGGGTGTCTAAAAGTGATTCGGACTCATGTGGGAAAAGTCCCTCCACGCTAAAGTGATAGGAAAGTGATGATAAGAGTAGGAGAGATGTTTAATTGTGTGTTTCTTACGTAGATCTTGTTAATGCCTTTGAAGTCGTCCTCCTTGACCTCGGTGATGTCGTTGTTCTGGAGGTCGATCATTAGCGTGTCGGTGGGAATGTTCTCGGGCACGGAGAGCAACCCTGTGGAGACAGGATATCAATCAATCGGTAAATCAGCTGTGTGTTGTCCACGTAGCCGTAAAGCTAACATCACAGAGAAGTTGTGAATGTAATGAAAACAGTAGTGGTCCTAGAGTAGAGCCTTGAGGAACTCCAAAATGTCACTGAGCATGATTGCCTCCAGTCCCTGAACAGATGAGACTTTCAGACAAGTGCTGTAATTGAATGTTAGGAGCCCCTAGCCCTCCCTCTCCCCCAGACTGCACCAGGAGTAGTGAGGGTGTAATAGAATGTTAGGAGCCCCTAGCCCTCCCTCTCCCCCAGACTGCACCAGGAGGAGTGAGGGTGTAATTGAATGTTAGGAGCCCCTAGCCCCCCCTCTCCCCCAGACTGCACCAGGAGCAGTGAGTGGGCAATATAATGTTACCTAGATCAGAGCACTGCACCACCCGTAGGGAGCACTGACAGCCGAAGGGGCAGTCCGTAAGGGCGTTGTCGTCATCATCATCGTCATCATCGGCATCCTGCATCATGATTTCATGGTCCCTCATGAAGTCCAAGACGTTAATTGGCTGGTAGGGCTTGGCATGGCCCAGTGCCAGCAGACATAGCAGCAGGAAGCCTCTCATCAGGAAGACTAGTGGATCTATAAAACAAGATATCACACAATGAAGACTAGTGGATCTATAAAAACAAGATGTCACACAATGAAGACTAGTGGATCTATAAAACAAGATGTCACACAATGAAGACCAGTGGATCTATAAAAACAAGATGTCACACAATGAAGACTAGTGGATCTATAAAAACAAGATGTCACACAATGAAGACTAGGGGATCTATAAAAACAAGATGTCACACAATGAAGACTAGTGGATCTATAAAAACAAGATGTCACACAATGAAGACTTGTGGATCTATAAAAACAAGATGTCACACAATGAAGACTTGTGGGTCGGATACTTTATTGTCCATTTTCTTGAAGAGGGTCTAAAATGTGTCTTTCTGCTTGATCAGCCAATTTGCCCAAGATGTCTTACACACTAGACACAAGCTTTGAGAAATGCCCAAGATGTCTTACACACTAGACACAAGCTTTGAGAAATGCCCAAGATGTCTTACACACTAGACACAAGCTTTGAGAAATGCCCAAGATGTCTTACACACTAGACACAAGCTTTGAGAAATGCCCAAGATGTCTTACACACTAGACACAAGCTTTGAGAAATGCCCAAGATGTCTTACACACAAGACACAAGCTTTGAGCAATGCCCAAGATGTCTTAGACACTAGACACAAGCTTTGAGAAATGCCCAAGATGTCTTACACACTAGACACAAGCTTTGAGAAATGTGAAGGTTGTGTTGTGACAACAGACATCTCAACAAGAACAGCTCAAATAAGCAAATAGAAACAACTGACATGAAGATCAAGTCGCAAAATCTAGCCCTAGATGAAACTGGCTTCACGAGGACTGCCAAAGGAAAGGAAGACCCAGAGTTCCCTCTGCTGCAAGGATAAGTTCATTAGAGTTACCAGCCTCAGAAATTGCAAAATCAATGCAAAGACACAATCAACTAAAGGAATCACCAATAATAAAAGACACCAATAATAGTCTTGCTTGGGCAAGCAGCCAACAAGTACTCAGCATAAGTAGGATTCCTTCAAGAGTTCCCCACATATGGGATCTTTTGGAAAAGCATTCCAGGTGAAGTTGGTTGAGAGAATGCCAAGAGTGTGCAAAGCTGTCATCAAGGCAAAGGGTGGCTACTTTAAAAAATCTCAAATCTCAAATATATTATGATTTATTTAACACTCTTTGGGTTACTACATGATTCCATATGTGTTATTTCATAGTTTTGATATCTTCACGATTATTCTACAATGTACAAAATAAAGAAAATCTCTTGAATGAGTAGGTATGTCCACACATTTGACTGGTACTGTAGCTCAGATTAGGTTATGATTCTGCAGCTCCTGAAGTCTAAACAAACAGACAGAACTGATGATGTTAGACAGACATTGCTGCCAAGTCTTTGCCAAAATGATGTCCTGGCCTGCTGTGTAACTAAGGATGTTGAAACATGTTGTGTTTTTTTGGGAGATTGATGATGATTTAGGCTAAAACAGAAAGTTAATATTCAAAGTTCTACTTGTTCTGATTCTGATGGTTTTTATGCTAAGGTAGTTTTATTATTTGTCACAACTTTGCCAAAATTTCTAACTCAGTTTATTTGTGGATGGAGGGCATGTCTAGATGAGTAAAACACCTGCACTAGTCTTGTCAAGATCCTCCCTTTAAGTTCAATCACAATTGGCTTAGGTGTTCTTGCTGTTTCGTAAGGTTTTTTTGGGAGAGAGAAAAAACCTGAGTCTGTAGGTTTCCATTAACTATTGTGCAGGAATATGAGCCGACGCAAATGTTGTTTTGCTTCTTGCTCAATATTACACCATCTATGGCGTTTTTAATTTTTTTTTTTTTTACAATTAAGGTTTATACAGAACTAGCTATGTAGCTATCCATTTCTGACACGTTCTCAGATGACACACGGCTAACAGAAGGGAACAAGTTATCTTCTCACCCCTTCTGAAGGCCAGCTGGGGGAAATGGAACAGTGGGTTGGGTTTGGGTTGGTTGGGTATGACCATGCTCTGTTCAACAGCTCCATTCTGCAACCCAGTGCTGTTTCTACCCACAAGTATTTAGTGGTGGTGGTGGTGGTTCAGAGGCATTCGATAATACTTAACAGCGCACAGACATGTAGTTTGAAACGAAATAGCAAATCGGGAAAGTATTCAAATCGCTTGACTTTTTCAACATTTTGTTTTAATACAGCCTTATTTTAAATTTAAAAAATGTAAGTTTAAAAAATCTTAGCAATCTACACACACTACCAAAAAATGAAGGTCCCCGAGAACACAGTGGCCTCCATCATTCTTAAATGGAAGAAGTCTGGAACCACCAAGACTCTTCCTAGAGCTGGTCTCCCTGCCAAACAGAGCAATCAGGGGAGAAGGGTCTTGGTCAGGGAGGTGACCAAGAACCTGGCGGTCACGCTGACTGTGCTCCAGAGTTCCTCTGTGGAGATGGGAGAACTTTCCAGAAGGACAACCATCTCTGCAACACTCCACCAATCAGGCCTTGAGTGGCCGGCAGGAAGCCACTCCTCAGTAAATGGCACATGACAGCCCACTTGGAGTTTTCCAAAAGACACCTAAAGGACTCTCAGACCATGAGAAACAAGATTATCTGGTCTGATGAAACCAAGATTGAACTCTTTGGCCTGCTACGGTGAAGCATGGTGGTGGCAGCACAGTAAGGATTGAGGGAAAGATGAACAGAGCAAAGAACAGAGAGATACTTGATGAAAACCTATTCCAGTGCACTCAGGACCTCACACACGGGGGGGGGGGGGGACACACATCGGGACAAGTCTCTGAATGTCCTTGAGTGACCCAGCCAGAGCCTGGACTTGAACCCAATCAAACATCTCTGAAGAGACCTGAAAATAGCTGTGCAGCGACACTCCCCATCCAACCTGACAGAGCTAGAGGATCTGCAGAGAAGAATGGGAGAAAGACCCAAAATACAAGCGTGCCAAGATTGTAACGTCATACCCAAGATGACTCTAGGCTGTAATCGCTGCCAAAGG
>NC_060175.1:4522801-4580301 GCF_021184085.1 Oncorhynchus gorbuscha
GTAGCTACAATGACCCTACTGCTAAGTTAGTTAACGTGTAGCTAAAATGACCCCACTGCTAAGCTAGTTAACGTGTAGCTACAATGACCCTACTGCTAAGTTAGTTAACGTGTAGCTAAAATGACCCTACTGCTAAGCTAGTTAACGTGTAGCTAAAATGACCCTACTGCTAAGCTAGTTAACGTGTAGCTAAAATGACCCTACTGCTAAGCTAATTAACGTGTAGCTAAAATGACCCTACTGCTAAGCTAGTTAACGTGTAGCTACAATGACCCTACTGCTAAGCTAGTTAATGCGTCTCTACAATGACCCCACTGCTAAGCTAGTTAACGTGTAGCTACAATGACCCTACTGCTAAGCTGGTTAACGTGTAGCTACAATGACCCTACTGCTAAGCTAGTTAACATGTAGCTATAATGACTCCACTGCTAAGCTGGTTAACGTGTAGCTACAATGACCCTACTGCTAAGCTGATTAACGTGTAGCTAAAATGACCCCACTGCTAAGCTAGTTAACGTGTAGCTAAAATGACCCTACTGCTAAGCTAGTTAACGTGTAGCTACAATGACTCCACTGCCAAGCTAGTTAACGTGTACCTACAATGACCCTACTGCTAAGCTAGTTAACGTGTCTCTCATTCACACTCTGTAGCAGCAGCTGGGATTGCATTCTCAATTCCCATTTCCACTTAGGTTCTGTTTTAGGAATGAACTTTGGGCCAAACATAACCATTTGAACTAGGATGGAATTACCAGAAATGTCCCAAACTCATACCCAACCAAAGCACAAAATAATGTTAAATGCATGTTGCCGTCAGTGCTAAGTATTACACAATTCTTTTTCCATGTGGCATTGATATCTGCTTGCCACAGCAGTAACTGCAGTCTGAAGAGGTACTTATGGGGGGAAACACAGAGGATCCAACTATGTTTAGGTTTGGCTGAGACACGCAGCTGCAGTATAATGGAAAGGCCCAGAAATGGGTGTTTTATTTATGTGTCAGTACACTATGGAGTCGGTGTGTAATATCAGTCGGAGCTGGTTTTAATATTACTGTCTAGCCCGACAATAGACTCTAGTCTAGAGCCTGCTTTAAACTCATCTTGCATTCTGCATGTTAAAGTGGTAATCCGCGATTGGTAATCGTTAAATTTTTTGTTATTTTTTTACTTTAAAAAAATAAATGTATGATATATTATACCCTTGCGATTCTTAAATAAATTATAACCTATGGGCGAAGTTCAACTGTTATAACATATCAGAACCCAAAATAGAAGCTTGTTTTACTTCATTGTTTGAAAGAAAACACTTTAGCCTCAAAACATGGTTAAAACTATATATTCTTTTGATATCATGGATGGCCAGTCCTTGCATCCATAGCTCTATCTATGAATTTGCAGTCTGAAAAGGGCTACATATGGGGAACTCAGGAGGTCCGTCTATGTCAAGGTTTGGCTGAAACTCCCAGCTATAATGTGGAGGATCCTTTATTTGTGTTTCAGTAGAGTATCATCTTTCTCCCATTTTGAGTTTGTGTAATATTTTCCGACGGAAGATTGGTCGGTTTTACCGAGATCTGATTCTAACATCAGTGTCTAGCCTACAATAGAGACTCCAGTCATTTTTAGATTCACATGCATCGCCTCCACCGACACGTCTCACATTCTGCCTGTTGAATAATTGAAACAATCCTGTCTTTAAATAGTCAATATTGTCTAGGCCTACATACGGTACAGTGTCTTCTGAAATTATTCACACCCTTGGACTTTTCCCACATTTTGTTCTGTTTACAAAGTGGGATTAGAATATATATTGTCTAGGCCTACATACCGTACGTTGTCTTCTGAAAGCAGCGATCGGTTAGCTGCTTAGATAGCAGATGTTTGAAGTTGGTGAGGGAGATAAAAGTCATATCTTGTACATACCGTACAGTGTCTTCTGAAAGCTGCGATTCTTTTCACTCTGCCAGTTAGGCTAGTATTGTGGAGTAACTACAGTGTTGTTGATCCATCCTCAGTTTTCTCCTGTCACAGCCATTAAACACTGTAACTGTTTTAAAGTCATTATTGGCCTCATGGTGAAATCCCTGAGCCGTTTCCTTCCTCTCCGGCAACTGAGTTAGGAAGGACGCCTGTATCTTTGTTGTGACTTGGTGGATTGATACACCATCCAAAGTGTAATTAATAACAGCACCATGCTCAAAGGGATATTCAATTTCTGCTTTTTTTTAAACCAATAGGTGCCCTTCTTTGCGAGGCATTGGAAAACCTCCCTGGTCTTTGTGGTTGAATCTGTGTTTGAAATTCACTGCTACACTGAGGGACCTAACAATTATCTGTGGGGTACAGAGATGAGGTATTCATTCAAAATCATGTTAATTACCTCTTTTATTGCACACAGAGTGAATCCATCCATGCAAATTGTTACTCCTGGACTTATTTTGGCCATAACAAAGGGGTTGACTCAAGACATTTCAGCTTTTCATTTGTAATTAATTTGTCAAAATAACAATTTCACTTTGACATTATGGAGTGTTGTGTATGTAGGTTATTGACCAACAATCTAAATGTACATGTTTTTTAAATTCAGGTTGTAACAAAATGTGGAAAAAGTCAAGGGGTGTGAATACTTTCTGAAGTATACAGTTGAAGTGATCCTATATCACTGATAATAGGACTGGTAGAGACTGAGTAGACTGGTAATAGGACTGGTAGAGGCTGAGTAGACTGGTAATAGGACTGGTAGAGGCTGAGTAGACTGGTAATAGGACTGGTAGAGGCTGAGTAGACTGGTAATAGGACTGGTAGAGGCTGAGTAGACTGATAGTAGGACTGGTAGAGGCTGTGTAGACTGATAGTAGGACTGGTAGAGACTGAGTATACTGACAGTAGGACTGGTAGAGGCTGAGTAGACTGATAGTAGGACTGGTAGAGACTGAGTAGACTGGTAATAGGACTGGTAGAGGCTGAGTAGACTGATAGTAGGACTGGTAATAGGACTGGTAGAGGCTGAGTAGACTGATAGTAGGACTGGTAATAGGACTGGTAGAGACTGAGTAGACTGGTAATAGGACTGGTAGAGGCTGAGTAGACTGATAGTAGGACTGGTAGAGACTGAGTAGACTGGTAGTAGGACTGGTAGAGACTGAGTAGACTGGTAATAGGACTGGTAGAGACTGAGTAGACTGGTAATAGACTGGTAATAGGACTGGTAGAGGCTGAGTAGACTGGTAATAGGACTAAGCAGACTGATAGTAGGACTGGTAGAGACTGAGTAGACTGATAGTAGGACTGGTAGAGGCTGAGTAGACTAGTAATAGGACTGGTAGAGGCTGAGTAGACTGGTAATAGGACTAAGCAGACTGATAGTAGGACTGGTACAGACTGAGTAGACTGATAGTAGGACTGGTAGAGGCTGAGTAGACTAGTAATAGGACTGGTAGAGGCTGAGTAGACTGGTAATAGGACTGATAGAGGCTGAGTAGACTGATAGTAGGACTGGTAGAGACTGAGTAGACTGGTAATAGGACTGGTAGAGACTGATTAGACTGATAATAGGACTGGTAGAGACTGAGTAGACTGGTAATAGGACTGATAGAGGCTGAGTAGACTGATAGTAGGACTGGTAGAGGTTGAGTAGACTGGTAATAGGACTGGTAGAGGCTGAGTAGACTGATAGTAGGACTGGTAGAGACTGAGTAGACTGGTAATAGGACTGGTAGAGGCTGAGTAGACTGATAGTAGGACTGGTAGAGGCTGGGTAGACTGGTAATAGGACTGGTAGAGGCTGAGTTGACTGGTAATAGGACTGGTAGAGGCTGAGTTGACTGATAGTAGGACTGGTAGAGGCTGAGTAGACTGATAGTAGGACTGGTAGAGGCTGAGTAGACTGATAGTAGGACTGGTAATAGGACTGGTAGAGGCTGAGTAGACTGATAGTAGGACTGGTAGAGACTGAGTAGACTGGTAATAGGACTGGTAGAGGCTGAGTAGACTGATAGTAGGACTGGTAGAGACTGAGTAGACTGGTAGAGACTGAGTAGACTGGTAATAGGACTGGTAGAGACTGAGTAGACTGGTAATAGACTGGTAATAGGACTGGTAGAGGCTGAGTAGACTGGTAATAGGACTAAGCAGACTGATAGTAGGACTGGTAGAGACTGAGTAGACTGATACTAGGACTGGTAATAGGACTGGTAGAGGCTGAGTAGACTGATAATAGGACTGGTAGAGGCTGAGTAGACTGATAGTAGGACTGGTAGAGACTGAGTAGACTGATAGTAGGACTGGTAGAGGCTGAGTAGACTGGTAATAGGACTGGTAGAGACTGAGTAGACTGGTAGTAGGACTGGTAGAGGTTGAGTAGACTGATAATAGGACTGGTAATAGGACTGGTAGAGGCTGAGTAGACTGATAGTAGGACTGGTAATAGGACTGGTAGAGGCTGAGTAGACTGATAGTAGGACTGGTAATAGGACTGGTAGAGGCTGAGTAGACTGATAGTAGGACTGGTAATAGGACTGGTAGAGGCTGAGTAGACTGGTAATAGGACTGGTAGAGGCTGAGTAGACTGATAGTAGGACTGGTAATAGGACTGGTAGAGGCTGAGTAGACTGGTAATAGGACTGGTAGAGGTTGAGTAGACTGGTAATAGGACTGGTAGAGGCTGAGTAGACTGATAATAGGACTGGTAGAGGCTGAGTAGACTGATAGTAGGACTGGTAATAGGACTGGTAGAGGCTGAGTAGACTGATAGTAGGACTGGTAGAGACTGAGTAGACTGATAGTAGGACTGGTAGAGACTGAGTAGACTGGTAATAGGACTAAGCAGACTGATAGTAGGACTGGTAGAGACTGAGTAGAGTTGAAGTCGGAAGTTTACATACACCTTAGCCAAATACATTTAAACTCAGTTTATTCACAATTCCTGACATTTAGTCCTAGTAAAAATCCCTGTCTTAGGTCAGTTAGGATCACCACTTTATTTTAAGAATGTGAAATGTCAGAATAATATTAGAGAGAAGGATTTATTTCAGCCTTTATTTCTTTAATCACATTCCCAGTGGGTCAGAAGTTTACATACTCTATTAGTATTTGGTAGTATTGCCTTTTAAATTGTTTAACTTGGGTCAAATGTTTCGGGTAGCCTTCCACAAGCTTACCACAATAAGTTGGGTGAATTTTGGCCCATTCCTCCTGACAGAGCTGGTGTAACTGAGTCAGGGTTGTAGGCCTCCTTGCTCACACACGCTTTTTCAGTTCTGCCCACAAATATTCTATAGGATTGAGGTCAGGGCTTTGTGATGGCCACTCCAATACCTTGACTTTGTTGTCCCTTTGCCACAACTTTGGAATTATGCTTGGGGTCATTGTCCATTTGGAAGACCCATTTGCGACCAAGCTTTAACTTCCTGACTGATGTTGCTTCAATATATCCACATAATTGTCCTGCCTTGTGATGCCATCTATTTTGTGAAGTGCACCAGTCCCTCCTGCAGCAAAGCACCCCCACAACATGATGCTGCCACCCCCGTGCTTCACGGTTGGGATGGTGTTCTTCAGCTTGTAAGCCTCCCCCTTTTTCCTCCAAACACAATGATGGTCCTTATGGCCAAACAGTTCTATTTTTGTTTCATTAGACCAGAGGACATTTCTCCAAAAAGTACGATCTTTGTCCCCATGTGAAGTTGCAAACCGTAGCCTGGGTTTTTATGGCGGTTTTGGAGCAGCGGCTTCTTCTTTGCTGAGCGGCCTTTCAGGTTATGTCGATATAGGACTCATTTTACTGTGGATATAGATACCTTTGTACCTGTTTCCTCCAGCATCTTCACAAGGTCCTTTGCTGTTGTTCTGGGATTGGTTTGCACTTTTCGCACCAAATTACATTAATCTCTGGGATACAGAACGCGTCTGCTTCCTGAGAGGTATGACGGCTGCGTGGTCCCATGGTGTTTATATTTGCGTACTATTGTTTGTACAGATAAATGTGGTACCTTCAGGTGTTTGGAAATTGCTCCCAATGATGAATCAGACTTGTGGAGGTCTACCATTTTTTCCCGAGGTCTTGGCGGATTTCTTTAGATTTTCCCATGATGTCAAGCAAAGAGACACTGAGTTTGAAGGTAGGCCTTGAAAAACATCCACAGGTACACCTCCAATTGACTCAAATGATGTCAATTAGCCTATCAGAAGCTTCTAAAGCCATGACATAATTTCCTGGAATTTTCCAAACTGTTTAAAAGGCACAGTCAACTTAGTCTGTAAACTTCTGACCCACTGGAATTGTGATACAGGGAATTATAAGTGAAATAATCTGTCTGTAAACAATTGTTGGAAAAAGTATTTGTGTCATGCACAAAGTAGATGTCCTAACCAACTTGCCCAAACTATAGTTTGTTAACAAGAAATTTGTGGAGTGGTTGAAAAACGAGTTAATGACTCCAACCTAAGTTAATGTAAACTAGTTTTAATGACTCAAACCTAAGTGTTTGTAAACTTCCGACTTCAACTGTATTTAACACCAGACGTTCATGTCTACTAGTTGTCTGTATTCAGGGGTCAGGGGTCAACGTAGAAACCCTGTTCATCAGGGGTCAACGTAGAAACCCTGTTCATCAGGAGTCAACGTAGAAACCCTGTTCATCAGGGGTCAACATAGAAACCCTGTTCATCAGGGGTCAATGTAGAAACCCTGTTCATCAGGGGGTCAACGTAGAAACCCTGTTCATCAGGGGTCAACGTAGAAACCCTGTTCTTCAGGGGTCAACATAGAAATCCTGTTCATCAGGGGTCAACATAGAAACCCTGTTCATCAGGAGTCAACGTAGAAACCCTGTTCTTCAGGGGTCAACGTAGAAACCCTGTTCATCTGGGGGTCAACATAGAAACCCTGTTCATCAGGGGTCAATGTAGAAACCCTGTTCATCAGGGGGTCAATGTAGAAACCCTGTTCATCAGGGGTCAACGTAGAAACCCTGTTCTTCAGGGGTCAACATAGAAACCCTGTTCATCAGGAGTCAACGTAGAAACCCTGTTCTTCAGGGGTCAACGTAGAAACCCTGTTCATCTGGGGGTCAACATAGAAACCCTGTTCATCAGGGGTCAACATAGAAACCCTGTTCATCAGGAGTCAATGTAGAAACCCTGTTCATCAGGAGTCAATGTAGAAACCCTGTTCATCAGGGGCCAACGTAGAAACCCTGTTCATCAGGAGTCAACGTAGAAACCCTGTTCATCAGGGGTCAACATAGAAACCCTGTTCATCAGGGGTCAACATAGAAACCCTGTTCATCAGGGGTCAACATAGAAACCCTGTTCATCAGGGGCCAACGTAGAAACCCTGTTCATCAGGGGTCAACATAGAAACCCTCATCAGGGGGTCGTAGAAACCCTGTTCATCAGGGGTCAACGTAGAAACCCTGTTCTTCAGGGGTCAACATAGAAATCCTGTTCATCAGGGGTCAACATAGAAACCCTGTTCATCAGGAGTCAACGTAGAAACCCTGTTCTTCAGGGGTCAACGTAGAAACCCTGTTCATCTGGGGGTCAACATAGAAACCCTGTTCATCAGGGGTCAATGTAGAAACCCTGTTCATCAGGGGGTCAACGTAGAAACCCTGTTCATCAGGGGTCAACGTAGAAACCCTGTTCTTCAGGGGTCAACATAGAAATCCTGTTCATCAGGGGTCAACATAGAAACCCTGTTCATCAGGAGTCAACGTAGAAACCCTGTTCTTCAGGGGTCAACGTAGAAACCCTGTTCATCTGGGGGTCAACATAGAAACCCTGTTCATCAGGGGTCAACATAGAAACCCTGTTCATCAGGAGTCAATGTAGAAACCCTGTTCATCAGGAGTCAATGTAGAAACCCTGTTCATCAGGGGCCAACGTAGAAACCCTGTTCATCTGGGGGTCACTGTTCATCAGGGGCCAACGTAGAAACCCTGTTCATCAGGGGTCAACGTAGAAACCCTGTTCATCAGGAGTCAATGTAGAAACCCTGTTCATCAGGAGTCAATGTAGAAACCCTGTTCATCAGGGGCCAACGTAGAAACCCTGTTCATCAGGGGTCAACGTAGAAACCCTGTTCATCAGGGGGTCAACGTAGAAACCCTGTTCATCAGGGGTCAACGTAGAAACCCTGTTCATCTGGGGGTCACTGTTCATCAGGGGCCAACGTAGAAACCCTGTTCATCAGGAGTCAACGTAGAAACCCTGTTCATCAGGGGTCAACATAGAAACCCTGTTCATCAGGAGTCAACGTAGAAACCCTGTTCATCAGGAGTCAACGTAGAAACCCTGTTCATCAGGGGTCAACATAGAAACCCTGTTCATCAGGGGTCAACGTAGAAACCCTGTTCATCAGGGGTCAACGTAGAAACCCTGTTCATCAGGGGTCAACGTAGAAACCCTGTTCATCAGGGGTCAACGTAGAAACCCTGTTCTTCAGGGGTCAACATAGAAACCCTGTTCATCAGGAGTCAATGTAGAAACCCTGTTCATCAGGAGTCAATGTAGAAACCCTGTTCATCAGGGGCCAACGTAGAAACCCTGTTCATCAGGGGTCAACGTAGAAACCCTGTTCATCATGGGTCAACGTAGAAACCCTGTTCATCTGGGGGTCAACGTAGAAACCCTGTTCTTCAGGGGTCAACGTAGAAACCCTGTTCATCAGGAGTCAATGTAGAAACCCTGTTCATCAGGAGTCAATGTAGAAACCCTGTTCATCAGGGGCCAACGTAGAAACCCTGTTCATCAGGGGTCAACGTAGAAACCCTGTTCATCAGGGGTCAACGTAGAAACCCTGTTCATCTGGGGGTCAACGTAGAAACCCTGTTCATCAGGGGTCAACGTAGAAACCCTGTTCATCAGGGGGTCAACGTAGAAACCCTCTTCATCAGGGGGTCAACGTAGAAACCCTGTTCATCAGGGGGTCAACGTAGAAACCCTCTTCATCAGGGGGTCAACGTAGAAACCCTGTTCATCTGGGGGGCAAAGTAGAAACCCTCTTCATCAGGGGGTCAACGTAGAAACCCTGTTCATCAGGGGTCAACGTAGAAACCCTGTTCATCTGGGGGTCAACGTAGAAACCCTGTTCATCAGGGGTCAACATAGAAACCCTGTTCATCTGGGGGTCAACGTAGAAACCCTCATGATGTCCAATTAGAACCTGCTTCACGCTCTCCCATCCTGATTAATGAAACAATCCAAGCCTTTTCAAGGAATCAATACTGTCAGATGTTGTTTACGTGTTTCAACTTCGGAAGGACGTTATGTTGATTATTCTTCGTGGTTCAGGTTTATTCGACTTTAGCCTAGAGACTTATTAACGCGTTAACACAGGTATTTCCTGTCATTCAGGACAGAGTATGTCTGATTAGACAGACAGTTGAGCTGTTTCCATGGATACCAACCACTGTGTGTTTTGACTGTGTTTTGTGTGTGTGTGTGTGTGTGTTTTGACTCTGTGTGTCATTGAAATGAGAGAGGGAAATATGACCGACTGAACTGAACCCAGCAGGTTACGGCGAACTTTAATTTATATACCTACTGTCTGCGTCATTAAAAAAAACCGAGGTCATGTGACAGGAAGAGACGTGATCAGTGGCTTGCATCCCAAACGGCACCCCTCGTCCCTATATAGTGCACTAATGTTACCCTACCCACAGGGTGAATTTCAGACGCAGTCAGTCAGTGGTTCAGAGCTGATTGGCTGCGATGCTAGTCTTTCTCCATTCAGAAAGCAGATGTTTAACAGTTTCTCAGTAGCTTTCTCAGAAGAAGTAGACTTTTATAATAATTCTAAATTATAAACCCTTTTTAGCATTAGTTCAGTGTGATCTTAGCCTGGTCTCCCAGGTCTGTTTTGTGCTGTCTTTGTCAATGACAGCACATTGGCAAGACAACACAAACTGATCTGGGACCAGGCTAGGTATTGACCGTGGAATTTGGCAAGACAGCCCAAACTGATCTGGGACCAGGCTAGGTAATGACCATGGAATTTGGCAAGACAGCCCAAACTGATCTGGGACCAGGCTAGGTAATGACCATGGAATTTGGCAAGACAGCCCAAACAGATCTGGGACCAGGCTAGGTAATGACCGTGGAATTTGGCAAGACAGCCCAAACTGATCTGGGACCAGGCTAGGTAATGACCATGGAATTTGGCAAGACAGCCCAAACAGATCTGGGACCAGGCTAGGTAATGACCGTGGAATTTGGCAAGACAGCCCAAACTGATCTGGGACCAGGCTAGGTATTGACCGTGGAAGTTGGCAAGACAGCCCAAACTGATCTGGGACCAGGCTAGGTAATGACCGTGGAATTTGGCAAGACAGCCCAAACTGATCTGGGACCAGGCTAGGTATTGACCGTGGAATTTGGCAAGACATCCCAAACTGATCTGGGACCAGGCTAGGTAATGACCGTGGAATTTGGCAAGACAGCCCAAACTGATCTGGGACCAGGCTAGGTAATGACCATGGAATTTGGCAAGACAGCCCAAACTGATCTGGGACCAGGCTAGGTAATGACCGTGGAATTTGGCAAGACAGCCCAAACTGATCTGGGACCAGGCTAGGTAATGACCATGGAATTTGGCAAGACAGCCCAAACTGATCTGGGACCAGGCTAGGTATTGACCGTGGAAGTTGGCAAGACAGCCCAAACTGATCTGGGACCAGGCTAGGTATTGACCGTGGAAGTTGGCAAGACAGCCCAAACTGATCTGGGACCAGGCTAGGTAATGACCGTGGAATTTGGCAAGACAGCCCAAACTGATCTGGGACCAGGCTAGGTAATGACCATGGAATTTGGCAAGACAGCCCAAACTGATCTGGGACCAGGCTAGGTAATGACCATGGAATTTGGCAAGACAGCCCAAACAGATCTGGGACCAGGCTAGGTAATGACCATGGAATTTGGCAAGACAGCCCAAACTGATCTGGGACCAGGCTAGGTAATGACCATGGAATTTGGCAAGACAGCCCAAACTGATCTGGGACCAGGCTAGGTAATGACCATGGAAGTTGGCAAGACAGCCCAAACTGATCTGGGACCAGGCTAGGTAATGACCATGGAATTTGGCAAGACAGCCCAAACTGATCTGGGACCAGGCGAGTGTGACCCTGATATCCAATTTGCTAACTCTGTTGTTCACCTGTATTTTTCCAGGTACTGGAAAGTGTTCCTGAGGTATTTAAAGAAAATGTGCTTATAGTTCAGCGTTTTTTAAATTATGGTACTTGTTTTGAGAAACTCAACAGGTTCTCGAAGGACATTCTCACAGAGTAGCTATTCTTTCATTCTCAATGACCTCAACATGACCTGACATCATGTACGCTAGGTAACGCCTGCAGTGCTAATCTGAGAACTTGTTTGAATCCCAAGCGGCACACTATTCCCTCCATAATAGCACTACTTTTGACATTACCACTGTGGGCCCTGAGGTAAAGTAGTGCACTTACGTAGGGGATAGGGTACCATTTGGGACGTACCTGGGGTCTGGTGAGCGTCAGGTTGAGTCCTCTGGCTCCTCGGTTTGTAATGAATGGTTCATTGAAGCAGGAAAGTTATTTGAATCGTAACAAAAAGTAAAAGCTTTATTTGAGTCGTTCTGACATCGTGTGTTTTGTAC
The DNA here is from genome assembly GCF_021184085.1 of Oncorhynchus gorbuscha. NCBI lineage: Eukaryota > Metazoa > Chordata > Actinopteri > Salmoniformes > Salmonidae > Oncorhynchus > Oncorhynchus gorbuscha. Next base: position 4,534,436 of record NC_060175.1, read on the forward strand.
AGGTATGAACAACAACAAAAAACGTACTTGCACTTTGTATGAACTTGTCGATAATGCAAATCTCAAATGTAGCTTTTTAAAAATTCACAATCCCCACTTTTACATCTTAGCCAGCCGTGTACACGTGGTGTTGTAGACAGACTTCAAACACAGAAAAACGATTGTAAAAGTTTTCATTCTACAGTATAGTTCCTTTATAAACTCGTGAAATAAGTCATTTGAGGGCAAAGCAATATCATATGTAAAACATACTGATTATTATTATTATTATCCCAATATACATATCCCTATATACATCAGATCTCCTTATTTTAGATCCTGACCCGCTGCTTGACATAGAAATACAATCTATAGAACGGGCTTGGAACCTCTAATCCTGGCAATTTGACTGGTAAAGATGGTTCTATTTATATTTCTGTGCTTTCTTGAGGACGTGTGTTGTTGAGCTGATACATCTATATTCTCTCAGTCGGGAACGTCAAGCGAACAAAATCTGAAGCAACGTCTCAAACTGGGGACCAAAATAAATACATCACAGAATAGGACTGAAAGGGCATCTCTAGACATGTTACATCCTCATCCGTACCCCTCGATCACCAGATCTACTTCCCAAATGGCACCCTATTCCCTACCGGTCCTGGCCAAAAGTAGTGCACTATATTATATATATATATATATATATATATATATATATATATATATGGGAATAGCTTGCAATTTGAGATGCAGACCAGATCATGCTGAGGTTAACTCAACTAGGAGGTCTTTTTCAAACACTTCAATCTTTTAAATTAAGGTTTTAGGAACAAGTCCAAGAAGCTGTGCCTCACTTCCCAAGAGTGTTTCCATCCACGGAGTTTTAGAAGATGGAAAACCAGGAGTGGAAGGTGTATTTTCCTAACAGTGTCTCTCTCTCTCTCTCTCTCTCGTCTCTGTCTCTCTCTGTCTCTATCTCTGTCTCTCTCTGTCTCTATCTCTGTCTCTGTCTCTCTCTCTGTCTCTCTGTCTCTCTCTGTGTCTCTGTCTCTCTCTCTCTCTCTCTCCGTCTCTCTGTCTCTGTCTCTCTCTCTCTCTCCATCTCTGTCTCTCTCTCTCTGTCTCTGTCTCTCTCTCTCTCTCTGTCTCTCTCTCTCTGTCTCTCTCTCTCTCTCTCTCTCTCTCTCTCTCTCTCTCTCTCTCTCTCTCTCTCTCTCTCTCTCTTTCTCTCTCTCTCTCTCTCTCCTATAGTCGTTGATATGTAATTGTATTGCATGACTCTAGTTTTTGTTTTTGGTGATTTCACTGATAATTTCTTTTGGTTTTTGGATTGCTTTTGCTAAAATAACAGCGGCCGAATTCCAGGCTCTGTTGATCTGAGAGGATAAGGATAATCGCTTCCTCTTGCCTTGTGATTGGCTGTGTGGAAATGTCTCCATATTGTTTCCACCTATCCCAGCCTTTCAGATCTACAGGGGTGCCTAGGCAATTCTGCCACACAGTTTTTCAAATCCTGTTACTTGGTCCACTGAGGTTTCAAGACGACGCTAGAGTAAGAGCGTACGCAGGAGAAGGCAATGGGGGAGATCTTTCTGGGGTCGATGAGGTTGTTCTCCAGACGCAGCATCACGATGTGGGAGTCCTCGTTGTTCTCAGGGTCACAGATGGCATCCTCAGCAAAGGTCCTGTAGGAGATAGAGAAACGATTGGTTTTATACGTCGTGAATCATCCTATTCTGGATTTTATTTTCCGACATTTGACATTTTGAACGCTGCATTTCGCTGTATGGTTTACACACACACACACACACACACACACACACACACACACACACACACACACACACACACACACACACACACACACACACACACACACACACACACACACACACACACACACACACACACACACACACACACACACACACACACACACACACAGACACAGTCACACACACAGACACACTCACACACACAGACACACTCACACACACAGACACACACTCACACTCACACTCACACTCACACATAGACACACTTTAACACTCATTCACACACTCACACATAGGCTGCTGCTACTCTGTTTATTGCCTATCCTGATTGCCTGGTTACTTTTACCCCTATCTACCTACATGTACATATTACCTCAATTCCCTACCTGGTATCGCTGCACATTGACTCAGTACTGGTCCTCCATGTATATAGCCTCATTACTACCTGGTACTTCCTGTCTATAGCCTCATTACTACCTGGTACTTCCTGTTTATAGTCTCATTACTACCTGGTACTTCCTCACACCTCATTACTACCTGGTACTTCCTTCATATAGTCTCATTACTACCTGCTACTCTGTTTATAGTCTCATTACTACCTGGTACTTCCTGTACCCCTAGTCTCATTACTACCTGGTACTTCCTGTATATAGTCTCATTACTACCTGGTACTTCCTGTATATAGTCTCATTACTACCTGGTTCTTCCTGTATATAGTCTCATTACTACCTGGTACTTCCTGTATATAGTCTCATTACTACCTGGTACTTCCTGTATATAGTCTCATTACTACCTGGTACTTCCTGTTTATAGTCTCATTACTATCTGGTACTTTCTGTTTATAGTCTCATTACTACCTGGTACTTCCTGTTTATAGTCTCATTACTACCTGGTACTTCCTGTTTATAGTTTCATTACTACCTGGTACTTCCTGTATATAGTCTCATTACTACCTGGTACTTCCTGTATATAGTCTCATTACTACCTGGTACTTCCTGTATATAGTCTCATTACTACCTGGTTCTTCCTGTATATAGTCTCATTACTACCTGGTACTTCCTGTATATAGCCTCATTATTGTTATTTTATTGTGTTACTGTTTCCCTTTTTATTAGCAAATATGTCTTACCGCTAACCTCTGCATTGTTAGGAAATGGCTCGTCAGTAAGCATTTCACTGTAAGGTCTACTACACCTGTTGTATTCAGCATTTCACTGTAAGGTCTACCTACACCTGTTGTATTCAGCATTTCACTGTAAGGTCTACTACACCTGTTGTATTCAGCATTTCTGTCATGTTTGTCATTTATTATCTTGTCTTGTCCCTGTGCTCCCCATTCTATTCGTTTCCCTCTGCTGGTCTTAATTGGTTCTTTCCCTCTTTCTATCCCGCTCTCTCCCCTTCCCTCTCTCACTCTCTCGCTCTCTCTTCTCTCTATCGTTCCGTTCCTGCTCCCAGCTGTTCCTATTCCCCTAATCATCATTTAGTCTTCCCACACAGAATCTGTCATGCAGGTGATAGAGGACCCAAAAGCGACTTAACAGAAACAGAGTTTATTCAAGTCCAAACAGGGAATAACAGAAATCCTCTAGTCTGTAGAGGGGAATAACAAGAGAAGCGGCCACAGACTGCAGGTCGCTTCGGGTAGGCGCAGGCCGTAGTAGACAGAGACACCTGCTCACACGCAGCATCTGATGAAGGCAAAAACACGACAGGACAGGGCGAAACACAATCACAGCATGGTGAATACTAAACAAGGAACCGACGGGACAGGAACGGAACACAAAGGAATAAATAGGGACTCTAATCAGGGGAAAGGATCGGGAACAGGTGTGGGAAGACTAAATGATGATTAGGGGAATAGGAACAGCTGGGAGCAGGAACGGAACGATAGAGAGAAGAGAGAGCGAGAGAGTGAGAGAGGGAGGGGGAGAGAGCGGGATAGAAAGAGGGAAAGAACCAATTAAGACCAGCAGAGGGAAACGAATAGAATGGGGAGCACAGGGACAAGACATGATAATAAATGACAAACATGACAGTACCCCCACTCACCGAGCGCCTCCTGGCGCACTCGAGGAGGAATCCTGGCGGCAACGGAGGAAATCATCGATGAGTGAACGGTCCAGCACGTCCCGAGACGGAACCCAACTCCTCTCCTCAGGACCGTAACCCTCCCAATCCACTAAGTATTGGTGACCCCGTCCCCGAGAACGCATGTCCATGATCTTATGTACCTTGTAAATAGGTGCGTTCGACAAGGACGGGAGGGGGAGGGAAGACGAACGGGGTGCGAAGAAAGGGCTTAACACAGGAGACATGGAAGACAGGATGGACGCGACGAAGATGTCGCGGAAGAAGCAGTCGCACAGCGACAGGATTGACGACCTGGGAGACACGGAACGGACCAATGAACCGCGGAGTCAACTTACGAGAAGCTGTCGTAAGAGGAAGGTTGCGAGTGGAAAGCCACACTCTCTGGCCGCAACAATACCTTGGACTCTTAATCCTGCGTTTATTGGCGGCTCACCGTCTGTGCCCTGTAACGGCAAAGTGCAGACCTCACCCTCCTCCAGGTGCGCTCACAACGTTGGACAAACGCTGAGCGGAGGGAACGCTGGACTCGGCAAGCTGGGATGAGAACAGAGGAGGCTGGTAACCCAGACTACTCTGAAACGGAGATAACCCGGTAGCAGACGAAGGAAGCGAATTGTGAGCGTATTCTGCCCAGGGGAGCTGTTCTGCCCAAGACGCAGGGTTTCTGAAAGAAAGGCTGCGTAGTATGCGACCAATCGTCAGATTGGCCCTCTCTGCTTGACCGTTAGACTGGGGATGAAACCCGGAAGAGAGACTGACGGACGCACCAATCAAACGACAGAACTCCCTCCAAAACTGTGACGTGAATTGCGGGCCTCTGTCTGAAACGGCGTCTAACGGAAGGCCATGAATTCTGAATACATTCTCAATAATGATTTGTGCCGTCTCCTTAGCGGAAGGAAGTTTAGCGAGGGGAATGAAATGTGCCGCCTTAGAGAACCTATCGACAACCGTAAGAATCACAGTCTTCCCCGCAGACAAAGGCAGACCGGTAATGAAGTCTAAGGCGATGTGAGACCATGGTCGAGAAGGAATGGGGAGCGGTCTGAGACGACCGGCAGGAGGAGAGTTACCCGACTTAGTCTGCGCGCAGTCCGAACAAGCAGCCACGAAACGGCGCGTGTCACGCTCCTGAGTCGGCCACCAAAAGCGCTGGCGAATAGACGCAAGAGTGCCTCGAACACCGGGATGACCAGCTAACTTGGCAGAGTGAGCCCACTGAAGAACAGCCAGACGAGTGGAAACAGGAACGAAAAGGAGGTTACTAGGACAAGCGCGCGGCGACGCAGTGTGCGTGAGTGCTTGCTTAACCTGTCTTTCAATTCCCAGACTGTTAACCCGACAACACGCCCATAAGGAAGAATCCCCTCGGGATCAGTAGAAGCCACAGAAGAACTAAACAGACGGGATAAGGCATCAGGCTTGGTGTTCTTGCTACCCGGACGGTAAGAAATCACAAACTCGAAACGAGCGAAAAACAACGCCCAACGAGCTTGACGGGCATTAAGTCGTTTGGCAGAACGGATGTACTCAAGGTTCTTATGGTCTGTCCAAACGACAAAAGGAACGGTCGCCCCTCCAACCACTGTCGCCATTCGCCTAGGGCTAAGCGGATGGCGAGCAGTTCACGGTTACCCACATCATAGTTGCGCTCAGATGGCGACAGGCGATGAGAAAAATAAGCGCAAGGATGAACCTTATCGTCAGACTGGAAGCGCTGGGATAGAATGGCTCCCACGCCTACCTCTGAAGCGTCAACCTCGACAATGAATTGTCTAGTGACGTCAGGAGTAACGAGGATAGGAGCGGACGTAAAACGTTTTTTAAGAAGATCAAAAGCTCCCTGGGCGGAACCGGACCACTTAAAACACGTCTTGACAGAAGTAAGAGCTGTGAGAGGGGCAGCAACTTGACCGAAATTACGAATGAAACGCCGATAGAAATTAGCGAAACCTAAAAAGCGCTGCAACTCGACACGTGACCTTGGAACGGGCCAATCACTGACAGCTTGGACCTTAGCGGAATCCATCTGAATGCCTTCAGCGGAAATAACGGAACCGAGAAAAGTAACGGAGGAGACATGAAAAGAGCACTTCTCAGCCTTTACGTAGAGACAATTCTCTAAAAGGCGCTGTAGAACACGTCGAACGTGCTGAACATGAATCTCGAGTGACGGAGAAAAAATCAGGATATCGTCAAGATAGACAAAAACAAAGATGTTCAGCATGTCTCTCAGAACATCATTAACTAATGCCTGAAAAACAGCTGGCGCATTGGCGAGACCGAACGGCAGAACCCGGTACTCAAAATGCCCTAACGGAGTGTTAAACGCCGTTTTCCACTCGTCCCCTCTCTGATGCGCACGAGATGGTAAGCGTTACGAAGGTCCAACTTAGTAAAGCACCTGGCTCCCTGCAGAATCTCGAAGGCTGATGACATAAGGGGAAGCGGATAACGATTCTTAACCGTTATGTCATTCAGCCCTCGATAATCCACGCAGGGGCGCAGAGTACCGTCCTTCTTCTTAACAAAAAAGAACCCCGCCCGGCCGGAGAAGAAGAAGGCACTATGGTACCGGCGTCAAGAGACACAGACAAATAATCCTCGAGAGCCTTACGTTCGGGAGCCGACAGAGAGTATAGTCTACCTCGAGGAGGAGTGGTCCCCGGAAGGAGATCAATACTACAATCATACGACCGGTGAGGAGGAAGGGAGTTGGCTCGGGACCGACTGAAGACCGTGCGCAGATCATGATATTCCTCCGGCACTCCTGTCAAATCGCCAGGTTCCTCCTGAGAAGTAGGGACAGAAGAAACGGGAGGGATGGCAGACATTAAACACTTCACATGACAAGAAACGTTCCAGGATAGGATAGAATTACTAGACCAATTAATAGAAGGATTATGACATACTAGCCAGGGATGACCCAAAACAACAGGTGTAAACGGTGAACGGAAAATCAAAAAAGAAATAGTCTCACTGTGGTTACCAGATACTGTGAGAGTTAAAGGTAGTGTCTCAAATTTGATACTGGGAAGATGACTACCATCTAAGGCAAACATGGGCGTAGGCTTGTCTAACGGTCTGAAAGGAATGTTATGTTTCCGAACCCATGCTTCGTCCATGAAACAACCCTCAGCCCCAGAGTCAATCAAGGCACTGCATGTAGCACCGAACCGGTCCAGCGTAGATGGACCGACATAGTAGTACAAGATCTAGATGAAGGGACCTGAGTAGTAGCGCTCACCAGTAGCCCTCCGCTTACTGATGGGCTCTGGCCTCTTACTGGACATGAATTAACAAAATGTCCAGCAACTCCGCAATAGAGGCACAGGCGGTTGGTGATCCTCCGTTCCCTCTCCTTAGTCGAGATGCGAATCCCTCCCAGCTGCATGGGCTCAGTCTCAAAGCCAGAGGAGGGAGATGGTTGCGATGCGGAGCAGGGAAACACCGTTGATGCGAGCTCTCTTCCACGAGCCCGGTGACGAAGATCTACCCGTCGTTCTATGCGGATGGCGAGAGCAATCAAAGAGTCCACATCTGATGGAACCTCCCGGGAGAGAATCTCATCCTTAACCACTGCGTGGAGTCCCTCCAGAAAACGAGCGAGCAGCGCCGGCTCGTTCCACTCACTAGAGGCAGCAAGAGTGCGAAACTCAATAGAATAATCCGTTATGGACCGTTCACCTTGGCATAAGGAAGCCAGGGCCCTAGAAGCCTCCCTACCAAAAACTGAACGGTCAAAAACCCGAATCATCTCCTCTTTAAAGTTCTGGAACTTGTTAGAGCAATCAGCCCTTGCCTCCCAGATAGCTGTGCCCCATTCTCGAGCCCGGCCAGTAAGGAGTGAAATGACGTAAGCAACCCGAGCTCTCTCTAGAGTATGTGTTGGGTTGGAGAGAGAAAACAATCTCACACTGCGTGAGAAAGGAGCGGCACTCAGTGGGCTGCCCGGAGTAGCAAGGTGGGTTATTAACCCTAGGTTCTGGAGGCTCGGCAGGCCAGGAAGTAACAGGTGGCACGAGACGTAGACTCTGGAACTGTCCAGAGAGGTCGGAAACCTGAGCGGCCAGGTTCTCCACGGCATGGCGAGCAGCAGACAATTCCTGCTCGTGTCTGCCGAGCATGGCTCCTTGGATCTCGACGGCAGTGTAACGAGCGTCTGAAGTCGCTGGGTCCATTCCTTGGTCGGTTCCTTCTGTCATGCAGGTGATAGAGGACCCAAAAGCGACTTAACAGAAACAGAGTTTATTCAAGTCCAAACAGGGAATAACAGAAATCCTCTAGTCTGTAGAGGGGAATAACAAGAGAAGCGGCCACAGACTGCAGGTCGCTTCGGGTAGGCGCAGGCCGTAGTAGACAGAGACACCTGCTCACACGCAGCATCTGATGAAGGCAAAAAACACGACAGGACAGGGCGAAACACAATCACAGCATGGTGAATACTAAACAAGGAACCGACGGGACAGGAACGGAACACAAAGGAATAAATAGGGACTCTAATCAGGGGAAAGGATCGGGAACAGGTGTGGGAAGACTAAATGATGATTAGGGGAATAGGAACAGCTGGGAGCAGGAACGGAACGATAGAGAGAAGAGAGAGCGAGAGAGTGAGAGAGGGAGGGGGAGAGAGCGGGATAGAAAGAGGGAAAGAACCAATTAAGACCAGCAGAGGGAAACGAATAGAATGGGGAGCACAGGGACAAGACAAGATAATAAATGACAAACATGACAATTTCACTGTGAGGTCTACTACACCTGTTGTATTCAGCATTTCACTGTAAGGACTACTACACCTGTTGTATTCAGCATTTCACTGTAAGGTCTACTACACCTGTTGTATTCAGCATTTCACTGTAAGGTCTACTACACCTGTTGTATTCAGCATTTCACTGTGAGGTCTACTACACCTGTTGTATTCAGCATTTCACTGTAAGGTCTACTACACCTGTTGTATTCAGCATTTCACTGTGAGGTCTACTACACCTGTTGTATTCAGCATTTCACTGTGAGGTCTACTACACCTGTTGTATTCAGCATTTCACTGTGAGGTCTATTACACCTGTTGTATTCAGCATTTCACTGTCAGGTCTACTACACCTGTTGTATTCAGCATTTCACTGTAAGGTCTACCTACACCTGTTGTATTCAGCATTTCACTGTGAGGTCTACTACACCTGTTGTATTCAGCATTTCACTGTAAGGTCTACTACACCTGTTGTATTCAGCATTTCACTGTGAGGTCTACTACACCTGTTGTATTCAGCATTTCACTGTAAGGTCTACAACACCTGTTGTATTCAGCATTTCACTGTAAGGTCTACTACACCTGTTGTATTCAGCATTTCACTGTGAGGTCTACTACACCTGTTGTATTCAGCATTTCACTGTAAGGTCTACTACACCTGTTGTATTCAGCATTTCACTGTGAGGTCTACTACACCTGTTGTATTCAGCATTTCACTGTGAGGTCTACTACACCTGTTGTATTCAGCATTTCACTGTGAGGTCTACTACACCTGTTGTATTCAGCATTTCACTGTAAGGTCTACTACACCTGTTGTATTCAGCATTTCACTGTAAGGTCTACTACACCTGTTGTATTCAGCATTTCACTGTGAGGTCTACTACACCTGTTGTATTCAGCATTTCACTGTCAGGTCTACTACACCTGTTGTATTCAGCATTTCACTGTGAGGTCTACTACACCTGTTGTATTCAGCATTTCACTGTGAGGTCTACTACACCTGTTGTATTCAGCATTTCACTGTAAGGTCTACTACACCTGTTGTATTCAGCATTTCACTGTGAGGTCTACTACACCTGTTGTATTCAGCATTTCACTGTGAGGTCTATTACACCTGTTGTATTCAGCATTTCACTGTGAGGTCTACTACACCTGTTGTATTCAGCATTTCACTGTAAGGTCGACAACACCTGTTGTATTCAGCATTTCACTGTAAGGTCGACAACACCTGTTGTATTCTGAGCACGCGACAAATACGCGTTGATTTGAAGTGATTACGTATATAGTCTATACTCTGGTCTGCCAAGCAGTCAATACTCTTGAACTTAATCAGTGGTTTTTTTTGTCATGTGTTTTTTTGTCTTTTCAACACGTGGTTGAGTGTGGTCATAAATAACCAACAACAGCAGTGAATAGTTAGCCTGATGAGGCAGTGGTTACACCCCAAATGACCCCTACATCCCTGGTCGAAAGTAGTGCACTACGTAGGGAATAGGGCCCTGGTCTAAAGTAGGGCACTATATAGGGAATAGGGTACCATTTGAGACACAGGGTGCGTCTACAGTACCTGATTCTGTTGTTATTGAGGTGGAGGAAGTGCAGAGTGCTCATCTGGTTGATACCAGGGGGAACCGTTATGAGCTGGTTGTGGTCTAAACACAGCTCTGTCATGGAGGTGTGAGCACCGAAGAAGGACTGAGGCTCCACTCCCTCCCCATCCAGCTTGTTGTGGGACAGGTACAGGTACTCTATCCCCGGCTCCATGTGGGCGAACACAAACCCTGTATAAAAACATAAAGCAAGATGTACGTTTTGTATTCCCAGAAGATAATTACCTAACAGAACGAAATCTTTCCAAAGCGATCCTGGATGGTACATACCTGGTATTCTCTCAATCTGGTTCCCTACCAAGACCAGGTGGACCAGAGCTCTGGGCAGGTAGGATGGGACCAGGTACAGGCGGTTGTAGGACAGGTCAATGGACTCCAGGTTCCTGATGAGAGAGTGGGAAAAGTAAAAGTAAACAAGAGGAAGGGAGGGGAAAAAGTGAGAGATGAGTTTTATGTCGAGAAAATAAAGCTACACAGGAATGTGAAATAAACTGAGTGGACAAAACATTAAGTACACCTGCTCTTTCTCTGACAGACTGACCAGGTGAATCCAAATGAAAGCTGTGATCCCTTAATGATGTCACCTGTTAAATCCACTTCAATCAGTGTAGATGAAGGGGAGGAGACGGGGGTTAAAGAAGGATATTTAAGCCTTGAGACAACTGAGACATGGATTGTGTCTGTGTGCCATTCAGAAGGTGAACGGACAGGACAAAAGATTGAAGTGCCTTTGAACGGGGTATGGTTGTAGGTACCAGGCGCACCGGTTTGTGTAAGAACTGCAATGCTGCTGGGGTTTTTTTCACACTCAAGACAGTTTCTCGTGTGTGTCAAAAATGGTCTACCGCCCAAAGCACATCCAGCCAACTGTGGGAAGCATTGGAGTCCACATGGGCCAGCATCCCTGTGGAACGCTTTAGACACCTTGTAGAGTCAACATGGACCAGCATCCCTGTGGAACGCTTTCAACACCTTGTAGAGTCCACATGGGCCAGCATCCCTGTGGAACGCTTTCAACACCTTGTAGAGTCCACATGGGCCAGCATCCCTGTGGAATGCTTTCAACACCTTGTAGAGTCCACATGGGCCAGCATCCCTGTGGAACGCTTTAGACACCTTGTAGAGTCAACATGGACCAGCATCCCTGTGGAATGCTTTCAACACCTTGTAGAGTCCACATGGGCCAGCATCCCTGTGGAATGCTTTAGACACCTTGTAGAGTCAACATGGGCTAGCATCCCTGGGAATGCCACCTTGCAACATGGGCCAGCATCCCTGTGGAATGCTTTAGACACCTTGTAGAGTCAACATGGGCCAGCATCCCTGTGGAACGCTATAGACACCTTGTAGAGTCCACATGGGCCAGCATCCCTGTGGAACGCTATAGACACCTTGTAGAGTCAACATGGACCAGCATCCCTGTGGAATGCTTTCGACACCTTGTAGAGTCAACATGGACCAGCATCCCTGTGGAACGCTATAGACACCTTGTAGAGTCAACATGGACCAGCATCCCTGTGGAACGCTATAGACACCTTGTAGAGTCAACATGGACCAGCATCCCTGTGGAATGCTTTCAACACCTTGTGGAGTCCACATGGCCCAGCATCCCTGTGGAATGCTTTCAACACCTTGTAGAGTCAACATGGACCAGCATCCCTGTGGAACGCTATAGACACCTTGTAGAGTCCATGTCCTGACGAATTGATGCTGATCTGAAGGCAGGGGGGGGGGCAACTCATATATAACTTTGCTATAGTTTCTTTGTAATATATGCATTGAAAAGAAGACTTGTGAAATCCTCTAGTTTTCTTACTTGTGGTTGATCCATGCTAGAGGTGCTATCCTGGACTCCTCCAGTCTGTTGTGTCTCAGTGAGATCATGTTCAGGTTAGTGGTTTGGTTGAAGACGCAGTCGGATATCTCTTCTATCAGGTTGTTCTCTAGATAAACCTCCTGCAAACAGAACGACAAAATGAAGAGTATTCATACACAGGATGTTATGTAATGACAGGATGTTATGTGATGACAGGATGTTATGTGATGACAGGATGTTATGTGATGACAGGATGTTATGTAATGACAGGATGTACAGGGTGTTATGTGATGACAGGATGTTATGTAATGACAGGATGTTATGTAATGCTACCTGATATAATGTTACTTACCCTACATTATTCATCTCATATACATATGTATATACTGATGTTATGTGCATCCTTATGAACACATGTATCACTAGCCATGCCACTTTGTTTACTTTGTCTACACACTCATCTCATATGTATGACAGACTGATGTTGTATCACTAGCCACTTTAACTATGCCACTTTGTTTACTTTGTCTAGTATATACTGATGTTACCATCACTCATTCATATATCCTTATGTACATGTTCCTTATCCCCTTACACTGTGTATAAGACTGTAGTTTTGGAATTGTTAGTTAGATTACTTGTTGGTTATCACTGCATTGTCGGAACTAGAAGCACAAGCATTTCGATGTTAACATCTGCTAACCATGTGTATGTGTGACAAATAAAATTTGATTTGATTTGATTTGATTTTTGGTTTGATTTGATTTGACAGGATGTTATGTGATGACAGGATGTTATGTAATGACAGGATGTTATGTAATGACAGGATGTACAGGATGTTATGTAATGACAGGATGTTATGTGATGACAGGATGTTATGTGATGACAGGATGTTATGTAATGACAGGATGTTATGTGATGACAGGATGTTATGTGATGACAGGATGTTATGTGATGACAGGATGTTATGTAATGACAGGATGTTATGTAATGACAGGATGTTATGTGATGACAGGATGTTATGTAATGACAGGATGTTATGTAATGACAGGATGTTATGTGATGACAGGATGTTATGTAATGACAGGATGTACAGGATGTTATGTAATGACAGGATGTTATGTGATGACAGGATGTACAGGATGTTATGTAATGACAGGATGTTATGTGATGACAGGATGTTATGTAATGACAGGATGTACAGGATGTTATGTGATGACAGGATGTACTGGCTGTTATGTAATGACAGGATGTTATGTGATGACAGGATGTTATGTGATGACAGGATGTTATGTAATGACAGGATGTACAGGATGTTATGTGATGACAGGATGTACAGGATGTTATGTGATGACAGGATGTTATGTGATGACAGGATGTTATGTAATGACAGGATGTTATGTGATGACAGGATGTACAGGATGTTATGTAATGACAGGATGTTATGTGATGACAGGATGTTATGTGATGACAGGATGTACTGGCTGTTATGTAATGACAGGATGTTATGTGATGACAGGATGTTATGTAATGACAGGATGTACAGGATGTTATGTGATGACAGGATGTTATGTGATGACAGGATGTTATGTGATGACAGGATGTTATGTGATGACAGGATGTTATGTGATGACAGGATGTTATGTGATGACAGGATGTTATGTGATGACAGGATGTTATGTGATGACAGGATGTTATGTGATGACAGGATGTTATGTGATGACAGGATGTTATGTGATGACAGGATGTTATGTGATGACAGGATGTTATGTGATGACAGGATGTTATGTAATGACAGGATGTTATGTAATGACAGGATGTTATGTGATGACAGGATGTACAGGATGTTATGTGATGACAGGTTATGTTATGTTATGTGATGACAGGATGTACAGGATGTTATGTGATGACAGGATGTTATGTGATGACAGGATGTTATGTAATGACAGGATGTTATGTGATGACAGGATGTTATGTGATGACAGGATGTTATGTGATGACAGGATGTTATGTGATGACAGGATGTTATGTGATGACAGGATGACAGGATGTTATGTGATGACAGGATGTTACAGGATGTTGTTATGTGACAGGATGTTATGTGATGACAGGATGTACAGGATGTTATGTGATGACAGGATGTTATGTGATGACAGGATGTTATGTGATGACAGGATGTTATGTGATGACAGGATGTTATGTGATGACAGGATGTTATGTAATGACAGGATGTTATGTGATGACAGGATGTACAGGATGTTATGTGATGACAGGATGATGACAGGATGTTATGTGATGACAGGATGTACAGGATGTTATGTAATGACAGGATGTTATGTGATGACAGGATGTTATGTAATGACAGGATGTACTGGCTGTTTTGTGAAGCAGAGCTGAGTGTTGAGGTTAGCCGTGTTTGAGCCACTCCTTCCTGACATGGCACCTTGTCTTTAACCAAAGTGTGAGAGTGAGTCGTGGATAAGGCTTATCAAGAAAAGGGCTGTAGTTGCTTCACTGTGTTTCATTGAAATGTACAGATGTGTGTTGTCCACTTATCAGCGAAAATCTACACTGTGTTTATGACACATTTATTCTTATAAAGATTAATAAATGCATTTCTATGGCTAAAACAATATTTCATATATATTTATAAACTCAGCAAAAAAAGAAACGTCCTGGCTGTCAACTGCGTTTTATTTTCAGGAAACTGAACATGTGTAGATATTTGTATAAATATAACAAGATTCAACAACTGAGACATAAACTGAACAAGTTCCACAGACATGTGACTAACAGAAATGGAATAATGTGTCCCTGAACAAAGGGGGGGTCGAAATCAAAAGTAACAGTCAGTATCTGGTGTGGCCACCAGCTGCATTAATTACTGCAGTGCATCTCCTCCTCACGGACTGCACCAGATTTGACAGTTCTTGCATTGAGATGCTACCCCACTATTCCACCAAGGCACCTGCAGGTTCCCGGACATGTCTGGGGGAAATGGCCCTAGCCCTCACCCTCCGATCCAACAGGTCCCAGACATTTCTGGGGGGAATGGCCCTAGCCCTCACCCTCCGATCCAACAGGTCCCAGACGTGCTCAATGGGATTGAGATCTGGGCTCTTCGCTGGCCATGGCAGAACACTGACATTCCTGTCTTGCAGGAAATCCCGCACAGAACGAGCAGTATGGCTGGTGGCATTGTCTTGCTGGAGGGTCATGGTTCTGGTATTTTATTGAAATACTATAAAATTCCATTCATTCCTATGGAGGACTGGGGAGGGCCAATATGGCCAACAGGTGGCTTCAAAGCCTCTCCATGGCCTCAGTAATCCAGGGTTTATATACATCTTTGAATAAAAACGGATAAATCTCACCAGTAGAGATGGAGGCAGGCCCTGGGGGACGGTCCTGAAGTGGTTTCTGCCCAGACGGAGGTAAGAGAGCTGAGAGAGTGGACTGAAAGCTTGATGATCCACGGTCCCTTCGTTCAGGACATTCCCCTCCAACTCCAAGATCAACAGGCTACTCAGACCTTTCAGAAATTACACAGCAGTAAAAACATTTTCCTATAAAAGTCTCCCTGTGCTGGTTATGGTTTCAGCCACTTCCACTAACAAATATTTACGTTTGTGCAGTTGAAACATCAATTTTTTTTGATTGAAGTTGCATTGCAGTTTTACAAATATTATTGCCTGAAATTCCCCCCCCCCTCCAAAAAAAAGTACTTTGAAAATGTTTGTCCAGTAACTAGTAACATGTAGTTTTGTTGTTTTGTTTGGTTACCTTGGAAGCTGTTCTCCTCGATGCCTTTGAGGTGGTTCTCGTTGATCTTGAGTTCCTGTAGTGTTGATGGGAGATGTGTTGGAACCGTCTCTAGGAGGTTGTTGTCCAGGAACAGACGGCTCAGGAACTTCAGGCCCTGACCAACGATCATTAACAACATTAAACAACGTCCGTCTCTGGGGAATTTAAACAACTCTAACCAAATGGAAAATAAAGTACTTTATCTAGATAGATAGATAGATGTTCTATCGTTGCCATGTTATAATGATGGAAAATAAAGTACTTTATCTAGATAGATGTTCTATCAGACGGCTCAGGAACTTCAGGCCCTGACCAACGATCATTAACAACATTAAACAACGTCCGTCTCTGGGGAATTTAAACAACTCTAACCAAATGGAAAATAAAGTACTTTATCTAGATAGATAGATGTTCTATCGTTGCCATGTTATAGTGATGGAAAATAATCTGTCATTCTGTGGAAGGGGAAACTGACAAAGAAATGCAAATATTGTACATTGGAATGTAACAGGATCACACCTGGTTTGAAATACGTAATGGGACGATTCTATTGGTTCCATTAAAGAAGGCAAGCTAAATCAAGCGTACCTAAAGTATTGGAAAAGTTAAAAAACGATCGATGTTGTCACAATATTTTTGTTAACGAAATCAAGGGTTCTTGCGGTAGAAATGTCCTGATTGTCTCATCTCGCCTCTTTCTGGTGATGTAGTACCTCAGTGGATCTAGCTGGCTGGAAATGAGGTTTCTCTCTCCCTGGTCAAATGAGGTTTCTCTCTCCCTGTTCAAATGAGGTTTCTCTCTCCCTGTCCCCCTGAGGTTTCTCTCTCCCTGTCCCCCTGAGGTTTCTCTCTCCCTGTCCCCCTGAGGTTTCTCTCTCCCTGTCCCCCTGAGGTTTCTCTCTCCCTGTCCCCCTGAGGTTTCTCTCTCCCTGTCCCCCTGAGGTTTCTCTCTCCCTGTTCCCCTGAGGTTTCTCTATCCCTGTCCCCCTGAGGTTTCTCTATCCCTGTCCCCCTGAGGTTTCTCTCTCCCTGTTCCCCTGAGGTTTCTCTATCCCTGTTCCCCTGAGGTTTCTCTCTCCCTGTCCCCCTGAGGTTTCTCTCTCCCTGTTCAAATGAGGTTTCTCTCTCCCTGTTCAAATGAGGTTTTTCTATCCCTGTTCCCCTGAGGTTTCTCTCCCCCTGTCCCCCTGAGGTTTCTCTCTCCCTGTTCAAATGAGGTTTCTCTCTCCCTGTCTACCTGAGGTTTCTCTCTCCCTGTTCCCCTGAGGTTTCTCTCTCCCTGTCCCCCTGAGGTTTCTCTCTCCCTGTCCCCCTGAGGTTTCTCTCTCCCTGTTCCCCTGAGGTTTCTCTCTCCCTGTCCCCCTGAGGTTTCTCTCTCCCTGTCCCCCTGAGGTTTCTCTCTCCCTGTTCAAAAGACGTTTCTCTCTCCCTGTCCCCCTGAGGTTTCTCTCTCCCTGTCCCCCTGAGGTTTCTCTCTCCCTGTCCCCCTGAGGTTTCTCTCTCCCTGTTCAAATGAGGTTTCTCTCTCCCTGTTCCCCTGAGGTTTCTCTCTCCCTGTTCCCCTGAGGTTTCTCTCCCTGTTCCCCTGAGGTTTCTCTCTCCCTGTTCCCCTGAGGTTTCTCTATCCCTGTTCAAATGAGGTTTCTCTCTCCCTGTCCCCCTGAGGTTTCTCTCTCCCTGTCCCCCTGAGGTTTCTCTCTCCCTGTCCCCCTGAGGTTTCTCTCTCCCTGTCCCCCTGAGGTTTCTCTCTCCCTGTCCCCCTGAGGTTTCTCTCTCCCTGTTCAAATGAGGTTTCTCTCTCCCTGTTCCCCTGAGGTTTCTCTCTCCCTGTCCCCCTGAGGTTTCTCTCTCCCTGTTCCCCTGAGGTTTCTCTATCCCTGTTCAAATGAGGTTTCTCTCTCCCTGTCCCCCTGAGGTTTCTCTATCCCTGTTCAAATGAGGTTTCTCTCTCCCTGTCCCCCTGAGGTTTCTCTATCCCTGTTCAAATGAGGTTTCTCTATCCCTGTTCAAATGAGGTTTCTCTCTCCCTGTCCCCCTGAGGTTTCTCTATCCCTGTTCAAATGAGGTTTCTCTATCCCTGTTCAAATGAGGTTTCTCTCTCCCTGTTCAAATGAGGTTTCTCTATCCCTGTTCAAATGAGGTTTCTCTATCCCTGTTCAAATGAGGTTTCTCTCTCCCTGTTCAAATGAGGTTTCTCTCTCCCTGTTCCCCTGAGGTTTCTCTCTCCCTGTCCCCCTGAGGTTTCTCTCTGCCTGTTCCCCTGAGGTTTCTCTCTCCCTGTTCAAATGAGGTTTCTCTCTCCCTGTCCCCCTGAGGTTTCTCTCTCCCTGTTCCTCTGAGGTTTCTCTCTCCCTGTCCCCCTGAGGTTTCTCTCTCCCTGTTCCCCTGAGGTTTCTCTCCCCCTGTCCCCCTGAGGTTTCTCTCTCCCTGTTCAAATGAGGTTTTTCTCTCCCTGTCCCCCTGAGGTTTCTCTCTCCCTGTTCAAATGAGGTTTCTCTCTCCCTGTTCAAATGAGGTTTCTCTATCCCTGTTCCCCTGAGGTTTCTCTCTCCCTGTCTACCTGAGGTTTCTCTCTCCCTGTTCCCCTGAGGTTTCTCTCTCCCTGTTCAAATGAGGTTTCTCTCTCCCTGTCCCCCTGAGGTTTCTCTTGACTAAGGGCCATGGAATGTTGTTTTTGTTAAAAGGCCTGTGCAGGTTTGTGGCAGAGCAGGGAGAATGGGGGTGATGCTAGCTCAACAGGCATCCTTCCTTTAAATCCTCCATGGCTTAAAGAGTTTAGACTGTGTTTCATTGTGCAAACTAAATGGCAGACTGGCTCCAAGAGTCGTGCTACAGTTTAAATTAGCTCATGTTGGTTTAAAACGGGTAGAAGTGAGATTTTGGCGTCTGTTGTGCCTCGCAAAGTTAAATCATCGAAATGTTTTGAGATTCAAGAATGAATGGAATGTAATTGTGGATTTTCTCCCATATTCTCCAAAGTGTAATTGCAGTAATTAACGGGGGATGGTTGAAGTGGCCACCAGACCCAACAGACTAAAGAGAGAGTTTCTCTATGGACAAATGTGTCATGGCCACCAGACCCAGATCCAACTATCCCGGCTCTAATTTTCACTTATCAAACAAAGAGCTGCTAGCTAACCTGTGTTCTCTCCCTCTCTCATCAGTGCAGTGTTGTGTTCGGGCCTAGTCAGAACTCTAACATGATAGGCCGCTGTGTGTTCTGGGAAATGTTCCAGATGGATTTAAATATTGACTGTTTAAAAACGCAGACTTTTATTTTGACCAGAAAGAGTGAGTCAAATGTTCTCCCCCCCCCCATGTTGACATGCTTCTGGTTGCTCACATATTCATCTGCTTAGACTGTTCCCACGCTGTTCACATTTCATTGGTTGGACAGGCTCATTGGAAACAGACTCCTTATTTTTGGAAAGCGTGTGAGGCAAATGGCCGCAGAGAAACAGACTCTTACTTTGAAGGAGTGTGGAGTGAAGCCAGCAAAAGAAGAAAAAAAAAACCTGACTCTTACTTTGAAGGAGTATAGGCCGATGCCAGCAGAGAGACAGGCTCTTATTTCAAAGGAGAGACTCTTACTTTGAAGGAGTATAGGCCGATGCCAGCAGAGAGACAGGCTCTTATTTCAAAGGAGAGACTCTTACTTTGAAGGCACGTGGGGCAATGCCAGAAGTCACCAACTTGTTCTTGCTCAGGTTAATCCACTCCAGGTTGGGGATACCATTGAACGCCCCCACCGGGATGGTTGTGATGGCGTTACCTGGCGGTAAATTAAGAGACATATTAATCTGAGGAATAACATGAATATCGTCCATGCTGGGGATGGTGTTGTTAAATACTAGTGTTCAGAATGACTGGACTCCATAGCCTGGTGTTATAGTGTTGTTAAATACTAGTGTTCAGAATGACTGGACTCCATAGCCTGGTGTTATAGTGTTGTTAAATACTAGTGTTCAGAATGACTGGACTCCACAGCCTGGTGTTATAGTGTTGTTGTTAAATACTAGTGTTCAGAATGACTGGACTCCATAGCCTGGTGTTATAGTGTTGTTGTTAAATACTAGTGTTCAGAATGACTGGACTCCATAGCCTGGTGTTATAGTGTTGTTAAATACTAGTGTTCAGAATGACTGGACTCCACAGCCTGGTGTTATAGTGTTGTTGTTAAATACTAGTGTTCAGAATGACTGGACTCCATAGCCTGGTGTTATAGTGTTGTTGTTAAATACTAGTGTTCAGAATGACTGGACTCCATAGCCTGGTGTTATAGTGTTGTTAAATACTAGTGTTCAGAATGACTGTGTTCAGACTCCACAGCCTGGTGTTATAGTGTTGTTGTTAAATACTAGTGTTCAGAATGACTGGACTCCATAGCCTGGTGTTATAGTGTTGTTAAATACTAGTGTTCAGAATAACTGGACTCCATAGCCTGGTGTTATAGTGTTGTTAAATACTAGTGTTCAGAATGACTGGACTCCACAGCCTGGTGTTATAGTGTTGTTGTTAAATACTAGTGTTCAGAATGACTGGACTCCATAGCCTGGTGTTATAGTGTTGTTAAATACTAGTGTTCAGAATGACTGGACTCTATAGCCTGGTGTTATAGTGTTGTTGTTAAATACTAGTGTTCAGAATGACTGGCCTCCATAGCCTGGTGTTATAGTGTTGTTGTTAAATACTAGTGTTCAGAATGACTGGACTCCATAGCCTGGTGTTATAGTGTTGTTGTTAAATACTAGTGTTCAGAATGACTGGACTACATAGCCTGGTGTTATAGTGTTGTTGTTAAATACTAGTGTTCAGAATGACTGGACTCCATAGCCTGGTGTTATAGTGTTGTTGTTAAATACTAGTGTTCAGAATGACTGGACTCCATAGCCTGGTGTTATAGTGTTGTTAAATACTAGTGTTCAGAATGACTGGACTCCATAGCCTGGTGTTATAGTGTTGTTAAATACTAGTGTTCAGAATGACTGGACTCCATAGCCTGGTGTTATAGTGTTGTTAAATACTAGTGTTCAGAATGACTGGACTCCACAGCCTGGTGTTATAGTGTTGTTAAATACTAGTGTTCCCGAATGACTGGACTCCATAGCCTGGTGTTATAGTGTTGTTAAATACTAGTGTTCAGAATGACTGGACTCTATAGCCTGGTGTTATAGTGTTGTTGTTAAATACTAGTGTTCAGAATGACTGGCCTCCATAGCCTGGTGTTATAGTGTTGTTGTTAAATACTAGTGTTCAGAATGACTGGACTCCATAGCCTGGTGTTATAGTGTTGTTGTTAAATACTAGTGTTCAGAATGACTGGACTACATAGCCTGGTGTTATAGTGTTGTTGTTAAATACTAGTGTTCAGAATGACTGGACTCCATAGCCTGGTGTTATAGTGTTGTTGTTAAATACTAGTGTTCAGAATGACTGGAGTCCATAGCCTGGTGTTATAGTGTTGTTGTTAAATACTAGTGTTCAGAATGACTGGACTCCATAGCCTGGTGTTATAGTGTTGTTGTTAAATACTAGTGTTCAGAATGACTGGACTACATAGCCTGGTGTTATAGTGTTGTTGTTAAATACTAGTGTTCAGAATGACTGGACTACATAGCCTGGTGTTATAGTGTTGTTGTTAAATACTAGTGTTCAGAATGACTGGACTCCATAGCCTGGTGTTATAGTGTTGTTAAATACTAGTGTTCAGAATGACTGGACTCCACAGCCTGGTGTTATAGTGTTGTTGTTAAATACTAGTGTTCAGAATGACTGGCCTCCATAGCCTGGTGTTATAGTGTTGTTGTGAAATACTAGTGTTCAGAATGACTGGACTCCATAGCCTGGTGTTATAGTGTTGTTGTTAAATACTAGTGTTCAGAATGACTGGCCTCCACAGCCTGGTGTTATAGTGTTGTTAAATACTAGTGTTCAGAATGACTGGACTCCATAGCCTGGTGTTATAGTGTTGTTGTTAAATACTAGTGTTCAGAATGACTGGTCTCCACAGCCTGGTGTTATAGTGTTGTTGTTAAATACTAGTGTTCAGAATGACTCTGTTGTACTTTCCATGACTACGTGTCCTGCAAGTCAAGACATGGTCCAGAAGCTCTCATACTTCTAGTGCATACCATAATTATGCCAAAAGCCTCCATAATTGCAGTATAAAAACCAACAGGCATGAGAAGCTAATAAATCTATCCTCCAGTATTTATTTTTCTCTTTAGTTTCTACTCCTATTAACTTTAGTCTGTGTGACCACATTAGGAATTACCATCACAACGACCAAACAAAAAACATGACTCACTTCTCAATAGATGGGGATTGGTTTTTGTGTTTTGGGTGGTTTGTGATTTGAAATTTCTGGTTTAGTGTCTAACACATTATATGATGGTGTGTTGTCTACCTTATACAGCACACACACACACACACACACACACACACACACACACACACACACACACACACACACACACACACACACACACACACACACACACACACACACACACACACACACACACACACACACACACACACACACACACACACACACACACACACACACACAGCTGCCTTAAAGGAAAATTCCAACCAACCAAAAACTATCGTTTGGTTTTTGTTTAATTAGTAAATTGTTGATTTAGTCCCAAGATGTTTTGCATGTCAGCAATCATGTTTTCAAGATATGTCACTTTCAAAGTGCAGAAATACAGTATAATATGATACCGGCTGTATTTCTGCACTTTGAAAGTGGCATATCTTGAAAACATATTGGGACTATATCAACAATTTACTAATTAAACATATACCAAATTATCGTTTTTTTGCGGGGGTTGGAGTTTTCCTTAAACTTACCCTCCAGGCTCAGAGACTTGAGTTCAGGGATGTTCAGGGGAGGGAAGTTGGTCAGCTGAGCGTTCTCACACGTCACGATGACATCAGAGATATCACAACCTAACGGGAGGGTGTTCCCAGGTCTGTGTGCCACCACTCCCCACTCCTCTCCTCCATCCTCCTCTTGTTTCTCAGTGTCCTCGGCTAGGGGAGGTGTGAGGAGGTCCTCTTCGGTCGGCTCCTCTGGAAAGATCTGGAAAACATCTCCTCTCAACAGCCACTCCATGTCTTCCTCCTCCTGCTCCCTCTCCTCTTCTTCTTCCTCCTCTAGCTCCCTGAGGTTCTCCTTCAGGTCCTCCTCGTGTCTCCTCCTCTCCTCCTCCAGCTTCCTTTCCTGCTCCTTCATGGCCGCCTCTGCTTCCTCCTGCATCTTCTCGGCCTTTTCTGCCTCCTTCTCCATCTGCAGCCGCTCTTCCTCGCGCCTCCTCTCCTCCTGCAGCCTCTTCTCCTCCTGCAGACTCCTCTCCTCCTGCAGACTCCTCTGTCTCTCAGCCTCCTCCTTCTTCTGTTTCTTCCTCCTCTTTTTCTCGGCGTCCTTCTTGACAAGACGTGCCTCCTCCTCCCTGTGCTCCTCCTCCTCTCTCTTCAAGAGGAGTTCGATCTCGGCCTGGGAGCGGGGCACGGCGGGGTCAAGGTCAGGGTTCACATGGTCGCTGGGGTCGTTGGGAACTGGGGAATTGCCAGAGAAGTCAGGGACGTCAGTCACCACGGGCTGCTGGCCCAGCCAATCAGAACCGCAGAGTGTTAGGGAAAGAGGATGGGATGGAGGGAGAGAGGATGGGAGGGATGGAGAGAGAGGATGGGAGGGGTGGAGAGAGAGACGAGGGATGGAGAGAGAGACGAGGGATGGAGAGAGAGACGAGGGATGGAGGGAGAGACGAGGGATGGAGGGAGGGACGAGGGATGGAGGGAGAGACGAGGGATGGAGGGAGTCTGGTTCATCATTGGGAGCAATTTCTGAATGTACCAACTGAATGTACCACATTCTTCTGTGCAAAGAATAGTACGCAAATATAAACACCATGGGACCACGCAGCCATCATACTGCTCAGGAAAGAGACACGTTCTGTATCTTAGAGTTAAGATTAGTACTATGTTAGTTGAGATTAGTACTACGGTAGTTAAGATTAGTACTACGATAGTTAAGATTAGTACTATGTTAGTTAAGATTAGTACTACGGTAATTAAGATTGGTACTACGGTAGTTAAGATTGGTACTACGATAGTTAAGATTAGTACTACGATAGTTAAGATTAGTACTATGGTAGTTAAGATCGGTGAAGATAGTACTACGATAGTTAAGATTAGTACTACGGTAGTTAAGATTAGTACTACGATAGTTAAGATAGTACTACGATAGTTAAGATAGTACTACGATAGTTAAGATTAGTACTACGATAGTTAAGATTAGTACTACGGTAGTTAAGATTAGTACTACGGTAGTTAAGATTAGTACTACGGTAGTTAAGATTAGTACTACGATAGTTAAGATTAGTACTACGATAGTTAAGATAGTACTACGATAGTTAAGATAGTACTACGATAGTTAAGATTAGTACTACGATAGTTAAGATTAGATTAGTTAAGATTACGGTAGTTAAGATTAAGAAGATAGTACTATGGTAGTTAAGATTAGTACTACGGTAGTTAAGATCGGTGAAGATAGTACTACGGTAGTTAAGATTAGTACTACGATAGTTAAGATTAGTACTATGGTAGTTAAGATTAGTACTATGGTAGTTACGATCAGTTAAGATAGTACTACGATAGTTAAGATTAGTACTACGATAGTTAAGATAGTACTACGATAGTTAAGATTAGTACTACGGTAGTTAAGATTAGTTAAGATAGTTAAGATTAGTACTATGGTAGTTAAGATTGGTACTACGGTAGTTAAGATCGTACTACGTGAAGATTAGTACTACGGTAGTTAAGATTAGTACTACGGTAGTTAAGATTAGTACTATGGTAGTTAAGATTAGTACTATGGTAGTTAAGATTAGTACTACGGTAGTTAAGATCAGTTAAGATAGTTAAGATTAGTACTATGGTAGTTAAGATTGGTACTACGGTAGTTAAGATAAGATAGTACTACGGTAGTTAAGATTAGTACTATGGTAGTTAAGATTAGTACTACGATAGTTAAGATTAGATACTACGGTAGTTAAGATTAGTACTATGGTAGTTAAGATTGGTACTACGGTAGTTAAGATTGGTACTATGGTAGTTAAGATTAGTACTACGATAGTTAAGATTGGTACTATGGTAGTTAAGATCGGTGAAGATTAGTACTATGGTAGTTAAGATTGGTACTATGGTAGTTAAGATTAGTACTACGGTAGTTAAGATCAGTTAAGATAGTACCACGATAGTTAAGATTAGTTAAAATGGTAGTTAAGATTGGTATTAACAATATTAAGATTAGTGCTAACACCACAATGACAATATAAACATTAGTAACACCACAATGACAATAAGATTAACACCTACCTAACAGAGATTAACACTACACCTAGTTGAGATTACAATAACAATGGTAAACAGATTACCTACCTAACACCAGTTAAGATTAAACAACAACACCTACCTAACACCAGTTAAGAATATAAACAACAATAGTTAACACCACAATCAATTAAAAACAATGGCTACCTAAACACCACAATGACAATATAAACAACAACACCTACCTAACACCACAATGACAATATAAACAACAACACCTACCTAACACCACAATGACAATAAACAACAACACCTACCTAACACCACAATAACAATATAAACAACAACACCTACCTAACACCACAATAACAATATAAACAACAACACCACAATAACAATAAACAACAACACCTACCTAACACCACAATAACAATATAAACAACAACACCTACCTAACACCACAATGACAATATAAACAATATAAACAACAATACCTACCTAACACCACAATAACAATATAAAACAACAACACCTACCTAACACCACAATGACAATATAAACAACAACACCTACCTAACACCACAATGACAATATAAACAACAACACCTACCTAACACCACAATAACAATATAAACAACAACACCTACCTAACACCACGATGACAATAAACAACAACACCTACCTAACACCACACTAACAATATAAACAACAACACCTACCTAACACCACAATAACAATATAAACAACAACACCTACCTAACACCACAATAACAATATAAACAACAACACCACAATAACAATAAACAACAACACCTACCTGTATCCATGCAGACAGGACAGCACTCCCCAGTAGGAGTGTAGGGGTAGTGACATCGTAGCCGGGGACAAAGGATCTCGTCACAGACCACCTCCCCTCCACTACACAGACAGGTAACACACTGCTTGGGGGACCAGACAGCTTTCTCAAACATGGTGATGCCCTGGTACACACACTGGCCCCGTTTACCTGGACAGGGGGGACGCAAGGCAGAGGGGTTGATATCATAGGGACAAACGTACATTCTGCGATCAGATATCAAATGATTGTGCCTGTAGTTTTTCCTCTTTGTACCTGGTCAAGGAGTTAGAGAAAAGGAAGGGACCTGTCCTGTTATACAGTCCAACAGGGTTTCTCAACTGACCGCCTCTAGGTGATTTTTATTACTTCCGAAGCGAAAAACAAAGTTTAAGAAATATATACTGAACAATTTCAATTTCAAAGATTTTACTGAGTTACAGTTCATTTAATAAGGAAATCAGACCATTTAAATAAAGTCATTAGGTCCTAATCTATGGATTTCATATGACTGGGAATACAGATATACACCTGTTGGTCACAGATACCTTTAACAAAAAGGTAGGGGTGTGGATCAGAACACCAGTCAGTATCTGGTGTGGATCAGAACCAGTCAGTATCTGGTGTGGATCAGAACACCAGTCAGTATCTGGTGTGGATCAGAACACCAGTCAGTATCTGGTGTGGATCAGAACACCAGTCAGTATCTGGTGTGGATCAGAACACCAGTCAGTATCTGGTGTGGATCAGAACACCAGTCAGTATCTGATGTGGATCAGAACACCAGTCAGTATCTGGTGTGGATCAGAACACCAGTCAGTATCTGGTGTGGATCAGAACACCAGTCAGTATCTGGTGTGGATCAGAACACCAGTCAGTATCTGGTGTGGATCAGAACACCAGTCAGTATCTGGTGTGGATCAGAACACCAGTCAGTATCTGGTGTGGATCAGAACACCAGTCAGTATCTGGTGTGATCAGAACACAGTCAGTATCTGGTGTGATCAGAACCAGTCAGTATCTGGTGTGATCAGAACCAGTCAGTATCTGGTGTGACCATTTGCCTCATCCAGCACGACACATCTCCTTCACATAGAGTTGTTCAGGCTTTTTGATTGTGGCCTGTGGGATGGGGTCCCACTCCTCTATAAATGGCTGTGGCAAAGTTACTGGATATTGGCGGGAACTGGAACACGCTGTCTCACGTAGACCCAGAGCATCCCAATCATGCTCAATGGGTGACATGTCTGGTGAGTATACAGGCCATGGAAGAACTGGGACATTTTCAGCTTCCAGGAATTGTGTTCAGATCCTTGAGACATGGAGCCGCACATTATCCTGCTGAAACATGAGGTGGCTGCCGTGATAATCGGCCTCAGGATCTCGCAAAGATTGTGCATTCAAATTTTCATCTAAAAAATGCAATTGGGTTTGTTGTCTGTAGCTTATGCCTACCCATACCATAACCCCACCGGCACCATGGGGCACTCTGTTCCCAATGTCAACGTTGAGTTTGCCAAAAGGCACCTAAAAGGACTCAGGCCATGAGAAACAATATTCTCTGGTCTGATAAAACCAGATTGAACTCTTTGGCCTGAATGCCAGTGTCACACCTGGCACCATCCCTACGGTGAAGCATGGTGGTGGCAGCATCATGCTGTGGGGATGTTTTTCATCGGCAGGGACTGGGAGACTAGTCAGGATCGAGGGAAAGATGAACGGAGCAAAGTACAGAGAGATCCTTGATGAAAACCTGCTCCAGAGCGCTCAGACTGGGGCGAAGGTTCACCTTCCAACAGGACAACAACCTTATCCACACAGCCAAGACAATACAGGAGTGGCTTCACAAGTCTCTTAATGTCCTTGAGTGACCCAGCCAGAGCCCAGACTTGAACCCGATCAAACATCTCTGGAGAGACCTGAAAATAGCTGTGCAGCGATCCCCATCCAACCTGACAGAGGTTGAGAGGATCTGCAGAGAAGAATGGGAAAATCTCTCCAAATACAGGTGTTTGTAGTGTCATACCCAATAAGACTCAAGGCTGTAATCGCTGCTAAACGTGCTTCAAAAGAGTACTGAGTAAAGAGTCTGAATACAAATGAAAATGTGATATTTCAGTTATTTATTTGTAATACATTTGCAAATGTTTCTAAAAACCTGTTTTGGTTTTGTCAATGTGGGGTATTGTGTGTAGATTAACTGAGGGGGAAAACTATTTTAATCCATTTTAGAATAAGGCTGTAACGTAACAAAATGTGGAAAAAGTCAAAGGGTCTGAATGCACTGTACCTTGGAGTTGCTTACAAGGTGACATTTAATGGCCTATATAGTTTTGACTGGCAAAATCTATGTCTAGCAATGATCAACAACCAATTTGACAGAGCTTGAAGAATTTTAAGAAGAATAATGGGCTAATGTGGCACAATCCAGGTGTGTAAAGCTCTTAGAGACCTAACCGAGTAAGACTCCCAGCTGTCATCCTCTGGGTCATTCTAACATGTATTGACCCAGGTGTAAATACTTGTGTAAATGTTCTATATTTCATTTTTCAATAAATTATCAAACATTTATAAAAAATGTTTTCAGTTTGTCATTTTGGGGTTTTGCGTGTGAGATGGGTGGAACAAAATATATTTAATCCATTTTAAATTCAGTTTGTAACACAACAAAATGTGGATTAAGTCAAGGGGGTATGAATACTTTCTGAAGGGCACTGTATGTGATTGGAAGCAATGTTTGAAACAATTCTGTTTTAGTCGAATTTTAAATCAGTTTGAGCTTCTTCCGGTCCATTTGCAGTCTACAAGTTATTTCTCATTATGTTCTGGCACTTTGACCCTCCACTGAAGAAAAATGTTGCGCATGGCTAAATCTAGTTTATGATCTACACCTCCAACTCCTTATCCTCTGGGCTACAGCTCCAACTCCTTATCTTCTGGGCTACAGCTCCAACTCCTTTTCTGCTGGGCTACAGCTCCAACTCCTTATCCTCTGGGCTACAGCTCCAACTCCTTATCCTCTGGGCTACAGCTCCAACTCCTTTTCTGCTGGGCTACAGCTCCAACTCCTTTTCTGCTGGGCTACAGCTCCAACTCCTTTTCTGCTGGGCTACAGCTCCAACTCCTTTTCTGCTGGGCTACAGCTCCAACTCCTTTTCTGCTGGGCTACAGCTCCAACTCCTTTTCTGCTGGGCTACAGCTCCAACTCCTTATCCTCTGGGCTACAGCTCCAACTCCTTATCCTCTGGGCTACAGCTCCAACTCCTTATCCTCTGGGCTACAGCTCCAACTCCTTATCCTCTGGGCTACAGCTCCAACTCCTTATCCTCTGGGCTACAGCTCCAACTCCTTATCCTCTGGGCTGCAGCTCCAACTCCTTATCCTCTGGGCTACAGCTCCAACTCCTTATCCTCTGGGCTACAGCTCCAACTCCTTTTCCTCTGGGCTACAGCTCCAACTCCTTATCCTCTGGGCTACAGCTCCAACTCCTTATCCTCTGGGCTACCTACCTACCGAATGTGTTGCTAGATTATTCTAGTATTTTGTTCCAAGCTGACTTTCTGTAAATGCACAACCATCTCAGGACTTCAGGTATGGCCGTGCCCCAGGATAACTGCACAGCTCAAGCTTGGGATGTTTAACATGTAACAGGTAATAGCTTTGACCACATTGTAAAAAAGAATGTAGGATTACTCCCACACACACCATATTACCTTTGGTAGTTGTGTGGACCACACCTTGACTGTTAGAGCCACAATGAATTTGGATGTAACTAGGGGTGATTTGTGTGTAAAGTAGTTTTGGATAAAACTAGACGCCTTGGAATCATTGTTGAATTACCGCAGCAACGTGATACAGAGCGTTACCACAGCAACGTGATACAGAGCGTTACCGCAGCAACGTGATACGGAGCGTTACCGCAGCAACGTGATACGGAGCGTTACCACAGCAATGTGATACGGACCGTTACCGCAGCAACGTGATACGGAGCGTTACCGCAGCAATGTGATACGGAGCGTTACCGCAGCAACGTGATACGGAGCGTTACCACAGCAACGTGATATAGAGCGTTACCGCAGTTAAACAACGCAAAGTTGCAATCATGCTGTATAATCTGAAACATATTGTCACGCAATGCTGCAGTTAAATATTAGCTAGCTGCAACACTGTCGGTCGAAGTTTGGGTGAGTTGGGCTGTCGCTTTGTATGGCCTGAGTTCAAAAGGGAGAATTGCAGTCCTTCAGACACCCTGCTGCGAAAGTTAAAAATGTCTGTGTTATCTTCTACGGTCATGATAGCAACTCTCAGCGCTGTAATTCACAATGTTTCCGTGTGGTCAGTGAAACTGTGGCCTCGCCCTGCTGTGATGTAACAACATACCACTCTAGCCAACCTGAGAGACATGAGGACCAATCGACCATACTAACTAATAGACCATACTGACTAACAGACCATACTGACCAATAGACCATACTGACTATTAGACCATACTGACTAACAGACCATACTGACTAACAGACCATACTGACCAATAGACCATACTGACTATTAGACCATACTGACCGATACACCATACTGACTAACAGACCATACTGACTAGTAGACCATACTGACTGACAGACCATACTGACTGACAGACCATACTGACTAACAGACCATACTGACCGATACACCATACTGACTATTAGACCATACTGTCTAATAGACCATACTAACCAGTAGACCATACTGACCAGCAGACCATACTGACCGACAGACCATACTGACCAATAGACCATACTGACCATACTGACTAATAGACCATACTGACCGACAGACAATACTGACAATTAGACCATACTGACTAATAGACCATACTGACCGACAGACAATACTGACAATTAGACCATACTGACTATTAGACCATACTGACCAGTAGACCATACTGACTAATAGACCATACTGATTAACAGACCATACTGACTAATAGACCATACTGACTATTAGACCATACTGACTAATAGACCATACTGACTAACAGACCATACTGACTAATAGACCATACTGACTAATAGACCATACTGACAGACAGACCATGCTAACTAATTATTATTATAATAGACCATACTGACTAACAGACCATACTGACCGATACACCATACTGACAATTAGACCATACTGACTAATAGACCATACTGACTAACAGACCATACTGACTATTAGACCATACTGACTAATAGACCATACTGACTAATAGACCATACTGACTAATAGACCATACTGACTAATAGACCATACTGACTAACAGACCATACTGACTATTAGACCATACTGACTAATAGACCATACTGACTAATAGACCATACTGACTAATAGACCATACTGACTAATAGACCATACTGACTAACAGACCATACTGACTATTAGACCATACTGACTAATAGACCATACTGACTAATAGACCATACTGACTAACAGACCATACTGACAATTAGACCATACTGACTAACAGACCATACTGACTAATAGACCATACTGACTAACAGACCATACTGACTAACAGACCATACTGACTAATAGACCATACTGACTAACAGACCATACTGACTAATAGACCATATTGACGACATACCATATTGACCTATACACCATACTGACTAACAGACCATACTGTCTAATAGACCATACTGACTAATAGACCATACTGACTGACAGACAATACTGACCGACAGACCATACTGACCAATAGACCATACTGACTAATAGACCATACTGATTAACAGACCATACTGACTAATAGACCATACTGACTAATAGACCATACTGACTAATAGACCATACTGACTACAGACCATACTGACTATTAGACCATACTGACTAACAGACCATACTGACAATTAGACCATACTGATTAACAGACCATACTCACAATTAGACCATACTGACTAACAGACCATACTGACCGACAGACCATACTGACCGACAGACCATGCTGACCGACAGACCATACTGACTGACAGACCATACTGACCGACAGACCATGCTGACCGACAGACCATGCTGACCGACAGACCATACTGACCAGTAGACCATACTGACTAATCGAACATACTGACCGACATACCATACTGACCGACAGACCATGCTGACCGACAGACCATACTGACTAATAGACCATACTGACTAACAGACCATACTGACTGACAGACAATACTGACTATTAGACCACACTGACTAATAGACCATACTGACTGACAGACCATACTGACTGACAGACCATACTGACTAACAGACCATACTGACCAGTAGACCATACTGACCAGTAGACCATACTGACCGATAAACCATACTGACTAATAGACCATACTGTCTAATAGACCATACTGACTAATAGACCATACTAACCGATAAACCATACTGACTAATAGACCATACTGTCTAATAGACCATACTAACCAGTAGACCATACTGACTATTAGACCATACTGACCAGCAGACCATACTGACCGACAGACCATACTGACCAATAGACCATACTGACCAATAGACCATACTGACTAATAGACCATACTGACTAACAGACAATACTGACAATTAGACCATACTGATTAACAGACCATACTGACTAATAGACAATACTGACTAACAGACCATACTGATTAACAGACCATACTGATTAACAGACCATACTGATTAACAGACCATACTGATTAACAGACCATACTGATTAACAGACCATACTGATTAACAGACCATACTGACTAATAGACCATACTGACTATTAGACCATACTGACTAATAGACCATACTGATTAACAGACCATACTGATTAACAGACCATACTGATTAACAGACCATACTGACTAATAGACCATACTGACTATTAGACCATACTGACTAATAGACCATACTGACTAACAGACCATACTGACTAATAGACCATACTGACTAATAGACCATACTGACTAACAGACCATACTGACCAATAGACCATACTGACTAACAGACCATACTGACCAATAGACCATACTGACTAACAGACCATACTGACTAATAGACCATACTGACTGACAGACCATACTGACCAATAGACCATACTGACCAATAGACCATACTGACCAATAGACCATACTGACCAATAGACCATACTGACTAACAGACCATACTGACTAATAGACCATACTGATTAACAGACCATACTGATTAACAGACCATACTGACTAATAGACCATACTGACTATTAGACCATACTGACTAATAGACCATACTGACTAACAGACCATACTGACTAATAGACCATACTGACTAATAGACCATACTGACAGACAGACCATGCTAACTAATAGACCATACTGACTAACAGACCATACTGACCCATACTGACAATTAGACCATACTGACTAACAGACCATACTGACTATTAGACCATACTGACTAATAGACCATATTGACCATACCATATTGACCTATACACCATACTGACTAACAGACCATACTGTCTAATAGACCATACTGACTAACAGACCATACTGACTGACAGACAATACTGACTAATATACCATACTGACTAACAGACCATACTGACTAACAGACCATACTGACTAACAGACCATACTGACCGACAGACCATACTGACCAATAGACCATACTGACTATTAGACCATACTGACTAATAGACCATACTGATTAACAGACCATACTGACTAATAGACCATACTGACTAATAGACCATACTGACCGACAGACCATACTGACAATTAGACCATACTGACTATTAGACCATACTGACTAACAGACCACACTGACCAATAGACCATACTGACTAACAGACCATACTGACCGACAGACCATACTAACAATTAGACCATACTGACTAATAGACCATACTGATTAACAGACCATGCTGACTAATAGACCATACTGACTATTAGACCATACTGACTGACAGACCATACTGACAATTAGACCATACTGACTAACAGACCATACTGACTAATAGACCATACTGACTAATAGACCATACTGACTAATAGACCATACTGACTATTAGACCATACTGACTAACAGACCATACTGACAATTAGACCATACTGACTATTAGACCATACTGACTGACAGACCATACTGACAATTAGACCATACTGACTAATAGACCATACTGATTAACAGACCATACTGACAATTAGACCATACTGACTAACATACCATACTGACAATTAGACCATACTGACTAATAGACCATACTGACTATTAGACCATACTGACTAACAGACCATACTGATAACAGACCATACTGACAATTAGACCATACTGACTATTAGACCATACTGACTGACAGACCATGCTGACCGACAGACCATACTGACCACAGACCATACTGACCGACAGACCATGCTGACCGACAGACCATGCTGACCGACAGACCATACTGACCAGTAGACCATACTGACTAATCGAACATACTACCGACAGACCATACTGACCGACAGACCATGCTGACCGACAGACCATACTGACTAATAGACCATACTGACTAATAGACCATACTGACTAATAGACCATACTGACTAATAGACCATACTGACCGATACACCATACTGACTAATAGACCATACTGTCTAATAGACCATACTAACCAGTAGACCATACTGACTATTAGACCATACTGACCAGTAGACCATACTGACCAGTAGACCATACTGACTAACAGACCATACTGACTAACAGACCATACTGACTAACAGATCAAACTGACCGACAGACCATACTGACTAATAGACCATACTGACTAATAGACCATACTGACTAATAGACCATACTGACCGATACACCATACTGACCGATACACCATACTGACCAGTAGACCATACTGACTAACAGACCATACTGACTAACAGACCACACTGACTAACAGACCACACTGACCGACAGACCATACTGACCAGACCATAGACCATACTGACTAATAGACCATACTGACTAACAGACAATACTGACTAATAGACCATACTGACAATTAGACCATACTGACCAGTAGACCATACTGACTAATAGACCATACTGACTAACAGACAATACTGATTAACAGACCATACTGACTATTAGACCATACTGACTATTAGACCATACTGACCGACAGACCATACTGACTATTAGACCATACTGACTATTAGACCATACTGACTGACAGACCATACTGACAATTAGACCATACTGACTAACAGACCATACTGACTAATAGACCATACTGACTAACAGACCATACTGACCAGTAGACCATACTGACTAATAGACCATACTGACTAACAGACCATACTGACTAACAGACCATACTGACTGACAGACCATACTGACCGACAGACCATGCTGACCGACAGACCATACTGACCGACAGACCATACTGACCGACAGACCATACTGACAGACTGACCAGTAGACATACTGACCGACAGACCATACTGACAGACTGACCAGTAGACTATACTGACCGACAGACCATACTGTCTAATAGACCATACTGAGGTAAAGTCATCTGGAGGAAAATATTTTGTATTTGGAGGATGAGGGCTGCATTATCCCAGATAGGGGGAGTATGTTGGAGGATGAGGGCTGCAGTAGATATCTCAGATAGGGGGAGTGAACAGGTGTTGTATGTGGAGGATGAGGGCTGCAGTAGATATCTCAGATAGGGGGGAGTGAGGCCTAAGAGGGTTTTGTCAATAAGCATCAACCAGTGGGTCTTACAACAGGTATACAGAGATGACCAGTTTACAGAGGAGTATAGAGTGCAGTGATGTGTGCAGTGATGTGGAAAGTCTGATGGCCGAATGGTAAAGAACATCTAGCCGCTCGAGAGCACCCTTCCCTGCCGATCTATAAATCACGTCTCCGTAATCTAGCATGGGTAGGATGGTCATCTGAATCAGGGTTAAATCAAAGTTTATTTGTCACGTGCGCCGAATACAACAGGTGTAGGTAGACCTTACAGTGAAATGCTGAATACAACAGGTGTAGGTAGACCTTACAGTGAAATGCTGAATACAACAGGTGTAGGTAGACCTTACAGTGAAATGCTTACTTACAGGCTCTAATCAATAGGGCAAAAAAGTTATGTTTGGCAGCTGGGATGAAAAAGGTTAGCTTGGAAGCTGTGGTGAAAGAGGAGCGATTACGATAGAGGAAACCAAGTCTAGATTTAACTTTACTCTGCGGCTTTGATATGTGCTGAGAGAAGGACAGTGCACCGTCTAGCCATACTCACAAGTACTTGTATGAGGTGACTACCTCAAGCTCTAAACCCTCAGAGGTAGTAATCACACCTGTGGGGAGAGGGCCATTCTTCTTACCAAACTACATGACCTTTGTTTTGGAGGTGTTCGGAACAAGGTTAAGGCCAGAGAAAGCTTGTTGAGCACTAGGAAAGCTTTGTTGTCGAGCGTTTAACACAAAGTCTGTGGAGGGGCCAGCTGAGTATAAGACTGTATCATCTGCATAGAAATGGATGAGGGAGCTTCCTACTTCCTGAGAAGAACGTGAGGCATTCCCTACTACAGTACATCGTTCCCTTTCGTTGAAGACATCTGCTACCTGATTCAGTTCAGTAACTGTACAAATACACCAACCCTAATCAAACTGCTTAATTAATTGTTTGATTATATAGAAAATAAATGGACTGTGAGCATAAGTCTGTGTGCGGAACATCAACAAATATCTGGTACAGCAGAGGAGGGGGGGGGGGAGGCAGAAATGAAGGGAGAGAGAGAGAGGGATTGAGAGACAGAGAGGGATTGAGAGACAGAGAGAGGGATTGAGAGACAGAGAGAGGGATTGAGAGACAGAGAGAGAGGGATTGAGAGAGAGATTGAGAGACAGAGAGAGGGATTGAGAGAGAGAGGGATTGAGAGACAGAGAGAGGGATTGAGAGACAGAGAGAGGGATTGAGAGACAGAGAGAGAGGGATTGAGAGACAGAGAGAGGGATTGAGAGACAGAGAGAGAGGGATTGAGAGACAGAGAGAGGGATTGAGAGACAGAGACAGAGAGAGAGGGATTGAGAGACAGAGAGAGGGATTGAGAGACAGAGAGAGGGATTGAGAGACAGAGAGAGGGATTGAGAGACAGAGAGAGGGATTGAGAGACAGAGAGAGAGGGATTGAGAGACAGAGAGAGGGATTGAGAGACAGAGAGAGGGATTGAGAGACAGAGAGAGAGGGATTGAGAGACAGAGAGAGGGATTGAGAGACAGAGAGAGGCATGGTGGTGGACTAACCTGGGATGACATTGTAGTTAGACTTTCTCTCGTCAACACTCTTGTACGACTCAATGAAAATAGACCCTCCGTCTCCTCCTGCGTTGTGTGGAAGACTCCCCAGCCTCGTCCCTCTGTCTCCTCCTGCGTTGTGTGGAAGACTCCCCAGCCTCGTCCCTCTGTCTCCTCCTGCGTTGTGTGGAAGACTCCCCAGCCTCGTCCCTCTGTCTCCTCCTGCGTTGGGTGGAAGACTCCCCAGCCTCATCCCTCCGTCTCCTCCTGCGTTGGGTGGAAGACTCCCCAGCCTCATCCCTCCGTCTCCTCCTGCGTTGTGTGGAAGACTCCCCAGCCTCGTCAGACCCAGGGGGGGTTTTGATCTCTGATTGTCCCTGTTCCCCCTGGCTCTCCCTTTCCCGGGCCCTCCTGCCTTCCTCCTCTTTCCCCGTCCTAGTCCTACTCCCTGGAGCTGGTTGTGCTCTGCGGCCCCTGGCCCTCTCCTCCTCCCGTTGCCCTGGCCAGCCAGCCCTCTCTGGTCCTGGGCCCCAGCTCCAGCCACCTCCAGATACAGGTAGGCCAGGAGAGACAGAGAGAGGAGAACCCAGCGCTCCATAGCAGAACAGGAGTCTGTGTGTTACAGCGGAACAAGACAAATGCTGGTAAAGCCCTTGATATAGAGAGCTGCGAGACACTACGTCCAAAATGGCACCCTATATAGTACACTACTTTCGACCTGGGTCTCTATGTAACATGTAGCAGGGCCCTCGTCAAAAGTAGTGCACTATATTAGGAATAGGGTGCTATGTAGGATACGGACATAATATGTAGTTTCTACATGCTCTAGCGTAATAATAACAAGCCTCTGGTCTATGGTCCGAGTCAGACAGTAGACAGATTAGGCCAGGCACAAACCTCTCTATGTCACCAGGGCTGTAATTCTGTAATGCTTACCTTTTCAAAGCTTTGTGAAGAGACCCCTTTAAATATGTGATGCAGCGCATTTAGGATTTAGACTGAATAATGTTAAGTGTGTTGATTGACAAAGACGATGGCATGTTCACCCAGACAACAGCTGTCAATACAGGATCTACATCCATCCTGTCACCTAGACAACAGCTGTCAATACAGGATCTACATCCATCCTGTCACCTAGACAACAGCTGTCAATACAGGATCTACATCCAATCCTGTCACCTAGACAACAGCTCTCAATACAGGATCTACATCCATCCTGTCACCTAGACAACAGCTCTCAATACAGGATCTACATCCATCCTGTCACCTAGACAACAGCTCTCAATACAGGATCTACATCCATCCTGTCACCTAGACAACAGCTCTCAATACAGGATCTACATCCATCCTGTCACCTAGACAACAGCTGTCAATACAGGATCTACATCCATCCTGTCACCTAGACAACAGCTGTCAATACAAGATCTACATCCAATCCTGTCACCTAGACAACAGCTGTTAATACAGGATCTACATCCAATCCTGTCACCTAGACAACAGCTGTCAATACAGGATCTACATCCATCCTGTCACCCAGACAACAGCTGTCAATACAGGATCTACATCCAGGATCCTGTCACCTAGACAACAGCTGTCAATATCACATCCATCCTGTCATCTAGATCTACATCCATCCAATCCTGTCACCTAGACAACAGCTGTCAATACAGGATCTACATCCATCCTGTCACCTAGACAACAGCTGTCAATACAGGATCTACATCCATCCTGTCATCTAGACAACAGCTGTCAATACAGGATCTACATCCAATCCTGTCACCTAGACAACAGCTGTCAATACAGGATCTACATCCATCCTGTCACCTAGACAACAGCTGTCAATACAGGATCTACATCCAATCCTGTCACCCAGACAACAGCTGTCAATACAGGATCTACATCCATCCTGTCACCTAGACAACAGCTGTCAATACAGGATCTACATCCATCCTGTCACCTAGACAACAGCTGTCAATACAGGATCTACATCCAATCCTGTCACCTAGACAACAGCTCTCAATACAGGATCTACATCCATCCTGTCACCTCCAGCTCCTGTCACCTAGACAACAGCTGTCAATACAGGATCTACATCCATCCTGTCACCTAGACAACAGCTCTCAATACAGGATCTACATCCATCCTGTCACCTAGACAACAGCTGTCAATACAGGATCTACATCCATCCTGTCACCTAGACAACAGCTGTCAATACAAGATCTACATCCAATCCTGTCACCTAGACAACAGCTGTTAATACAGGATCTACATCCAATCCTGTCACCTAGACAACAGCTGTCAATACAGGATCTACATCCATCCTGTCACCCAGACAACAGCTGTCAATACAGGATCTACATCCATCCTGTCACCCAGACAACAGCTGTCAATACAGGATCTACATCCATCCTTTCACCTCAACTGTCACAGGATCTACATCCATCCTGACAACAGCTGTCAATACAGGATCTACATCCAATCCTGTCACCTAGACAACAGCTGTCAATACAGGATCTACATCCATCCTGTCACCTCAACTGTCACCTACATCCAATCCTGTCACAACAACAGCTGTCAATACAGGATCTACATCCATCCTGTCACCTAGACAACAGCTGTTAATACAGGATCTACATCCAATCCTGTCACCTAGACAACAGCTGTCAATACAGGATCTACATCCATCCTGTCACCTAGACAACAGCTGTTAATACAGGATCTACATCCAATCCTGTCACCTAGACAACAGCTGTCAATACAGGATCAACATCCATCCTGTCACCTAGACAACAGCTGTCAATACAGGATCTACATCCAATCCTGTCACCTAGACAACAGCTGTCAATATAGGATCTACATCCAATCCTGTCACCTAGACAACAGCTGTCAATACAGGATCTACATCCATCCTGTCATCTAGACAACAGCTGTCAATACAGGATCTACATCCAATCCTGTCACCTAGACAACAGCTGTCAATACAGGATCTACATCCATCCTGTCACCTCAACAGCTGTCAATACAGGATCTAGTCATCTAGACAACAGCTGTCAATACAGGATCTACATCCAATCCTGTCACCTAGACAACAGCTGTCAATACAGGATCTACATCCATCCTGTCACCTAGACAACAGCTGTCAATACAGGATCTACATCCAATCCTGTCACCCAGACAACAGCTGTCAATACAGGATCTACATCCATCCTGTCACCTAGACAACAGCTGTCAATACAGGATCTACATCCATCCTGTCACCTAGACAACAGCTGTCAATACAGGATCTACATCCAATCCTGTCACCTAGACAACAGCTCTCAATACAGGATCTACATCCATCCTGTCACCTAGACAACAGCTCTCAATACAGGATCTACATCCATCCTGTCACCTAGACAACAGCTCTCAATACAGGATCTACATCCATCCTGTCACCTAGACAACAGCTCTCAATTAGGATCTACATCCATCCTACCTAGACAGGATCTACATCCATCCTGTCACCTAGACAACAGCTCAATACAAGATGTTTACCTAGACAACAGCTGTTTAATTGGATCTACATCCAATCCTGTCACCTAGACAGAGCTGAGGAATCATCCATCCTGGACAACATGTTTACAGGATCTACATCCATTGTCACCCAGACAACAGCTGTCAATACAGGATCTACATCCATCCTTTCACCTAGACAACTTCTGTCAATACAGGATCTACATCATCCTGTCATCTAGACAACAGCTGTCAATACAGGATCTACATCCAATCCTGTCACCTAGACAACAGCTGTCAATACAGGATCTACATCCATCCTGTCACCTAGACAACAGCAGGATGTTTACCTAGACAACAGCTTGGTCTAGACCAGAGGAGAATCAATACAGGATGTTTAGCTGTCATTGGTCTACATCCATCCTGTCACCTAGACAACAGCTGTCAGATCTACATCCAATCCTGTCAGAATCAGGATGTTTAGGGATTCCATCCTGGACAACAGCTGTCAATACAGGATCTACATCCATCCTGACCCAGACAACAGCTGTCAATACAGGATCTACATCCATCCTTTCACCTAGACAACTTCTGTCAATACAGGATCTACATCCATCCTGTCATCTAGACAACAGCTTGGATCTACATCCAATCCTGACAGAGGAGAATCAGGATGTTTAGATTGGTCTACATCCAATCCTGTCACAGAGGAGAATCCATCCTGGATGTTTAGGATTGGTCTAGACCTAGACAACAGCTGAGAATCAATCCTGTCACCTAGATGTTTCAACATCCATCCTGTCACCTAGACAACAGCTTGGATCTACATCCAATCCTGTCACCTAGACAACAGCTGTCAATATAGGATCTACATCCAATCCTGTCACCTAGACAACAGCTGTTAATACAGGATCTACATCCAATCCTGATGTTTAGGATTGGTCTCCTGTCACCTAGACAACAGCTGTCAATACAAGATCTACATCCAATCCTGTCACCTAGATGTTTAGGATTGGTCTACATATCCTGTCACCCAGACAACAGCTGTCAATACAGGATCTATCCATCCTGTCACCCAGACAACAGGATGTTTCCTTTCACCTAGACAACTTCTGTCAATACAGGATTGGTCTCTAGACAGAGGGAGAATCACCTAGGCTGTCAATATAGGATTACATCCATCCTGTCACCTAGACAACAGCTGTTAATACAGGATCTACATCCAATCCTGTCACCTAGACAACAGCTGTTCAGGATCAACATCCATCCTGTCACCTAGACAACAGCTGTCAATACAGGATCTACATCCAATCCTGTCACCTAGACAACAGCTGTCAATATAGGTCACCTAGACAACAGCTGTTAATACAGGATCTACATCCAATCCTGTTTACAACAGCTGAATACAGGATCTACATCCATCCTGTCACCTAGACAACAGCTGAGAATCAGGATGTTTAGGATTGGTCTTCACCTAGACAGAGCTGAGAATCCATCCTGGATGTTTAGGATTGGTCTTTAGCTGTCAATACAGGATCTACATCCATCCTTTCAGGATGTTTAGGATTGGTCATCTAGACAACAGCTGTCAATACAGGATCTAATCAATCCTGGATGTTTAGGATTGTCACCTAGACAGAGGGATCTACAATCAGGATGTTTAGGATTGGTCCTGTCACCTAGACAACAGCTGAGAATCAGGATGTTTAATACAGGATTGGTCACCTAGACAACAGCTGAGATCTACATCCATCCTGTCACCCAGACAACAGCTGTCAATACAGGATCTACATCCATCCTGTCACCCAGACAACAGCTGTCAATACAGGATTTTTCACCTAGGGATTGGTCTCTAGACAACAGCTGTCAATACAGGATCTATCCAATCCTGATGACAACAGCTGTTAGGATCTACATCCATCCTGTCACCTAGACAACAGCTGTTAATCAGGATGTTTAGGATTGGTCTCCATCCTGTCACAGACAACAGCTGTCAGAATCAGGATGTTTAGGATTGGTCTTTCACCTAGACAGAGCTGTTAGAATCAGGATGTTTAGGATTGGTCTAGACAGAGCTGTCAGAATCCATCCTGGATGTTTAGGATTGGTCTAGACAACAGCTGTCAATCAGGATCTAATCCATCCTGTCACCTAAACAACATGTTTAGGATTGGTCACCTAGACAACAGCTGTTAATACAGGATCTACATCCATCCTGTCACCTAGACAACAGCTGTCAATCAGGATCTACATCCAATCCTGTCACCTGTTTACAGGATTGTCACCTAGACAACAGCTGTCAATCAGGATCTAATCCATCCTGATGTTTAGGATTGGTCACCTAGACAGCTGTTAATACAGATAATCCATCCTGATGTTTAGGATTGGTCTAGACAGGGATAATCAGGATGTTTAGGATTGGTCTAGACAGAGCTGAGAATCAGGATGTTTCACCTAGACAACAGCTTTAATACAGGATCTAGAGACAGAGGAGAATCAGGATGTTTAGGATTGGTCTTTAGACAGAGGAGAATCAGGATGTTTAGGATTGGTCTTTAGGCAGAGGAGAATCAGGATGTTTAGGATTGGTCTAGACAGAGGAGAATCAGGATGTTTAGGATTGGTCTAGACAGAGGAGAATCAGGATGTTTAGGATTGGTCTTTAGACAGAGGAGAATCAGGATGTTTAGGATTGGTCTTTAGACAGAGTAGAATCAGGATGTTTAGGATTGGTCTAGACAGAGGAGAATCAGGATGTTTAGGATTGGTCTAGACAGATGAGAATCAGATGTTTAGGATTGGTCTAGACAGAGGAGAATCAGGATGTTTAGGATTGGTCTAGACAGAGGAGAATCAGGATGTTTAGGATTGGTCTAGACAGAGGAGAATCAGGATGTTTAGGATTGGTCTTTAGACAGAGGAGAATCAGGATGTTTAGGATTGGTCTTTAGACAGAGGAGAATCGGGATGTTTAGGATTGGTCTAGACAGAGGATAATCAGGATGTTTAGGATTGGTCTAGACAGGGGATAATCAGGATGTTTAGCATTGGTCTAGACAGAGGAGAATCAGGATGTTTAGGATTGGTCTAGACAGAGGAGAATCAGGATGTTTAGGATTGGTCTTTAGGCAGAGGAGAATCAGGATGTTTAGGATTGGTCTAGACAGAGGAGAATCAGGATGTTTAGGATTGGTCTAGACAGAGTAGAATCAGGATGTTTAGGATTGGTCTTTAGGCAGAGGATAATCAGGATGTTTAGGATTGGTCTAGACAGAGTAGAATAAGGTAGAATAATAAAGTTCTTTATTTCCTCCAGACTACTAGGAAACTAGTTTATATTGTAAACAGATCTCATCTCTTTCCTCAACCTTCTTCTAGGTCTAGGACCATCTTGCAGATTGGTGGTGTGTG
Organism: Oncorhynchus gorbuscha; assembly: GCF_021184085.1. Taxonomy (NCBI): domain Eukaryota; kingdom Metazoa; phylum Chordata; class Actinopteri; order Salmoniformes; family Salmonidae; genus Oncorhynchus; species Oncorhynchus gorbuscha. Next base: position 4,578,576 of record NC_060175.1, read on the forward strand.
TATGTGGGTGTAGCAGGAAGTGTGTGAACATGCTGAAGGATGTTTTAACTCATATCCCAACAGAGAGACAGAGCATGTCTGTACTGAGCCTCAGGCAGCCAGTCATCTTATCGAGAGAGAGAGAGAGAGAGAGAGAGAGAGAGAGAGAGAGAGAGAGAGAGAGAGAGAGAGAGAGAGACAGAGAGAGACAGAGAGAGACAGAGAGAGAGAGACAGAGAGAGAGAGACAGAGAGACAGAGAGAGAGAGAGAGAGAGAGAGAGAGAGAGAGAGAGAGAGAGAGAGAGAGAGAGAGAGAGAGAGAGAGAGAAAAAGAATGTCTGTACTAGTGCACTACTTTTGACCAGGGCCCTTAGGGTGTACTATTTGTAATTTTACAAGGCAGCAGCTACTCTTCCTGGGGTTTATTATGGATCCCCATTAGTTCCTGCCAAGGCAGCAGCTACTCTTCCTGGGGTTTATTATGGATCCCCATTAGTTCCTGCCAAGGCAGCAGCTACTCTTCCTGGGGTTTATTATGGATCCCCATTAGTTCCTGCCAAGGCAGCAGCTACTCTTCCTGGGGTTTATTATGGATCCCCATTAGTTCCTGCCAAGGCAGCAGCTACTCTTCCTGGGGTTTATTATGGATCCCCATTAGTTCCTGCCAAGGCAGCAGCTACTCTTCCTGGGGTTTATTATGGATCCCCATTAGTTCCTGCCAAGGCAGCAGCTACTCTTCCTGGGGTTTATTATGGATCCCCATTAGTTCCTGCCAAGGCAGCAGCTACTCTTCCTGGGGTTTATTATGGATCCCCATTAGTTCCTGCCAAGGCAGCAGCTGCTCTTCCTGGGGTTTATTATGGATCCCCATTAGTTCCTGCCAAGGCAGCAGCTACTCTTCCTGGGGTTTATTATGGATCCCCATTAGTTCCTGCCAAGGCAGCAGCTGCTCTTCCTGGGGTTTATTATGGATCCCCATTAGTTCCTGCCAAGGCAGCACTATAAAGGGAATAGGGTGCACTATAAAGGGAATAGGGTGCTCTATAAAGGGAATAGGGTGCTCTATAAAGGGAATAGGGTGCTCTATAAAGGGAATAGGGTGCACTATAAAGGGAATAGGGTGCACTATAAAGGGAATAGGGTGCACTATAAAGGGAATTTGGTGCACTATAAAGGGATTAGGGTGCACTATAAAGGGAAGTAGGGTGCCATTTGGGAAGCAGGCTCAGCTGTCAGTCATAAAACGGCCCTGGAACTGAGGCATTTAAACCCTCCCTCCTTCCTCTCGGGGGGGGGTGAAGAGGAGAGGGGGAAGAGAGGGAGAGAAGAGAGGAGAGGGGGAAGAGAGGAGAGGGGGAAGAGAGGAGAGGGGGAAGAGGAGAGGGAAGAGGAGAGGGGGAAGAGGAGAGGGGGAAGAGGAGAGGGGGAAGAGGAGAGGGGGAAGAGGAGAGGGGGAAGAGGAGAGGGGGAAGAGGAGAGTGGAAAGAAAAGAGTGGAAAACATTGTGATTAACGTGACCCTCTGGATGACTAGGCTCTCATGGAGGAACTCTATACAAACAGGGGAGGGACAGAGAGAGAGTGGGAAAGGGAGGGAGGGGGGTGGGGGGGGGCAAGGGAGGGAGGGAGGGAGAGGGGGCAGAGAGAGAGGGGGAAGGGGGGGGGGACAGAGAGAGAGTGGGAAAGGGAGGGGGTGGGCAGAGAGAGAAAGGGAGGGGGAAAGGGAGGGAGGGAGAGTGGGGGGTGG
>NC_060175.1:4587801-4755301 GCF_021184085.1 Oncorhynchus gorbuscha
ATATCAGACATTATAAACCGGGTGGTTTGAACCCTGAATTCTGATTGGCTAACAGCCGTGATATATCAGACAGTATACCATGGGTACGGCAAAACATTGCTTTTTTTACTGTTCTAATTATGAGGTCATCAGTTTATAACACTTGTTTATTGTTGTAATTATAAAGGTAATCATTTATAATAGACTTGTTTACTGCTCTAATTACATTGGTAAATAGTTTATAATAGCAATAAGGCACCTGAGGGGCTTGTGGTATATGGATAATATACCACGGCTAAGGGCTGTGTTTTCAGGCTGTACTCTGCATTGCGTCATTCATAAGAACAGCCTTTAGCTGAGGTCAATTGGCCAAAGACCCCTTATTGATCAATTATACGGTCTGGTATCCTTGACGATATAGAACATCTGAACTCTTAATGTTTACCATCACAGCCCGAGAATGGACCTTACTGAATGAGATTAACTTCATTGTATTTGAACATTGGTCTCAACATTGTTGTTTTTAATTTTACCTTTATTTCACCTTTATGTTACCTTTATTTCACCTTTATTTAACCTTTATTTAACCAGGCAAGTCACTTAAGAACAAATTCTTATTTTCAATGACGGCCTAGGAACAGTGGGTTAACTGCCTGTTCAGGGGCAGAACGACAGATTTGTACCTTGCCAGCTTGGGGGTTTGAACTTTCAACCTTCCGGTTACTAGTCCAACGCTCTAACCACTAGGCTACCCTTTCTCTCTCTCTCCCAGGAGAAGTATCCATGTGTGGTCAGTCTACCCGGAGGCTGCAGGGCAGAGGCCATGCAGATCAAGTCACCTAAACTAGCCGGGTAATGAGTCACTATTTTCTATAGCTCAAGATAACGTAGCCATACTGCATGTCTTGAAGAATAGGGCCAAGTCTTGATTGGCTGATACGAGAGATCCACAGTGGTGTTAACAGAGCTGTGATTGGATCCAGGTGTGCTCTGACGATCTACTGGAGCATTGAGGTGACCAATGAGGGGGAAATCACACCCAAGATAGACCTCCTTACCAAGATGCCTGAGAAGGGTGAGACCATGTTGAAATAGCTCCCGTCACAATCTCTAAACCTTTTGACAAGATCAGTGAAATCAAACAACTGTGCTTTTTCAAATCATGCTGAGACCAACTGGCATTTGCCACAACATATTCTAGCAAACACCTGATATCACAAATATAGAGCTTGTTTTGTTTTGCAGCGCTCGAGATGGACAGCAGGAAGGTGATCGAGAATGCCCCCGACTCCTTCCAGAGTCTTCTGAGGATCCTCGGAGCAGAGGCTTCTATTGACACTGTAATACAGTCCGTGGCTGTTTAACACGTTTCTTGCAAACTTTAAGGAATATTTCCCTCAAAACTAAAAACTAGACAAAACAAAATAATGTTTTTAATTGTCTCAAGACTTGGTCAAGAAACCTCCAGAACCCACATTCTCTGTCATCAGTTTATTAAATATAAACAATTCTTTACACTCAAAACATTTATAAATATCTGTTAATGCCATCTGTATGTATACATGTCAATATAGCATTAGTTGAAGATCTAGAAAAATAAAAAGATTATAAATACAAAATGCTAAATAGCAACGTCCAATGTCATTTGTTTATACTGTACACACAAGTGTTATCTTAGGTCTCACAGTGTTATCTTAGGTCTCTCAGTGATTTAGTTTTAGTCTAAAATGGCACCCAATTCCCAACATGAAATGCTCTCCTTTTCATCAGAGTCCTATTTCATTTAACCAGGCAAGTCAATTAAGAACAATTTCTTATTTTACAACAACGGCCAATTGTGCGCCGCCCTATGGAGGGGAGGGGCTCTAGTCAAAATAAGTGCACTATGTAGGGAATAGGGCTCTGGTCTAAAGTAGTGCACTATGTAGGGAATAGGGCTCTGGTCTAAAGTAGTGCACTATATAGAGAATAGGGCTCTTGTCAAAAGTACTGCACTATATAGAGAATAGGGCTCTTGTCAAAAGTACTGCACTATATAGAGAATAGGGCTCTTGTCAAAAGAAGTGTACTATGTAGGGAATAGGGCTCTAGTCAAAAGTACTGAACTATATAGGGAATAGGGCTCTTGTCAAAAGAAGTGCACTATGTAGGGAATAGGGCTTGTCAAAAGAAGTGTACTATATCGGGAATAGGGTGCCATTTGGGACACACAGTGTTGGTTAATACAGTCATAAATTGTTATTCAGATCAGTGGTTTGCTTCACTATGTTTCCATGTTACTGGGTCTGCACCCTATTCCCTATCTAGTGCCCTGGGTCCTGGTGAAAAATAGTGCACAGGATAGGGAATATAGTGCCATTGTGGGACACAAACCCTGGGAGATATGCCACTATCTGCTCCCTACAGCAGGGGGTTTAAACCTCTCCTCAGGGACTCCTTACAGCAGGGGGTTTAAACCTCTCCTCAGGGACTCCTTACAGCAGGGGGTTTAAACCTCTCCTCAGGGACTCCTTACAGCAGGGGGTTTAAACCTCTCCTCAGGGACTCCTTACAGCAGGGGGTTTAAACCTCTCCTCATGGACTCCTTACAGAAGGGGGTTTAAACCTCTCCTCAGGGACTCCCTACAGAAGGGGGTTTAAGCCTCTCCTCAGGGACTCCCTACAGAAGGGGGTTTAAACCTCTCCTCAGGGACTCCTTACAGCAGGGGGTTTAAACCTCTCCTCAGGGACTCCTTACAGCAGGGGATTTAAACCTCTCCTCAGGGACTCCTTACAGCAGGGGGTTTAAAGTTTAAACCTCTCCTCAGGGACTCCCTACAGAAGGGGGTTTAAACCTCTCCTCAGGGACTCCCTACAGAAGGGGGTTTAAACCTCTCCTCAGGGACTCCTTACAGCAGGGGATTTAAACCTCTCCTCAGGGACTCCTTACAGCAGGGGGTTTAAAGTTTAAACCTCTCCTCAGGGACTCCCTACAGAAGGGGGTTTAAACCTCTCCTCAGGGACTCCCTACAGAAGGGGGTTTAAACCTCTCCTCAGGGACTCCCTACAGAAGGGGGTTTAAACCTCTCCTCAGGGACTCCCTACAGAAGGGGGTTTAAACCTCTCCTCAGGGACTCCTTACAGCAGGGGGTTTAAACCTCTCCTCAGGGACTCCTTACAGCAGGGGGTTTAAACCTCTCCTCAGGGACTCCTTACAGCAGGGGGTTTAAACCTCTCCTCAGGGACCTCCTACAGCAGGGGGTTTAAACCTCTCCTCAGGACCTCCTACAGCAGGGGGTTTAAACCTCTCCTCAGGACCTCCTACAGCAGGGGGTTTAAACCTCTCCTCAGGTACTCCTCACAGCAGGGGGTTTAAACCTCTCCTCAGGGACCTCCTACAGCAGGGGGTTTAAAGTTTAAACCTCTCCTCAGGGACTCCCTACAGAAGGGGGTTTAAACCTCTCCTCAGGGACTCCCTACAGAAGGGGGTTTAAACCTCTCCTCAGGGACTCCCTACAGAAGGGGGTTTAAACCTCTCCTCAGGGACTCCCTACAGAAGGGGGTTTAAACCTCTCCTCAGGGACTCCCTACAGAAGGGGGTTTAAACCTCTCCTCAGGGACTCCTTACAGCAGGGGGTTTAAACCTCTCCTCAGGGACCTCATATAGCAGGGGGTTTAAACCTCTCCTCAGGGACTCCTTACAGCAGGGGGTTTAAACCTCTCCTCAGGGACTCCTTACAGCAGGGGGTTCATGCAGCAGGAAAAGTATTCTCTCTAAAACTTCATTTCTCCGGGCAAGTCCCAACACGACAGCTATTCAAGTCAGACATTTTAGGTTTCGGCCCCTCTCATTGGATTAGACACCCTTTAGGTACTATTCCCCCCCCCCCCTCTCACTGGAGGAGAGGCTGGGTAAAATGGCATCCTGTTCTCTGATTAGTGCAACACTTATGGCTACATAGGGAACCGTTTCTGTTCCAGCAATCACGCCGCTGGTCAATGTACTGAAAACACACCACAAGCAAACTGTTAGGTTCTGTTAGCGCTGCGTAGAGTCAACACTTTTAGTCCAGCACGGTCTCCGTTGTACCCCCTTGGGGGGGGGGCGCATGAAGTCTTTCCTCATTGTCCTGCGACCTCAACGTTTTCAGAGGGCCGTGAGGAGGAGAGCATTGGGGAAGAAAGTTCCTAGGTAGTTAGATCTACTGAAATGCTCTCGTCCTCCCTTCCCTCTGATGTGTTGAGATGGAGGCTGGGGGAGACGAGATGGAGGCTGGGGGAGACGAGATGGAGGCTGGGGGAGACGAGATGGAGGCTGGGGGAGACGAGATGGAGGCTGGGGGAGACGAGATGGAGGCTGGGGGAGACGAGATGGAGGCTGGGGGAGACGAGATGGAGGCTGGGGGAGACGAGATGGAGGCTGGGGGAGACGAGATGGAGGCTGGGGGAGACGAGATGGAGGCTGGGGGAGACGAGATGGAGGCTGGGGGAGACTAGATGGAGGCTGGGGGAGACGAGATGGAGGCTGGGGGAGACGAGATGGAGGCTGGGGGAGACGAGATGGAGGCTGGGGGAGACGAGATGGAGGCTGGGGGAGACGAGATGGAGGCTGGGGGAGACGAGATGGAGGCTGGGGGAGACGAGATGGAGGCTGGGGGAGACGAGATGGAGGCTGGGGGAGACGAGATGGAGGCTGGGGGAGACGAGATGGAGGCTGGGGGAGACGAGATGGAGGCTGGGGAGACGAGATGGAGGCTGGGGGAGACGAGATGGAGGCTGGGGGAGACGAGATGGAGGCTGGGGGAGACGAGATGGAGGCTGGGGAGACGAGATGGAGGCTGGGGAGACGAGATGGAGGCTGGGGGAGACGAGATGGAGGCTGGGGGAGACGAGATGGAGGCTGGGGGAGACGAGATGGAGGCTGGGGGAGACGAGATGGAGGCTGGGGGAGACGAGATGGAGGCTGGGGGAGACGAGATGGAGGCTGGGGGAGACGAGATGGAGGCTGGGGGGAGACGAGATGGAGGCTGGGGGAGACGAGATGGAGGCTGGGGAGACGAGATGGAGGCTGGGGAGACGAGATGGAGGCTGGGGGAGACGAGATGGAGGCTGGGGGAGACGAGATGGGAGAGGAGATGGAGGCTGGGGAGAGGAGATGGGAGAGGAGATGGAGGCTGGGGGAGAGGAGATGGGAGAGGAGATGGAGGCTGGGGGAGAGGAGATGGGAGAGGAGATGGAGGCTGGGGGAGAGGAGATGGGAGAGGAGATGGAGGCTGGGGGAGAGGAGATGGGAGAGGAGATGGAGGCTGGGGGAGAGGAGATGGGAGAGGAGATGGAGGCTGGGGGAGAGGAGATGGGAGAGGAGATGGAGGCTGGGGGAGAGGAGATGGAGGCTGGGGGAGAGGAGATGGAGGCTGGGGGAGAGGAGATGGGAGAGGAGATGGAGGCTGGGCGAGAGGAGATGGAGGCTGGGGGAGACGAGCCTGGGAATCCAAAGAAACTCTTGATTGTATCCCTGGTCTCTCAGAGCCTCGCACCATAAGACGTCACTTCCTGCGCTTCAGAAGACCCCGGGGTCATATGTGCCACCCTAGCTCCCCAAATGGCACCCTGTTACCTATATAGTGCACTACCTTTGACCAAGGCCCATAGGGAGCTATTAGGGACACAGCACTCCCGTTTCCTAAACTCAGGTTATATAATATGGCAAATCTTTTTAGTTTTTTTTTTTTAAAGGATTTTTCCCAGTTCAGTTCATTCAATTTTGCTCTATCAGTTCCACAGCAGCGTTCAGTCTGGAGATAGTAGAGGGGGTTAGGGTACGGGGGAGGGAGGTGGTTAGGGTACGGGGGAGGGAGAGTGTAGGTAACACCAAGCGGGAAGGCCAGACAGCAGAGGGAGTGGTTATACAGGATGGAACACCAGAGTACAGTCCTCTCCTTCTCTGTCCCAGCCCAGGAAGACACTCTGATTGGCTAGTTCCTGGTTGTTGGGCAGGGTGCTTCTCAAGTAGTGGTTGACTATCTTGGAGTCCAGTCTGCTCTGGTGAGGGATGCTCTCGTAGGGTTTAGGGTCCAGGTCTAGGATGGACACGGAGTAGGTGAAGCGAGGCTTCGAAGGCTGGATCTCCAGGCTCTGGTCCAACCTGTAGGCAGTACACAGGGGAGAATAATGAGGGTCTGCTCAGTGTAGGCATTACACAGGGGAGAATAATGAGGGTCTGCTCCATGTAGGCATTACACAGGAGGGAATAATGAGGGTCTGCTCAGTGTAGGCATTACACAGGGGAGAATAATGAGAGTCTGCTCAGTGTAGGCATTACACAGGGGAGAATAATGAGGGTCTTCTCCATGTAGGCAGTACACAGGGGAGAATAATGAGAGTCTGCTCAGTGTAGGCATTACACAGGGGAGAATAATGAGGGTCTTCTCCATGTAGGCAGTACACAGGGGAGAATAATGAGGGTCTGCTCCATGTAGGCAGTACACAGGGGAGAAGAATGAGGGTCTGCTCCATGTAGGCATTACACAGGGGAGAATAATGAGGGTCTGCTCCATGTAGGCAGTACACAGGGGAGAAGAATGAGGGTCTGCTCCATGTAGGCATTACACAGGGGAGAATAATGAGGGTCTGCTCAGTGTAGGCATTACACAGGGGAGAATAATGAGAGTCTGCTCAGTGTAGGCATTACACAGGGGAGAATAATGAGGGTCTTCTCCATGTAGGCAGTACACAGGGGAGAATAATGAGGGTCTGCTCCATGTAGGCAGTACACAGGGGAGAAGAATGAGGGTCTGCTCCATGTAGGCATTACACAGGGGAGAATAATGAGGGTCTGCTCCATGTAGGCAGTACACAGGGGAGAAGAATGAGGGTCTGCTCCATGTAGGCATTACACAGGGGAGAATAATGAGGGTCTGCTCCATGTAGGCAGTACACAGGGGAGAAGAATGAGGGTCTGCTCCATGTAGGCATTACACAGGGGAGAATAATGAGGGTCTGCTCCATGTAGGCAGTACACAGGGGAGAAGAATGAGGGTCTGCTCAGTGTAGGCAGTACACAGGGGAGAAGAATGAGGGTCTGCTCAGTGTAGGCAGTACACAGGGGAGAAGAATAGGGTCTGCGCCGTGTAGGCAGTACACAGGGGAGAAGAATGAGGGTCTGCTCCGTGTAGGCAGTACACAGGGGAGAAGAATGAGGGTCTGCTCCATGTAGGCAGTACACAGGGGAGAAGAATGAGGGTCTGCTCAGTGTAGGCAGTACACAGGGGAGAAGAATGAGGGTCTGCTCAGTGTAGGCAGTACACAGGGGAGAAGAATGAGGGTCTGCTCAGTGTAGGCAGTACACAGGGGAGAAGAATGAGGGTCTGCTCAGTGTAGGCAGTACACAGGGGAGAATAATAGGGTCTGCTCCGTGTAGGCAGTACACAGGGGAGAAGAATGAGGGTCTGCTCCGTGTAGGCATTACACAGGGGAGAATAATGAGGGTCTGCTCAGTGTAGGCATTACACAGGGAGAATAATGAGAGTCTGCTCAGTGTAGGCATTACACAGGGGAGAATAATGAGGGTCTTCTCCATGTAGGCAGTACACAGGGGAGAATAATGAGAGTCTGCTCAGTGTAGGCATTACACAGGGGAGAATAATGAGGGTCTTCTCCATGTAGGCAGTACACAGGGGAGAATAATGAGGGTCTGCTCCATGTAGGCAGTACACAGGGGAGAAGAATGAGGGTCTGCTCCATGTAGGCATTACACAGGGGAGAATAATGAGGGTCTGCTCCATGTAGGCAGTACACAGGGGAGAAGAATGAGGGTCTGCTCCATGTAGGCATTACACAGGGGAGAATAATGAGGGTCTGCTCAGTGTAGGCATTACACAGGGGAGAATAATGAGTCTGCTCAGTGTAGGCATTACACAGGGGAGAATAATGAGGGTCTTCTCCATGTAGGCAGTACACAGGGGAGAATAATGAGGGTCTGCTCCATGTAGGCAGTACACAGGGGAGAAGAATGAGGGTCTGCTCCATGTAGGCATTACACAGGGGAGAATAATGAGGGTCTGCTCCATGTAGGCAGTACACAGGGGAGAAGAATGAGGGTCTGCTCCATGTAGGCATTACACAGGGGAGAATAATGAGGGTCTGCTCCATGTAGGCAGTACACAGGGGAGAATAATGAGGGTCTGCTCCATGTAGGCAGTACACAGGGGAGAAGAATGAGGGTCTGCTCCATGTAGGCAGTACACAGGGGAGAAGAATGAGGGTCTGCTCAGTGTAGGCAGTACACAGGGGAGAAGAATGAGGGTCTGCTCAGTGTAGGCAGTACACAGGGGAGAAGAATAGGGTCTGCTCCGTGTAGGCAGTACACAGGGGAGAAGAATGAGGGTCTGCTCCGTGTAGGCAGTACACAGGGGAGAAGAATGAGGGTCTGCTCCATGTAGGCAGTACACAGGGGAGAAGAATGAGGGTCTGCTCAGTGTAGGCAGTACACAGGGGAGAAGAATGAGGGTCTGCTCAGTGTAGGCAGTACACAGGGGAGAAGAATGAGGGTCTGCTCAGTGTAGGCAGTACACAGGGGAGAAGAATGAGGGTCTGCTCAGTGTAGGCAGTACACAGGGGAGAATAATAGGGTCTGCTCCGTGTAGGCAGTACACAGGGGAGAAGAATGAGGGTCTGCTCCGTGTAGGCAGTACACAGGGGAGAAGAATGAGGGTCTGCTCCGTGTAGGCAGTACACAGGGGAGAAGAATGAGGGTCTGCTCCATGTAGGCAGTACACAGGGGAGAAGAATGAGGGTCTGCTCCATGTAGGCAGTACACAGGGGAGAAGAATAGGGTCTGCTCCGTGTAGGCAGTACACAGGGGAGAAGAATGAGGGTCTGCTCCGTGTAGGCAGTACACAGGGGAGAAGAATGAGGGTCTGCTCCGTGTAGGCAGTACACAGGGGAGAATAATGAGGGTCAGTATATAGTAGTGACTGGTTAGCCTGGGAACCAGTCTGTTTGTGCTAACAGTACAAGGAGTGGACTGTAGCACTACAGAGGCCAACTAGGTAGAATTCAACTAGGTCCTCACCCGTCCTCCTCCCCACAGGTTGCTATGGTGATCATGATAGAGCAGTCCTTGGCTGTCATGGCAACTCTGTACTGGTGGACCTGATGAGAAACAGCCATATTAGACAAATAAGTTTTTTTTTTTTTAAACAAATCCACTTTATTAGACTACAACCTGTGTGGGGAACAACAAGCACTTAAAGCCCCAAGCAATATAATGTATATTTATGGAGCCTTGTGTAAATAAATTCTGGTTTTACAGAGTTGCGTGCGTGGGTAAGGAAGAAGAGGGTTCTCACCTTTCCGACGGCGTACTCGATAGAGCCGTCGTCTTCAGTCGGACACTTCTGGATCTTCTCCAGGAAGCTGTGGCTGTACGGTCCGTCGATCTGAAGGCTACTTCTACAAGAAGACAGTCAGTCATAAGAGAGAAAAAAAAAAACTCATATTTTGGTATTTGTTTTCATTAGTCAAAAAATGTTTAAGATAGATATATATTTATATATATCTCTTGGGAAGTACAGCTGGCGTTTGGATAGGGGGCCAAAACCATTCAGATGCTACAGACGTTTGTGAGAAGATCGTTTTTTGGGGGATGTCTCATGGTCTGACATGGTCACAACAATTTAGAAGGACGGACACCCCTTCAAATTAGTGGAGTCTGCTAGACAGGTGTATAAAATAGAGCAAATAGCCATGCAATCTCCATAGACAAACACTGGCACCGTACTGAAGAGCTCAGTGACTTTCAACGTGTCACCGTCATAGGATGCCACCTTTCCAACAAGGTAGTTTGTCAAATTTCTGCTCTGCTAAAGCTGCCCCGGTTAACTGTTAGTGTTGTTATTGTGAAGTGGTAATGTCTAGGAGCATCAACGGCTCAGCCGTGAAGTGGTAGGCCACACAAGCTCCCAGAACAGCACCGGCGAGTGCTGAAGCGCATAAAAACGTCTGTCCTCGGTTGCAACACTCACTACTGAGTTCCAAACTGCCTCTAAAAGCAACGTCAGCACAATAACTGTTTATCGGGAGCTTCATGAAATGGGCTTCCATGGCAGAGCAGCCGCACACAAGCCTAAAATCATCATGGGCAATGCCAAACGTGGACTGGAGTGGTGTAAAGCTCGCCGCCATTGAACTCTGGAACAGTGGAAACATGTTCTCTGGAGTGATGAATCACGCTTCACCATCTGGCAGTCCGACGGACTCATCTGGGTTTGGCGGATGCAAGGAGAACGCTACCTGCCCCAATGCACAGTGCCAACTGTAAAGTTTGGTGGAGGAGGAATCATGGTCTGGGGCTGGTTTTCATGGTTTGGGATAACCTCCTTAGTTCCAGTGAAGGGAAATCTTAACTCTACAACAGACAATTACATTCTCGACAATTCTGTGCTTACGCCATCTAGTGGTCTACCTAGGTTATTACACGCCATCTAGTGGTCTACCTCGGTTATTCCACGCCATCTAGTGGTCTACCTAGGTTATTACACGCCATCTAGTGGTCTACCTAGGTTATTACATGTGGTCTACCTAGGTTATTACATGTGGTCTACCTAGGTTATTACATGTGGTCTACCTAGGTTATTACACGCCATCTAGTGGTCTACCAAGGTTATTAGTTCTACCTAGGTTATTACATGTGGTCTACCATCTAGTGGTCTACCTAGGTTATTACATGTGGTCTACCAAGGTTATTACACGCCATCTAGTGGTCTACCTAGGTTATTACATGTGGTCTACCAAGGTTATTACACGCCATCTAGTGGTCTACCTAGGTTATTACATGTGGTCTACCTAGGTTATTACACGCCATCTAGTGGTCTACCTAGGTTATTACATGTGGTCTACCTAGGTTATTACACGCCATCTAGTGGTCTACCTAGGTTATTACATGTGGTCTACCTAGGTTATTACACGCCATCTAGTGGTCTACCTAGGTTATTACACGCCATCTAGTGGTCTACCTAGGTTATTACATGTGGTCTACCAAGGTTATTACACTAGTGGTCTCTAGTGGTCTACCTCTAGGGTCTATTTATTACATGTGGTCTACCTAGGTTATTACACGCCTCTAGTGGTCTACCTAGGTTATTACACGCCATCTAGTGGTCTACCTAGGTTATTACATCTAGTGGTCTACCAGGTTATTACACGCCATCTAGTGGTCTACCTAGGTTATTACACGTGGTCTACCTAGGTTATTACACGGTCTACCTAGGTTATTACATGTGGTCTACCTAGGTTATTACACGCTAGTGGTCTACCTAGGTTATTACACGCCATCTAGTGGTCTACCTAGGTTATTACATGTGGTCTACCAAGGTTATTACACGCCATCTAGTGGTCTACCTGTGGTCTACCTAGGTTATTACACGCCATCTAGTGGTCTACCTAGGTTATTACATGTGGTCTACCTAGGTTATTACATGTGGTCTACCTAGGTTATTACATGTGGTCTACCTAGGTTATTACACGCCATCTAGTGGTCTACCTAGGTTATTACACGCCATCTAGTGGTCTACCTAGGTTATTACATGTGGTCTACCAAGGTTATTACACGCCATCTAGTGGTCTACCTAGGTTATTACATGTGGTCTACCAAGGTTATTACACGCCATCTAGTGGTCTACCTAGGTTATTACATGTGGTCTACCTAGGTTATTACACGCCATCTAGTGGTCTACCTAGGTTATTACATGTGGTCTACCTAGGTTATTACACGCCATCTAGTGGTCTACCTAGGTTATTACACGCCATCTAGTGGTCTACCTAGGTTATTACATGTGGTCTACCAAGGTTATTACACGCCATCTAGTGGTCTACCTAGGTTATTACATGTGGTCTACCTAGGTTATTACACGCCATCTAGTGGTCTACCTAGGTTATTACATGTGGTCTACCTAGGTTATTACACTACCAAGGTTATTACACATCTAGTGGTCTACCTAGGTTATTACATGTGGTCTACCTAGGTTATTACACGCCATCTAGTGGTCTACCTAGGTTATTACATGTTAGTGGTCTACCTAGGTTATTACATGTGGTCTACCTAGGTTATTACACGCCATCTAGTGGTCTACCTAGGTTATTACACGCCATCTAGTGGTCTACCTAGGTTATTACACGCCATCTAGTGGTCTACCTAGGTTATTACACGCCATCTAGTGGTCTACCTAGGTTATTACACGTGGTCTACCTAGGTTATTACATGTGGTCTACCTAGGTTATTACACGCCCTCTAGTGGTCTACCTAGGTTATTACACGCCATCTAGTGGTCTACCTAGGTTATTACATGTGGTCTACCAAGGTTATTACACGCCATCTAGTGGTCTACCTAGGTTATTACATGTGGTCTACCAAGGTTATTACACGGAGTGGTCTACCTAGGTTATTACATGTGGTCTACCTAGGTTATTACACGCCATCTAGTGGTCTACCTAGGTTATTACACGCCATCTAGTGGTCTACCTAGGTTATTACACGCCATCTAGTGGTCTACCTAGGTTATTACACGCCATCTAGTGGTCTACCTAGGTTATTACACGCCATCTAGTGGTCTACCTAGGTTATTACACGTGGTCTACCTAGGTTATTGTGGTCTATTATTACACGCCATCTAGTGGTCTACCTAGGTTATTACATGTGGTCTACCTAGGTTATTACATGTGGTCTACCTAGGTTATTACACGCCATCTAGTGGTCTACCTAGGTTATTACACGCATCTAGTGGTCTACCACGCCATCTAGTGGTCTACTAGGTTATTACACGTCTAGTGGTCTACCTAGGTTATTACACGTGGTCTACCTACCTAGGTTATTACACGTCTAGTGGTCTACCTAGGTTATTACACGTGGTCTACCTAGGTTATTACACGCCATCTAGTGGTCTACCTAGGTTATTACACGACATCTAGTGGTCTACCTAGGTTATTACACGACATCTAGTGGTCTACCTAGGTTATTACATGCCATCTAGTGGTCTACCTAAGTTATTACACGTGGTCTACCTAAGTTATTACACGTGGTCTACCTAGGTTATTACACGTGGTCTACCTAGGTTATTACACGTGGTCTACCTAGGTTATTACACGTGGTCTACCTAGGTTATTACACGTGGTCTACCTAGGTTATTACACGTGGTCTACCTAGGTTATTACACGTGGTCTACCTAGGTTATTACACGTGGTCTACCTAGGTTATTACACGTGGTCTACCAAGGTTATTACACGCCATCTAGTGGTCTACCTAGGTTATTACATGTGGTCTACCTAGGTTATTACACGCCATCTAGTGGTCTGCCTAAGTTATTACACGTGGTCTACCTAGGTTATTACACGTGGTCTACCTAGGTTATTACACGTGGTCTACCTAGGTTATTACACGTGGTCTACCTAGGTTATTACACGTGGTCTACCTAGGTTATTACACGTGGTCTACCTAGGTTATTACACGCCATCTAGTGGTCTACCTAGGTTATTACATGTGGTCTACCTAGGTTATTACACGCCATCTAGTGGTCTACCTAGGTTATTACACGCCATCTAGTGGTCTACCTAGGTTATTACACGCCATCTAGTGGTCTACCTAGGTTATTACACGTGGTCTACCTAGGTTATTACACGTGGTCTACCTAGGTTATTACACGTGGTCTACCTAGGTTATTACACGTGGTCTACCTAGGTTATTACACGCCATCTAGTGGTCTACCTAGGTTATTACACGACATCTAGTGGTCTACCTAGGTTATTACACGACATCTAGTGGTCTACCTAGGTTATTACATGCCATCTAGTGGTCTACCTAAGTTATTACACGTGGTCTACCTAAGTTATTACACGTGGTCTACCTAGGTTATTACACGTGGTCTACCTAGGTTATTACACGTGGTCTACCTAGGTTATTACACGTGGTCTACCTAGGTTATTACACGTGGTCTACCTAGGTTATTACACGTGGTCTACCTAGGTTATTACACGTGGTCTACCTAGGTTATTACACGTGGTCTACCTAGGTTATTACACGTGGTCTACCAAGGTTATTACACGCCATCTAGTGGTCTACCTAGGTTATTACATGTGGTCTACCTAGGTTATTACACGCCATCTAGTGGTCTGCCTAAGTTATTACACGTGGTCTACCTAGGTTATTACACGTGGTCTACCTAGGTTATTACACGTGGTCTACCTAGGTTATTACACGTGGTCTACCTAGGTTATTACACGTGGTCTACCTAGGTTATTACACGTGGTCTACCTAGGTTATTACATGTGGTCTACCTAGGTTATTACACGCCATCTAGTGGTCTACCTAGGTTATTACACGCCATCTAGTGGTCTACCTAGGTTATTACACGCCATCTAGTGGTCTACCTAGGTTATTACACGCCATCTAGTGGTCTACCTAGGTTATTACACGCCATCTAGTGGTCTACCTAGGTTATTACACGCCATCTAGTGGTCTACCTAGGTTATTACACGTGGTCTACCTAGGTTATTACACGCCATCTAGTGGTCTACCTAGGTTATTACACGTGGTCTACCTAGGTTATTACACGTGGTCTACCTGGGTTATTACACGTGGTCTACCTGGGTTATTACACGTGGTCTACCTGGGTTATTACACGTGGTCTACCTGGGTTATTACACGTGGTCTACCTGTGGTGGTCTACCTGGGTTATTACACGTGGTCTACCTGGGTTATTACACGTGGTCTACCTGGGTTATTACACGTGGTCTACCTGGGTTATTACACGTGGTCTACCTGGTCTGGTCTACCTGGGTTATTACACGTGGTCTACCTGGGTTATTACACGTGGTCTACCTGGGTTATTACACGTGGTCTACCTGGGTTATTACACGTGGTCTACCTGGGTTATTACACGTGGTCTACCTGGGTTATTACACCTGGTCTGGTCTACCTGGGTTATTACACGTGGTCTACCTGGGTTATTACACGTGGTCTACCTGGGTTATTACACGTGGTCTACCTGGGTTATTACACGTGGTCTACCTGGGTTATTACACGTGGTCTACCTGGGTTATTACACGTGGTCTACCTGGGTTATTACACGTGGTCTACCTGGGTTATTACACGTGGTCTACCTGGGTTATTACACGTGGTCTACCTGGGTTATTACACGTGGTCTACCTGGGTTATTACACGTGGTCTACCTGGGTTATTACACGTGGTCTACCTGGGTTATTACACGTGGTCTACCTAGGTTATTACACGTGGTCTACCTAGGTTATTACACGTGGTCTACCTAGGTTATTACACGTGGTCTACCTAGGTTATTACACGTGGTCTACCTGGGTTATTACACGTGGTCTACCTGGGTTATTACACGTGGTCTACCTGGGTTATTACACGTGGTCTACCTGGGTTATTACACGTGGTCTACCTGGGTTATTACACGTGGTCTACCTGGGTTATTACACGTGGTCTACCTGGGTTATTACACGTGGTCTACCTGGGTTATTACACGTGGTCTACCTGGGTTATTACACGTGGTCTACCTGGGTTATTACACGTGGTCTACCTGGGTTATTACACGTGGTCTACCTGGGTTATTACACGTGGTCTACCTGGGTTATTACACGTGGTCTACCTGGGTTATTACACGTGGTCTACCTGGGTTATTACACGTGGTCTACCTGGGTTTACACGTGGTCTACCTGGGTTATTACACGTGGTCTACCTGGGTTATTACACGTGGTCTACCTGGGTTATTACACGTGGTCTACCTGGGTTATTACACGTGGTCTACCTGGGTTATTACACGTGGTCTACCTGGGTTATTACACGTGGTCTACCTAGGTTATTACACGCCATCTAGTGGTCTACCTAGGTTATTACACGTGGTCGACCTAGGTTATTACACGTGGTCTACCTAGGTTATTACACGCCATCTAGTGGTCTACCTAGGTTATTACACGTGGTCGACCTAGGTTATTACACGCCATCTAGTGGTCTACCTAGGTTATTACACGCCATCTAGTGGTCTACCTAGGTTATTACACGCCATCTAGTGGTCTACCTAGGTTATTACACGTGGTCGACCTAGGTTATTACACGCCATCTAGTGGTCTACCTAGGTTATTACACGTGGTCTACCTAGGTTATTACACGTGGTCTACCTAGGTTATTACACGTGGTCTACCTAGGTTATTACACGCCATCTAGTGGTCTACCTAGGTTATTACACGTGGTCTACCTAGGTTATTACACGCCATCTAGTGGTCTACCTAGGTTATTACACGTGGTCTACCTAGGTTATTACACGCCATCTAGTGGTCTACCTAGGCTATTACACGCCATCTAGTGGTCTACCTAAGTTATTACACGCCATCTAGTGGTCTACCTAGGTTATTACACACCATCTAGTGGTCTACCTGGGTTATTACACGCCATCTAGTGGTCTACCTAAGTTATTACACGCCATCTAGTGGTCTACCTAGGTTATTACACGCCATTAGTGGTCTACCTAGGTTATTACACACCATCTAGTGGTCTACCTAAGTTATTACACGTGGTCTACGTAGGTTATTACACGCCATCTAGTGGTCTACGTAGGTTATTACACGCCATCTAGTGGTCTACCTAGGTTATTACACGCCATCTAGTGGTCTACCTGGGTTATTACATGTGGTCTACCTAGGTTATTACACGCCATCTAGTGGTCTACCTAGGTTATTACACGTGGTCTACCTAGGTTATTACACGCCATCTAGTGGTCTACCTAGGTTATTACACGCCATCTAGTGGTCTACCTGGGTTATTACACGTGGTCTACCTGGGTTATTACACGTGGTCTACCTAGGTTATTACACGCCATCTAGTGGTCTACCTAGGTTATTACACGCCATCTAGTGGTCTACCTAGGTTATTACATGTGGTCTACCTAGGTTATTACACGCCATCTAGTGGTCTACCTAGGTTATTACACTCCAAATGAAACCACTGAATAACAGTATTGTGGTTCTCACCTTTCTTTAGGAAAGTCCTGTAGATGCCGCTCCACTCGTTTAAACAGGGGGTTTAACCCCTCGATGTCTAAATTATCCAACATCTGAGTCCCCAGAATTTTGTCCAGGACACAATCTTTGGGTAGGCAGTGGTTAGCTGGAAAAAAAATAATAAATACAAATATTGGCATTGATAAGATTTAAATATATAAAATGTAAATGTTTTAAGGTTTGTTTGTTTGTGTTATTCTTATGAAAGCGTCAAACTACACTGAACAAAAAATATAAACTACAACATGTAAAAGTGTTGGTCCCGTGGTTCATGAACTGAAATAAAAAATGTTCCAGACACACAAAGCTTCTCTCTCTCTCTCAAATGTGTTTACAACCCTGTTAGTGAGAATTTCTCCTTTCTCAAGATAATCCATCCACCTGACAGGTGTGGCATTATCAAGAAGCTGATAAAAACAGCATGATCATTACACAAGTGCACCTTGTGCTGGGATCCACTAAAATGTGCCGTTTTGCCACAGATGTCTATAGTTAAGGGAGCGTGTAATTGGCATTGCTGACTGCAGGAATGTCCACCAGAGCTGCTGCCAGAGAATTTAATGTTAATTTCTCTATAATAGTTTTAGAGAATTTGGCAGTACGTCCAACCGGCCTCACAACCTCGGACCACGTGTATGTTGTTGTGTGGGAGAGCGGTTTACTGACGTCAACATTGTGAACACAGTGCCCCATGGTGGCGATCCGGTTTATGGTACGGACAGACATAAATCTACGGACACTTTTAAAAGGTATCTGTGACCAACAGATGTAGATCCCGTGTGAAAAATCTAGGAAATCCAGGGGCCTAATTCAATTTATTTAAATTGACCGATTTCCTTATATGAACTGTCACACGGTAAAATCTTGGAAATGGTTGCGTTTATATTTTGGTTCGGGATATTTTAGTAACACATTCAATAAAATTAAGCAATAAGGCACGAAAGGGGTGTGGTATATGGCCAATATACCACGGCTAGGGGCTGTTCTTAGACACGACGCAACACAGAGTGCCTGGATACATCCCTTAGCTGTGGTATATTGGTCATATCCCAGAAACCCCCAGGATGCCTTATTGCTATCATAAACTGGTTACCAGCGTAATTAGAGCAAAAAAAATAAATGTTGTGGTATACGATCTGATATACCACGGCTGTCAGCCAAATCAGCAATCAGGGCTCGAACCACCCGGTTTATAATGCTGTATAGCTTGTAATAAAGCATGCATGAGCCTTTTTTAAAATTTATTCTCCACGCCAAGTATCCCTGTCTCTCACTGTTGCGTAGCAGGTCCCGGTGCAGGAGGCTGGCCTCACACCTCACTCTGCCCTCAGACAGGTGAGTCTTCCTGGGGTCCCAGGAGCTCAACAGGGCACTCACAATCACCTGGATCAACTCATTCAGAACCACCTGGGGGTTTAAACAGAAAGTTACAGGAAAGGAGGACAGAACATTAAGACTGTCTCAAACTGTACCCTGTTCCCTATGTAGTGCACTACTTTTGACCAGGGCCCATAGGGAATAGGGTACCATTTGACCAGGGCCCAGAGGGAATAGGGTACCATTTGACCAGGGCCCAGAGGGAATAGGGTACCATTTGACCAGGGCCCAGGGGGAATGGGGTACCATTTGACCAGGGCCCAGAGGGAATGGGGTTCCATTTGACCAGGGCCCAGAGGGAATGGGGTTCCATTTGACCAGGGCCCAGAGGGAATAGGATACCATTTGACCAGGGACCATAGGGTTGAGATGTCAGAATCCTCACCAATCAATTAAATGTATTTATAAACACCTTTTTATATCAGCAGTAGTCATTGTGTTACAGTAACCCGGCGTCGACCCCAGAGAGCTTTACAGTAACCCGGCCTCGACCCCAGAGAGCTTTACAGTAACCCGGCGTCGACCCCAGAGAGCTTTACAGTAACCCGGCGTCGACCCCAGAGAGCTTTACAGTAACCCGGCCTCGACCCCAGAGAGCTTTACAGTAACCCGGCCTCGACCCCAGAGAGCTTTACAGTAACCCGGCCTCGACCCCAGAGAGCTTTACAGTAACCCGGCCTCGACCCCAGAGAGCTTTACAGTAACCCGGCCTCGACCCCAGAGAGCTTTACAGTAACCCGGCCTCGACCCCAGAGAGCTTTACAGTAACCCGGCCTCGACCCCAGAGAGCTTTACAGTAACCCGGCGTCGACCCCAGTGAGCTTTACAGTAACCCGGCGTCGACCCCAGTGAGCTTTACAGTAACCCGGCAGAGAGCTTTACAGTAACCCGGCGTCGACCCCAGAGAGCTTTACAGTAACTCGGCGTCGACCCCAGAGAGCTTTACAGTAACCCGGTGTCGACCCCAGTGAGCTTTACAGTAACCCGGCGTCGACCCCAGTGAGCTTTACAGTAACCCGGCGTCGACCCCAGTGAGCTTTACAGTAACCCGGCGTCGACCCCAGAGAGCTTTACAGTAACCCGGTGTCGACCCCCAGAGAGCTTTACAGTAACCCGGCGTCGACCCCAGTGAGCAAACAGAAGCACAGTGACCAGGAAGAATTCCCAAGGAGGAAGCAGACACTGAGGAGAGGCTCGTCCTCTGGCTGTACAGGGCCATTAAAACGAAAGAGACAGGATATGTTCCAAATGTAGGGCTGACCCCATTTTAATTGTTTGATAGGCAGTTGGTAGACCAGGATTCTTTAGTGGAGCGATCACAAATAGATTACATTGTTTTCATGGCACACAAGGATTGATTCACAGCGGTCTCAGTGGACTAATCCATTGAATGGGCCCGCAGGGATGCCCCGGTCTCAGTGGACTAATCCATTGAATGGGCCCGCAGGGATGCCCCGGTCTCAGTGGTCATTGAATGGGCCCGCAGGGATGCCCCGGTCTCAGTGGTCATTGAATGGGCCCGCAGGGATGCCCCGGTCTCAGTGGTCATTGAATGGGCCCGCAGGGACGCCCCGGTCTCAGTGGTCATTGAATGGGCCCGCAGGGATGCCCCGGTCTCAGTGGTCATTGAATGGGCCCGCAGGGATGCCCCGGTCTCAGTGGTCATTGAATGGGCCCGAAAGGGACGCCCCGGTCCATGGTGTGCTAAAAATGCACTTCCTCCATCTCACCATTTTGGGCGTATTCATTGTTTTCCCTTTAAAGTGATAGTGTCTACCAATTCCACATTACACATCAATCACCAGTAGCATCCTACATTTACCGCTAATTCCCTTCATTTCTAATCTACAACGTTTGGTTACGGTCATGTCTGTTAATTCAGTTCAATATTATTACAGTCGTTTACCGTTGTCCTTGTCGGAGTGGGCGCGTTGTTTGCAGAGCTCACAACCTACGCTAGTTCTGGTTCATTTATTTCCATTTAGTCATCGTCAATGTTGAGTAAGGACACGCACCTGATTACGCATCTATAAGTCTATAGGCTACCTGGCCTGCAATGCAAATGTAGTTATGTCTGATCGTATTTCTGATTGGCTTAACTTCACCTCAAAACAGCAAGGAAACAAAGTGTCTTTAGAGTCCGTTGAGAATGACAGCCCCCCCCCTCCGTTTATCCAGCTCCTTCCCTCCCTCTATCCGGCTCCCTCCCTCCCTCTATCCGGCTCCCTCCCTCCCTCTATCCGGCTCCCTCCCTCCCTCTATCCGGCTCCCTCCCTCCCTCTATCCGGCTCCCTCCCTCCCTCTATCCGGCTCCCTCCCTCCCTCTCTCCGGCTCCCTCCCTCCCTCTCTCCGGCTCCCTCCCTCCCTCTATCCGGCTCCCTCCCTCCCTCTATCCGGCTCCCTCCCTCCCTCTATCCGGCTCCCTCCCTCCCTCTATCCGGCTCCCTCCCTCCCCTTATCCAGCTCCCCCTCCCCCTTATCCAGCTCCCCTCCCCCTTATCCAGCTCCCCCTCCCCCTTATCCAGCTCCCCCTCCCCCTTATCCAGCTCCCTCCCCCTTATCCAGCTCCCCCTCCCCCCTTTATCCAGCTCCCCCTCCCCCCTTTATCCAGCTCCCCCTCCCCCCTTTATCCAGCTCCCCCTCCCCCTTTATCCAGCTCCCCCCCCTTAACGGCAGAATCTGGGAAGGCCAACTGCAGGAGAGAGGGGTCAAAAAAACAGGCCAACTTGATCTCTGGCTCCCTCGAGTCTTGTGTGTGTGTGTGTGTGTGTGTGTGTGTGTGTGTGTGTGTGTGTGTGTGTGTTCGTCTTAATTACTTCAACCAAACAACGTGCTTAAAGCATCAGACAAGCTCGTTACAGAAAGTAGATTTATTTTTTTAAACACACAGGATGTATCCATATATGGAATACACGTTTAGACATTTCGACCAACGAAGAAAAGACTACTCTCGGTCGACCAAGATTTTATTTCATGTTGGGGACAGCCCTACCCAAATTGCACCCTATTCCCTATGTCAGGGGTTTTCAACTCTGACCCTACGATGGACGGAGACTGCTGGGGTTCTGTTCTACCTGATCATTAAGAATCGGACCCACCTGGTGTCCCCAGGTCTAAAAATCAGTCCCTGATTACAGTCCCTGATTTAAGAGGGGAACAATGAAAACACAGTGGAACAGGCTTTGAGGTCCAGAGTTCGAGAGCCCCCTCAGGGCTTTGGTCAATAGTAGTGCACTATACAAGGTGTCATTTAGGATATAATGTGGATACCAACCTTACTGGACTGGTGTCCGTTCATAAGGCTGCCACTAGGGAGGAAGTATGGCCGTAGATGCTGAGCCAATTCATCCAGGTCCTGCAACACGTCGGCATCATCCTTACAGCTGTAGATACACTCTCCACCCTGGATAGAGACAGACAGGAGAGAGACAGACAGGATAGAGAGACAGCTGTCTGGGTTATTAAACCTGACAGCTATAAATCCACCCTGGATAGAGACAGACAGGGTTATTCAACCTGACAGCTATAGGTCCACCCTGGATAGAGACAGACAGGAGAGAGACAGACAGGGTTATTAAACCTGACAGCTATAAATCCACCCTGGATAGAGACAGACAGGGTTATTCAACCTGACAGCTATAGGTCCACCCTGGATAGAGACAGACAGGGTTATTCAACCTGACAGCTATAGGTCCACCCTGGATAGAGACAGACAGGAGAGAGACAGACAGGGTTATTAAACCTGACAGATATAGATCCACCCTGGATAGAGACAGACAGGATAGAGACAGACAGGTTTAATAACCCTGACAGCTATAGATCCACCCTGGATAGAGACAGACAGGATAGAGACAGACAGGTTTAATAACCCTGACAGCTATAGATCCACCCTGGATAGAGACAGACAGGATAGAGACAGACAGGTTTAATAACCCTGACAGCTATAGATCCACCCTGGATAGAGACAGACAGGATAGAGACAGACAGGTTTAATAACCCTGACAGCTATAGATCCACCCTGGATAGAGACAGACAGGTTTAATAACCCTGACAGCTATAGATCCACCCTGGATAGAGACAGACAGGTTTAATAACCCTGACAGCTATATATCAACCCTGGATAGAGACAGACAGGAGAGAGACAGACAGGGTTATTAACCCTGACAGCTATAGAACCAGTCTGGATAGAGACAGACAGGATAGAGACAGACAGGTTTATTAACCCTGACAGCTATAGAGCCAGTCTGGATAGAGACAGACAGGTTTAATAACCCTGACAGCTATAGAGCCAGTCTGGATAGAGACAGACAGGATAGAGACAGACAGGTTTAATAACCCTGACAGCTATAGAGCCAGTCTGGATAGAGACAGACGGGGTTATTAACCCTGACAGCTATAGAGCCAGTCTGGATAGAGACAGACAGGATAGAGACAGACAGGATAGAGACAGACAGGTTTAATAACCCTGACAGCTATAGATCCAGTCTGGATAGAGACAGACAGGATAGAGACAGACAGGTTTAATAACCCTGACAGCTATAGAGCCAGTCTGGATAGAGACAGACAGGTTTAATAACCCTGACAGCTATAGAGCCAGTCTGGATAGAGACAGACAGGTTTAATAACCCTGACAGCTATAGAGCCAGTCTGGATAGAGACAGACAGGTTTAATAACCCTGACAGCTATAGATCCAGTCTGGATAGAGACAGACAGGATAGAGACAGACAGGTTTAATAACCCTGACAGCTATAGAGACAGACAGGATAGAGACAGACAGGTTTAATAACCCTGACAGCTATAGAGCCAGTCTGGATAGAGACAGACAGGATAGAGACAGACAGGTTTAATAACCCTGACAGCTATAGAGCCAGTCTGGATAGAGACAGACGGGGTTATTAACCCTGACAGCTATAGAGCCAGTCTGGATAGAGACAGACAGGATAGAGACAGACAGGTTTAATAACCCTGACAGCTATAGAGCCAGTCTGGATAGAGACAGACGGGTCAGAGTGAAATAATAAATTGTGCAATGCAACGTGATGACTACTGTTGCAGAATGGGTACGACAGGTGTACCGCAGAGATACATACCTTGAAGATTTTAAAGTTGTTTTGAGGTTCCTCTATCAAGTGCTTGATGGCTAGGGACATTCTCTGTTTGTTCCTAAGCAGAGAGATTCAGGCTGAGTACACATGGCACTTCACCCACATGCTGTGGAATCATATACAGACTAGAGAGCCCCCCGAGTTCCGAACATGGTCAGATCAATGGTTGTAGATATACCCTGTGTACCACAAGATCAGCAGCAAGATGTGCGACCTGTTGCCACAAGAAAAGGGCAACCATCGAAGAGCGAAACACCATTGTAAATTACAACCCATATTTATGTTTATTTATTTTCCCTTTTGTACTTTTAACTATTTGCACATCGTTACAACACTGTGTGTATATATATATATATATATATAATGTGAAAGGTTTTCATTATTTTGGAACTTTTGCGTTTATCATCTATTTCACTTGTTTTGTAAATGTAAATATGTTTCCCATGTCAATAAAGCCCCTTGAATTGAACTGATAACTGGGCAGGTGACGTGTACTGTCACTTACCCCGAGAACAGGTCTAAGGGACAGTACCGGCTCAGCCGTTTCCACTTTCCATGGGCCAACTGTTGAGTTAGAGAGAAGAGCACAAAACTCAGTCCGTTTGTTTCCACCCGGCGCGCAGTTCTCCAGTCTCACCACCAGGGGGCAGACACTGATCACAACACTCAACTTTCACAATAACAAATGTCCTAGCCCCTAGTAGATGTCCTAGCCCCCTGTATTCTCTGGTAGATGTCCTAGCCCCCAGTCTATTCTCTGGTAGATGTCCTAACCCCCAGTCTATTCTCTGGTAGATGTCCTAACCCCCAGTCTATCCTCTGGTAGATGTCCTAGCCCCTGTCTATTCTCTGGTAGATGTCCTAACCCCCAGTCTATTCTCTGGTAGATGTCCTAGCCCCTGTCTATTCTCTGGTAGATGTCCTAGCCCCCAGTCTATTCTCTGGTAGATGTCCTAACCCCCAGTCTATTCTCTGGTAGATGTCCTAGCCCCCAGTCTATTCTCTGGTAGATGTCCTAGCCCCTGTCTATTCTCTGGTAGATGTCCTAGCCCCTGTCTATTCTCTGGTAGATGTCCTAACCCCCAGTCTATTCTCTGGTAGATGTCCTAGCCCCCAGTCTATTCTCTGGTAGATGTCCTAGCCCCCAGTCTATTCTCTGGTAGATGTCCTAACCCCCAGTCTATTCTCTGGTAGATGTCCTAGCCCCTGTCTATTCTCTGGTAGATGTCCTAGCCCCCAGTATTCTCTGGTAGATGTCCTAGCCCCCAGTCTATCCTCTGGTAGATGTCCTAGCCCCTGTCTATTCTCTGGTAGATGTCCTAACCCCCAGTCTATCCTCTGGTAGATGTCCTAGCCCCTGTCTATTCTCTGGTAGATGTCCTAGCCCCTGTCTATTCTCTGGTAGATGTCCTAGCCCCCAGTATTCTCTGGTAGATGTCCTAGCCCCTGTCTATTCTCTGGTAGATGTCCTAGCCCCCTGTCTATTCTCTGGTAGATGTCCTAGCCCCTGTCTATCCCCTAGTAGATGTCCTAGCCCCTGTCTATTCTCTGGTAGATGTCCTAGCCCCTGTCTATTCTCTGGTATAGTCAAAAGGACCAGTCAAGTGAAGCAGAGGTGTGCTCTGTTCTATTTGTTTAGGTAATGTACATGTCATTTCTCATTGAAGAACCCTGAAGGTCATCAAACTAATGTAGTACGACAGGTTATTCCAACGTCGATCCCTAAACAATGTGAACTCACCTTAAAATGTTGATGCATGCAGAAGCGGCACACCTGATTCTTGATTTCCTTCGTAACGTGTCTAGAGGACGGCAGAAATCCACATTTGGGCTGTGAAACACGAGACCAGAAGTGAGCCACTGTGGCTGACTTGATTAAGTGGATTCAACAAAACGGTTCTTTTTTTTTAGCTAAAAAAAAAAAAAAAAACACACACACACACACTTGTCCCTTTATCGCTTGACATCAAAAACCCCCATGACTTCTGACTCAGTTTTCCTTTAATCCTATATTCAATAACCCAGGTCCTTATAAAAGGAGTGTCATCACATGTCTTTAAATAATCTGTTTATTTAATCATTGTTTAACCAGGAATGTAAATTGGTGTTGAGAACTGGTTCTACAGTGTTTCTCAATGAGCTTTAACTTCCTACTCTTCTACAACTATAGCTCCATCCTTAAAAATGTATAAAATGGGGAGATGACTGAGGCCGTCCCAAATGGTCGGTCTCTCTCCCTCTCAAAAGTTTTGGGTCACTGAGAAATGTCCTTGTGTTTGAAAGAAAAGCACCTTCTTTTTTGTGTCCATTAAAATAATATTAAATGGATCAGAAATACAGTGTAGACATTGTTAATGTTGTAAATGACTATTGTAGCTGAAAACGGCTGATTTTTAATGGAATATCTACTTAGGCGTACAGAGGCCCATTATCAGCAACCATCACTCCTATGTTCCAATGGCACGTTGTGTTAGCTAATCCAAGTTTACCATTTTAAAATGATAATTGATCATTAGAAAACCCTTTTGCAATTATGTTAGCACAGCTGAAAACTGTTGTCCTGATTAAAGAAGCAATAAAACTGGCCTTCTTTAGACTAGTTGAGTATCTGGAGCATCAGCATTTGTGGGTTCAATTACTGGCTCAAAATGGCCAGAAACAAAGACCTTTCTTCTGAAACTCGTCAGTCTATTCTTGTTCTGAGAAATTAAGGCTATTCCATGCGAGAAAATGCCAAGAAACTGAAGATCTCGTACAACGCTGTGTACTACTCCCTTCACAGAACAGCGTAAACTGGCTCTACCCAGAATAGAAAGAGGAGTGGGGGGCCTTGGTGCACAACTGAGCAAGAGGAGAAGTACATTAGAGAGTCTAGTTTGAGAAACGGACGCCTCACAAGTCCTCAACTGGCAGCTTCATTAAACAGTACCCGCAAAACACTAGTCTCGACGTCAAACTGTGAAGAGGCAACTCCGGGATGCTGGCCTTTGATGTTATTTTAATGGACAAAAACAAGGACCTTTCTAAGTGACCCCAAACTGTTGAATGGTAGTGTGTGCGTGCTAATTTTTACCAGGGAGAGGACCGAGACTGTACCTTAATCTCTATAGGGAGAGGACCGAGACTGTACCTTAATCTCTATAGGGAGAGGACCGAGACTGTACCTTAATCTCTATAGGGAGAGGACCGAGACTGTACCTTAATCTCTATAGGGAGAGGACCGAGACTGTACCTTAATCTCTATAGGGAGAGGACCGAGACTGTACCTTAATCTCTATAGGGAGAGGACCGAGACTGTACCTTAATCTCTATAGGGAGAGGACCGAGACTGTACCTTAATCTCTATAGGGAGAGGACCGAGACTGTACCTTAATCTCTATAGGGAGAGGACCGAGACTGTACCTTAATCTCTATAGGGAGAGGACCGAGACTGTACCGTAATCTCTATAGGGAGAGGACCGAGACTGTACCTTAATCTCTATAGGGAGAGGACCGAGACTGTACCTTAATCTCTATAGGGAGAGGACCGAGACTGTACCTTAATCTCTATAGGGAGAGGACCGAGACTGTACCTTAATCTCTATAGGGAGAGGACCGAGACTGTACCTTAATCTCTATAGGGAGAGGACCGAGACTGTACCTTAATCTCTATAGGGAGAGGACCGAGACTGTACCTTAATCTCTATAGGGAGAGGACCGAGACTGTACCTTAATCTCTATAGGGAGAGGACCGAGACTGTACCTTAATCTCTATAGGGAGAGGACCGAGACTGTACCTTAATCTCTATAGGGAGAGGACCGAGACTGTACCTTAATCTCTATAGGGAGAGGACCGAGACTGTACCTTAATCTCTATAGGGAGAGGACCGAGACTGTACCTTAATCTCTATAGGGAGAGGACCGAGACTGTACCTTAATCTCTATAGGGAGAGGACCGAGACTGTACCTTAATCTCTATAGGGAGAGGACCGAGACTGTACCTTAATCTCTATAGGGAGAGGACCGAGACTGTACCTTAATCTCTATAGGGAGAGGACCGAGACTGTACCTTAATCTCTATAGGGAGAGGACCGAGACTGTACCTTAATCTCTATAGGGAGAGGACCGAGACTGTACCTTAATCTCTATAGGGAGAGGACCGAGACTGTACCTTAATCTCTATAGGGAGAGGACCGAGACTGTACCTTAATCTCTATAGAGAGAGGACCGAGACTGTACCTTAATCTCTATAGGGAGAGGACCGAGACTGTACCTTAATCTCTATACAGAGAGGAGGTCTGTGTTCTCTGCAGCAGCAGCAGGAGGAGAGCTGGGTGAGGTTAGGCAGACACAAGGCACATCCACTCAACGTATCCATCACTTTGTCACAGCGAGACTCTGCCATGACATGGAACACACAGACAGATTGGTTGTTATAACACATTCACGACAACTTCAGTCACAGACATTTGGGGCCCTCCCCCCCCCAGACACATTGAGCCTAGTTCTGAACTAAACAGCTCTTTCAACAGAGAATCTCCTTGGAGACTGATTTTCAATCCCCGACTGTGATCACCCGTGTCTGGGAACTGGCCGTTGATGTGTAGGTTTTAACTATAGTCATAAAGAAGTCCTTTCCTCATAACGATGAAATAAATACAAAGAGTTCCATTACACAAGACACGTAGACTGTAGATTCCACTACCTGTAGATAGCATTCTGTCACCACTAACTGCACACGTCCACACGCCCCACAGCTTAGTCTGCTGATGTATTCCACAACAACACAAGGAAATGTGACGTGTCATATTTCATGACAACCTGAAGATGCCAAACCCCTGACAACTAAAAAGGCGACACGTACCTGGCCTTTCCTGCTGAACCTTCAATGACAGCTGTCGGACAAAGTCCAGGGGGAGCTTCACAGCCTCCTACACAAACAATAATGCATTGATTGATTGGTGTATCTATAGCATACACTATCATCCAATAATGCATTGATTGAAATGTATCTATAGCATATACTATCATACAATAATGCTTTGATCGGTGTATCTATAGCATATACTATCATACAAAGCTGTATCAGGGAACAGAACTGACCATAACCTTTCAACTGGATTTGATAACTTTATTAGTAACATGTGGCAAAAGAACTGTCTTTTAACCAAACAGTTAACCTCATAACATATTGGGGGAAAGGTTCCATGCTATTTACAACAACATGGTTAGCACAGAATATATATATATATATGTGTGTCTTACTCCGTTGTGGACGAATTTCTCCCCCAGCAGTGGCTTCATGACATTTTGACTATAGTCAACTATGTTCTGTATGTGGCGAAAAGCTTGTTCTGTTGTCTGGAAGAGAAGAAACAGATCGTCAAGAGAAATTAGGTTTCTGGGACAATCATGTTCATTTTTTCAGAGCTCTGTGTAAATGCAATGACGGGATGCTTGTTTGTGCCTTCACTCGCTTGGTTGATACAAGCAGTCAATGAAAGCCATTCATCCTAAACTGGACCTTTGAGTGCCTTACACAAGTAAATGGACAGATCTGGGATCAGCTAACCCCTCCCATAATCCTAACCTTTAGTGAGGAAAAATACAAACAAAAAAAAATGACCAAAGATCAGAATGTGGTGGCAACGTAACGTTACTCCGCCTTGCCTTGCTCACCCAAATGTTGATTTCCAAAAACGAAATCCCCCTGCCCCCCCCAAATTCCTTTTAAATTATCACATGGAAACACAAACCAATACAGGGAGTTGGATTGAGTTGTTGATTAATCATAATAAAAAGACACTAAACGATTCACAGAATAAACCAATTCTTAAGACATTTCGATTTAGGAGCATATCTTTTGTTAACAAACCAAGATCTGACAGTTTATGGTTGTAACTAATGGGACAAGGGAAAATATTTTCTAACCTTATGCGAGTTTTCGGCATCTTCTGTAGAATACTTCAGGAGCCGAAGGACTCTGGCGTGCTGGATAGGAAGAGTGTTGAAAAAATATCAGCATGGGAAATCATTTTAAAGAAGGTACCTAAATATACATTTCAAAAGGTGGAGTGAGAGTCATCTGCTGTAACCCATGTGATAAGTCAGCAAGGTTAAAGTTAGCTAGCTAGCTTGCTTGCTACCGTAAATACATTGCTAGTTTGATTTCCAAGGCACTAAATGTGGCTAACGTTAGCTACGACGCTAGCTTGATATTTGGTAGCTAGCAACTGATGTGGGGGAGAGGAAAAAACACACAATAAATCAGTCGACTACTAAAGGCAAACAATCTAGTGACAAGTAAAATAAACAATATTTTACTTTCCACTTTTTGCTTTTACAGACCTGGACGACGCCAGACAACCTGACCAGCTAGCTAATATATTAGCTACTTAGCTAGTTAGTAGCATATGCTAGCTACCAAGATTTTAGCTTACTGACCTAACATTAGCTAGCTCACCTGGACATTAGAAACCACTAGGCTTTTGTTGCCCTCTCCGTGGTATTTCCAGTCGTTCTCGTCCATTTTGTCCAGTTCCATAACAGAACTGTACGTCGTAGGCAAATTAATCTATATAGTTTATTAACTCCAGAAACTTTGCCAGGCTAACACACACAAGTTCTGAAGCTAAGACAATAATTGTTAAGCTACTGACTGACACCAAAGAACTATTGCTTTCTGGACGATGTCCCGCCCACTCTCATCGTATTGGCCAGATGTTTTTAGATGCAATTTTCATTGGATACTTCAGTCAGACGTAACGGAACTCGAATATTTTCGCCAGCCAATCCAAAGAGGATGGAAAACTGTTGCCAATCGCACGTGTTATTCTAATGACAGTGCCCCAAGAGAATGTGTTCTGCGATCTAAGATACACTACATGACTAAAAGTATGTGGACAAGTATGCTAGTCGAACATCTCATTCCAAAAATAATGGGCATTAATATGGAGTTGCTATTTAATTTTACCTTTATTTAACTAGGCAAGTCAGTTAAGAACAAATTCTTATTTTCAATGACGGTGGGTTAACTGCCTGTTCAGGCAGAAAGACAGATTTGTACCTTGGGGGTTTGAACTTGCAACCTTCCAGGTACTAGTCCAACGCTCTAACCACTAGGCTACCTTGCCACCCCAACAACCTCCACAAGTCTGGGAAGGCTTTTCACTAGATGTTGGAACATTGCTGTGACCACAAGAGCTGTGACAACAAGAGCATTAGTGAAGTCAGGCACTGATGTTAGGCGATTAGGCCTGGTTCGCAATTAATCCCAAAGGTGTTCAATGGAGTTGAGGGCAGGGCTTGGTGCAGGCTAGTCAAGTTCTTCCACACCGATCGCGACAAACCATTTCTGTACAGACCTCGTTTTGTGTACGGGGGCATTGTGCTGAATTAGGAAAGGCCCTACCCCAAACTGTTGCCACACAGTTGGAAGCTGTGATGATCTTCCCACTCCATCTGCCGAACTCTGTCTCTTTGCTCTTTGTTTTCCTCAGTAGGGTGTCGGTGGGCAGAGCCGGAAATGTCGTCAGCAAAATGGGACACACCTAGGCTTGTTTGTTTTGGCACCTCTCAACACCCCTCATTATCACCATCTATGCACGCAACCACTCACTTACACACACACCATTGGCAATTGTATATATTGTACTTTATTTGTTTTAATTTTGATTTCACCAAAATTTAACCAGGTAGGCTAGTTGAGAACACCTTTCTTTAACCAGGTAGGCTAGTTGAGAACATTTACAACTGCGACCTGGCCAAGATAAAGCATAGCAGTGTGACACAAACAACAACACAGAGTTACACATGGAGTAAACAATAAACAAGTCAATAACACAGTAGAAAAAAAAGAGTCTATATACATTGTGTGCAAAAGGCATGAGGAGCTAGGCGAATAATTACAATTTAGCAGATTAACACTGGAGTGATAAATGATCAGATGGTCATGTACAGGTAGAGATACTGGTGTGCAAAAGAGCAGAAAAGTAAATAAATAAAAACATTATGGGGATGAGGTAGGTAAATTGGGTGGGCTATTTACCGATGGACTATGTATAGCTGCAGCGATCGGTTAGCTACTCAGATAGCAGATGTTTAAAGTTGGTGAGGGAGGTAAAAGTCTCCAACTTCAACTATTTTTGCAATTCGTTCCAGTCACAGGCAGCAGAGAACTGGAAGGAAAGGTGGCCAAATGAGGTGTTGGCTTTAGGGATGATCAGTGAGATACACCTGCTGGAGCGTGTGCTACGGGTGGGTGTTGCCAGTGAACTGAGATAAGGCAGAGCTTTACCTAGCATGGACTTGTAGATGACCTGGAGCCAGTGGGTCCCCAAAGCATGATGTTTCCACCCCCATGCTTCACAGTAGGTATGGTGTTCTTTGGATGCAACTCAGCATTCTTTGTCCTCCAAACACGACGAGTTGAGTTTTTATCAAAAAGTTATAATTTGGTTTCATCTGACCATATGACATTCTCCCAATCTTCTTCTGGATCATCCAAATGCTCTCTAGCAAACTTCAGACAGGCCTGGACATGTACTGGCTTAAGCAAGGGGACACGTCTGGCACTGAAGGATTTGAGTCCCTGGCGGCATAGTGTGTTACTGATGGTAGGCTTTGTTACTTTGGTCCCAGCTCTCTGCAGGTCATTCACTAGGTCCCTCCGTGTGGTTCTGGGATTTTTGGTCACCGTTCTTGTGATCATTTTGACCCCACGGGGTGAGATCTTGCGTGGAGCCCCAGATCGAGGGAGATTATCAGTGGTCTTGTATGTCTTCCATTTCC
Source organism: Oncorhynchus gorbuscha (assembly GCF_021184085.1). Classification (NCBI taxonomy): domain Eukaryota; kingdom Metazoa; phylum Chordata; class Actinopteri; order Salmoniformes; family Salmonidae; genus Oncorhynchus; species Oncorhynchus gorbuscha. Next base: position 4,620,080 of record NC_060175.1, read on the forward strand.
TAATAATTGCTCCCACAGTTGATTTCTTCAAACCATGCTGCTTACCTATTGCAGATTCAGTCTTCCCAGTCTGGTGCAGGTCTACAATTTTGTTTCTGGTGTCCTTTGACAGCTCTTTGGTCTTGGTCGTAGTGGAGTTTGGAGTGTGACTCTTTGAGGTTGTGGACAGATGTCTTTTGTACTGATAGCAAGTTCAAACATGTGCCATTAATACAGGTAACAAGTGGAGGACAGAGGAGCCTCGTAAAAAAGAAGTTACAGGTCTGTGAGAGCCAGAGATCTTGCTTGTTTGTAGGTGACCAAATACTTATTTTCCACCATAATTTGCAAATAAATTCATTAAAAATCCTACAATGTGATTTTCTGGATTTCTTTTCTCATTTTGTCTGTCATAGTTGAAGTGTACCTATGATGAAAATTACAGGCCTCATCTTTTTAAGTGGGAGAACTTGCACAATTGGTGGCTGACTAAATACTTTTTTGCCCCACTGTATATACAGAGAAAAGAGTCGGCCCGAGAATTGAACCCTGTGGCACCCGCATAGAGACTGCCAGAGGACCGGACAACATGCCCTCCGATTTGACACACTGAACTCTGTCTGCAAAGTAGTTGGTGATCTAGGCAAGGCAGTCATTAGAAAAATCGATTTGGGAATCGCTAAATGAATCGTCCTCCAACAATCTCTGTCTCACTTTCCCGATTAATTTCTCCTAAAATTGTGTGTACATCTGTATATCTAGACTTAGATTTAGCTTTCCTGACCTAGTCGCCATACTGATTGATATATAAACAGCTGAAGATGCGCTTTACCAAAACAACGCTGTGCGTAACATGCGTGGCTCCTTCCGGTATGAATCTTCAATGGCGAATTAACCTCTTTACGCCGGAGTTTACTACATGGGTTGGTCTTCCAACACATAAACATTACATATTGCCGTTTACCTCAGCTCATTGGCTATCTAACCAGCTACATTTCAAGACGATCAGTGGTCATTGGGTTAAAATACAGTCAATCAACGAAACACTGGTGATATCATTGGTGCACAATGATGTCATTACTTCTTGTCTTCAAATCGGTTTCTTTCAGTCAATATATCCTGCGAAATGACCCATCAGGTTTGGTTGTGTTACAAACAAACCAGTTGATTGCAATTAAACCAAACATGACTGGAAAAGTCACGTTTAGTATGTGTATTTACATCGAATGTGTCGTCGAAAATGGAATGAGACGGAATTCACGACACAAGCGGTTCACAAAATGTTTTGTGTTAGGCTATAAAAATGTCTTTTATCAAACAAAAGATCATTCATTGTGTAACAATGAGCATTGGGATTGCAAACAGAGGAAGATCGTCAAAGGTAAACGATTTATTTTATTGCAGTTTGTGATTTTGTTACACGCCTGTGCTGGTTGAAATAGTTGTTTTTTATGGGGCTCTATCTTCAGATAATCGCATCGTAATCTTTCGCAGTAAATCCTTTTTTGAATCTGACAACGCAGTTGGATTAGCAAGATTCTAGGCTTTCGAAACATGTGAGACACTTGTATTTTCATGAATGTTTAATATGACTATTTATGTAGCGATCACTGTATGTTGTCGAGTTTGGAGTGGGCAGTCAATGTTTATTTTTCTATGATTTGGGGATTTCTATGTTTCGGCCTAGTATGGTTCTCAATCAGAGGCAGATGTCATTAGTTGTCTCTGATTGAGAATCATACTTAGGTAGCCTGGGTTTCCCTGTGTGTTTGTTTCCGTGTCTGTGTTTTTATATGATGCGAAAGAGTCAAGTAGCGCTAGAGCATTTCCATCAAACACTTAAGTCTTTGTTGAGAGATAATTGTACGGACATGGATAAGGATTAGGAGTGTGGGTTGCCGTGGTTACTGTTAGCCACCAGCGAGGTTTCACAGGAGAGCACGGAGTTTCAGTCCAAATGACCTGGTGTACGGACATAGTGTGCATGGGCTTCTAGCGGTGCTCCAGGATGTATGGAAGTCTCCCGAGCCACCTCAGTCCCTGTTATCTTCTGTGTGTGATTTCCCGCGACGACTGCTAAAGAGAAGCTATCATCTTCCCAGGGGAGGATGACAGGAATATTTGATCAGCGAGCTGAGCATCGTCACTTTAGTCCAGGTGACCAGATTCTTGCTCGGCTGCAAATGGTTGGTTCTCCTTTTCAAGAAAAGTTTCAAGGTCCATATACAGTTGTGCACCAGTGTACACTGAGCAAAACTATCTAGTTGCTCCTCCAGAACGGAGGAAAGCGCAACAACTGTCCCATGTAAAAATCTGCCAAAATCCTATTATCCACGTTGCCTTTGGAGCCCGAAGAGTGGGAGTCCTCAGAGGATGGTAAACCTGTTCTTTTGGCCGGTACTGTTACATTGCTGGGTTCTTCTTGTCATGCTAGGTCCGTGCATAGTAAGGAGGAGATCCCTGGTGCAGAAGATTGCGTACTGCAGGGTAGATTCAAAAATTAATAGAAACAGGATCTTTTGGATAGCCTTCTCGCTCATCTACCTGCTTATAGGAGAGATGAGTTGTTCGGTCTGATTCTGAGTTTTCCAGTTTTGCTTTCTGATATACCTACAAACTTAATAGAACACAATATTGACGTTGGGAATGTTGACCCCATCCGTCCGCGGTTCTATAGAGTTTCTCCAGAAAAACAGAGTTGTCTGGACGCCGAGATCAGGTACATGCTGGATGGTGATATTGCAGAGCCTTCTTTCTCCAGCTGGGCTTCTCCCTGTATCTTGGTCAGTAAACCGGATGGGACAAACAGATTTTGTAAGGACTACCATAAGGTAAACAATGTCACTACGCCAGATTCATTTCCTCTTCCTCGGATGGAGGACCGCGTTGATCAGGTCTGAGTGGCTAAGTTAGTGAGCCGGGTTGTGACAAGCGGGGGTCTTGTGAAGTTTGAACTGTTAAAGGACTATTGGCAGGTGCCACTGACGAGTAGGGAACGTGAAATCCCTGCCTTTATTACACTCTCAGGTCTGTACTTTGGTTATGGGTTTCGGCTTGCGTAACACACCTGCCACTTTTCAGCGTCTTTTGAACAGGGTTGTCTCCGGTCTGGTTGGGTTGTTTATCTGAACGATGTAGTGGTTTATGCAGATACTTGGGAGGAGCATCTGTCTCGTATTGAAGCCTTGTTTCAACGCCTGGCTGCAGATTGATAGTGAGGCAATCTGGCTAAGTGTGAGGTTTGCTCAGGCGACCGTTGTGTACCTTGGTAAGGTGGTTGGGCAGGGTGAAGTGCGTCCTGTTCGGGCTAAAGTGATAGCTATTGATGCTTTTCCACTGCCAACTACTAAATAGGAACTGATGCGTTTCTTGGGAATGCTTGGTTATTACCGTAGATTCTGTAGGAACTTCTCTACCGTAGTCGCTCCTCTGACAGATTTGCTGAAAGCTAAGGCGGTTTATTTCACATTTATTCAACCAGGTAGGACAGTTTAGAACAGAGGTGGGCAAACTTTTTGACTCGCGGGCCACAATGGGTTCTAAAATTTGACAGAGGGGCCGGGCCAGGAGCATTTGGAGGGAGTGTTTGGGCCGGATATACTAAAGCATTAAATGTAGTGTGTGCAAACCTCATAGCACAGTAAGAACATTACAACCCAATTTATTAACTGTCTTTCAAATGTGAAAAATAGCCCTTACCAGTTAATAAATTTGTCTCAAGGAATATGCAAGATATGGCATTTACATACTATTTCGCAGATACTGGGAGGAGGAAATGTAAATAGATTAAAATAACATACGCACTGTGATTTATGGATTGTCCTGACCGCGCGCTCTACAAACTCGCCACGGACGCCCTCGCCTTCACGCGCAAACAGTACACGTGTATCGTTGCCAAGCACACAGATTTAGGCTGTATTAAATATCCTACCTGCAGCTGAAAATTTAAATTTAAATTAAGAGCGATGTGCGGCGTGTTAATTAAGCTACTGTACCGCTACTGTGCGTAAATGCGCATTGCTCTGAAATTAAAAGACGCACTTCCAAACTTTCCATATGCATTTTTTCATAACACGGTGAAAAAAGTTCTGTTGACTCTGTAAATTAGCTGCCAACCTCTGAGCAGTAGCCGCCCGTTCTTGTGTTAACTGCTTGCTAGCATAGTTTGCATGCTTCGTGGCAAAGTGACGGCTGATATTGTACTCTTTGAAAACCGCAACAGCTTCTTGGCATATCAGACATACAGCCGTTGATCGGACTTCAGTGAAGAAGTATTTTGTTGTCCACTCCTTATTAAACACTCGGCATTCGCTGTCCACTTTCCTTCTCTTTGGTCCGCTCATTTTCACAGAAGGGCTTAATGGTGACGTGAAACGAAGTGAAAATTAAAGTGAAATAAAGAGAAATACGCGCCACTCCAACAACGGTCAATGTGTTTTGAGTGCGCCATCTATTGGGGAAACGTGGGCATTGCAGGGAAAGTGGAAAAAAGGAGGTTTTTACTAAAAAACCTAACGGGCCGTATGTGGCCCGCGGGCCGTAGTTTGCCCATGTCTGGTTTAGAACAAGTTCTCATTTACAACTGTGACCTGGCCAAGATATAGAAAAACAGTGCAACAAAAACAACAACTCAGAGTTACACATAAACAAATGTACAGTCAATAACACAATAGAAAAATCCTATGTACAGTATCACGGCCCCTCCTCTGCAGTGCAGGGGAATAGGGTGCTAAGTAGTGCACTATATAGGGAATAGGGTGCAGGCAGAGGAGGGTCGTTAGTGATTGGAGGAGTCATCTGGGATCAGAGTATTTAAACTGCTTCACTAACCACCTCTCTCTCTCTCTCTGTTCCTCCAGGTATGATCCTGTTTTGTTTGTTCCTTTGTAGTTTTGCATTTTTCACTCAGTCATTCACACACACAGATTCACGCATCCCTGCACTTTACATACATCACATTGGGGCAGGTGGATGCTAGTCACATTGGGGCAGGTGGATGCTAGTCACATTGGGGCAGGTGGATGCTAGTCACATTGGGGCAGGTGGATGCTAGTCACATTGGGGCAGGTGGATGCTAGTCACATTGGGGCAGGTGGATGCGAGTCACTTTGGGGCAGGTAGATGCGAGTCACGTTGGGGCAGGTGGATGCTAGTCACGTTGGGGCAGGTATATGCGAGTCACGTTGGGGCAGGTGGGTAGTGTTAACAAGGGCAATAGTTGGTGTGGTGTTCCTGGGTCCTTGGTGGTCATTAGTATTTTTGGGGGGGGGGGGTGACGACCCTCCCACTCTGCCTGCCCGAATTCTTACTCTTTGCTCTTGTTTTTCATAATAGGATGTCAGTGGGCGGAGCGGGGAGTATCGTCAGCCAAATGGGACACACCTAGGCGTGGGGGTGTGTCCCGGGGATAATTACACCTTTCCCCCATTCCTTGAGGAGAGTCCCCATGCAGACACACTGTTGTGTTTTGTGGCATGATTGTTTTGGCACCTCTCAACACACCTCATTGTCACCATCTATGCACACAACCACTCACTTACACTACTGACTACACACACCATTGTCAAGTGTATATAGTTAATAAATATATTTATTACTTGATCTCTGTCTCCCTTTTTGTTATAGGCTATGGGCCGGTTTGTGACCGAAGCACAGAATCGTCTAGAATGTCATTGTATGCTGTAGCGCTAAGATTTCCCTTCACTGGAACTAAGGGGCCTGAACCATGAAAAACAGCCCCAGACCATTATTCCTTCTCCGCCAAACTTTACAGTTGGCACTATGCATTCGTGCAGATAGCGATCTCCTGGCATCCGCCAAACCCAGATTAGTCCGTTGGACTGCCAGATGGTGAAGCGTGATTCATCAGTCCAGAGAACGTGTTTCCACTGTTCCAGAGTCCAATGGTGGCGAGCTTTACACCACTCCAGCCGATACACTTGAGGATCTTAGGCTGGTGCTCGGTCATGGAAACCCATTTCATGAAGCTCCCGATGAACAGTTCTTGTGCTGACTCTGCTTCCAGAGCCATTTTGGAGCTTGGTAGCGAGTGTTGTAACCAAGGACAGAGAATTTTGACCCTCTTTGCGCTTCAGCACTGGGCAGTCCTGTTCTGTGAGCTTGTGTAGCCTACCACTTTGCGGCTGAGCCATGGTTACTCATAGACATTCCCATTTCACAATAACAGCACTTACAGTTGACCGGGGCAGCTCTAGCAGGGCAGCTCTAGCGGGGCAGCTCTAGCGGGGCAGCTCTAGCGAGGCAGCTCTAGCAGGGCAGCTCTAGCAGGGCAGCTCTAGCAGGGCAGCTCTAGCAGGGCAGACATTTGATGACCTGACTTGTTGGAAAGGCAGCATCCTATGACGGTGCCACTGGTACGTTCTACTGCGAAATGGAGATCTCATGACTTTGTGTTCTTATTTAGATTACACTTTATAGTGATTTACTTTATTTACTTATTCTAATTCTTTAAGTTAGGCTGTGGAATAACGTTTTATCTAACTTTATTCAAATATATTTCAAAACAACCTTTTAGAGGTTTTACCTCAAGTTGAAAGTTCTAAATATGTAAAATATCAACGTAACTTAAGGCAGTAGGTCTCAACCTTTTTCGAATACGGTTCCACCAACTGAAGTTGTCTGTTACAGTTCCACCAACTGAAATTGGCTGATACGGTTCCACCAACTGAAGTTGGCTGTTACGGTTCCACCAACTGAAGTTGGCTGTTACGGTTCCATCAACTTGAATTTGGCTGTTACGGTTCCATCAACTGAAGTTGGCTGTTACGGTTCCACCAACTGAAGTTGGCTGTTACGGTTCCATCAACTGAAGTTGGCTGTTACGGTTCCATCAACTGAAGTTGGCTGTTACGGTCCCACCAACTGAAGTTGGCTGTTACGGTTCCATCAACTTGAATTTGGCTGTTACGGTTCCACCAACTGAAGTTGGCTGTTACGGTTCCATCAACTGAAGTTGGCTGTTACGGTCCCACCAACTTGAATTTGGCTGTTACGGTTCCATCAACTGAAGTTGGCTGTTACGGTCCCACCAACTGAAGTTGGCTGTTACGGTTCCACCAACTGAAGTTGGCTGTTACGGTTCCACCAACTGAAGTTGGCTGTTACGGTTCCACCAACTGAAGTTGGCTGTTACGGTTCCACCAACTGAATTAGGCTGTTACGGTCCCACCAACTGAAGTTGGCTGTTACGGTTCCACCAACTGAAGTTGGCTGTTACGGTTCCACCAACTGAAGTTGGCTGTTACGGTTCCATCAACTGAAGTTGGCTGTTACGGTCCCACCAACTTGAATTTGGCTGTTACGGTTCCATCAACTGAAGTTGGCTGTTACGGTTCCATCAACTTGAAGTTGTCTGTTACGGTTCCATCAACTTGAATTTGGCTGTTACGGTTCCATCAACTTGAAGTTGTCTGTTACGGTTCCACCAACTGAAGTTGGCTGTTACGGTTCCACCAACTGAAGTTGTCTGTTACGGTCCCACCAACTGAAGTTGGCTGTTACGGTTCCATCAACTGAAGTTGGCTGTTACGGTTCCATCAACTGAAGTTGGCTGTTACGGTTCCACCAACTGAAGTTGGCTGTTACGGTTCCATCAACTTGAAGTTGTCTGTTACGGTTCCATCAACTTGAATTTGGCTGTTACGGTTCCATCAACTTGAATTTGGCTGTTACGGTTCCATCAACTTGAAGTTGTCTGTTACGGTTCCACCAACTGAAGTTGGCTGTTACGGTTCCACCAACTGAAGTTGTCTGTTACGGTCCCACCAACTGAAGTTGGCTGTCACGGTTCCATCAACTGAAGTTGGCTGTTACGGTCCCACCAACTGAAGTTGGCTGTTACGGTTCCATCAACTTGAATTTGGCTGTTACGGTTCCATCAACTGAAGTTGGCTGTTACGGTCCCACCAACTGAAGTTGGCTGTTACGGTTCCACCAACTGAAGTTGGCTGTTACGGTTCCATCAACTGAAGTTGGCTGTTACGGTCTGAAGTTGGCTGTTACGGTTCCACCAACTGAAGTTGGCTGTTACGGTTCCACCAACTGAAGTTGGCTGTTACGGTTCCACCAACTGAAGTTGGCTGTTACGGTTCCACCAACTGAAGTTGGCTGTTACGGTTCCACCAACTGAAGTTGGCTGTTACGGTTCCACCAACTGAAGTTGGCTGTTACGGTTCCATCAACTTGAATTTGGCTGTTACGGTTCCATCAACTGAAGTTGGCTGTTACGGTCCCACCAACTGAAGTTGACTGTTACGGTTCCACCAACTGAAGTTGGCTGTTACGGTTCCATCAACTGAAGTTGGCTGTTACGGTTCCACCAACTGAAGTTGACTGTTACGGTTCCACCAACTGAAGTTGGCTGTTACGGTTCCATCAACTTGAATTTGGCTGTTACGGTTCCATCAACTGAAGTTGGCTGTTACGGTCCCACCAACTGAAGTTGGCTGTTACGGTTCCACCAACTGAAGTTGGCTGTTACGGTCCCACCAACTGAATTTGGCTCTGCCCGGAGTACCCCTTGATGTACCCCCACATGTACATTTTAACCAGTAACTGTGGTCTCATTAATCTTCTCAAGTACCCTCTGTGGATCGTCCTAGTACCCCTGGTTGGGAACCAATAACATAAAGGCATTTCCTGTGTCCTGTATTATCAATATATCAAACTATGTTTTTTAATCTCTATGGTTTATATTTTGAAATGTTGCTTTCTGTGCCTCCCCGACCCTCCCTTTTCAATGTCACACAGTTGACCAATTGGGATGCAGACATAATCCAATCATATGTTTGATGAAATCATTAGCCTTATGACATTGCATTCAAATGCCGTGTGTTTCAATATACCGTATATAAATTAGCAACATGAAGACCATACACTAAAATTAATTTTCTGTCAATAATCTCAAAATAGTAGTGTAGTATCCATAAAGGTGAACAAGTTGATAATCAGAGTACTAAACATATTTTAATATTAAAAAAGAAAGAAATGAACAATTATTCTAACTAATATGTGTGTCTGACCTATGTCCAAGTGTCCAGGTGGATGGGGCAGGTAAACATTTAGCTGCTGGAAATCCTTATTGTGGTGAAGGACTTGGGCGTTTTGGACCTCCCCATCCCCACTCTCAGTTCACCTTTGCAGCTGCCCGAAATGGTTCTGTTGTTGCTGTCCTCTTGGCTCTGGATAGAGGCTGTTTCAGGCTGTGTTGACGATGACGATGGCTCAGATTCATAGAGAACGCAGATGGAGCCGTCCTCTCCTATCCGGTATGACACCTCGTATGGATCCACCCACATGGTAAGCTCACTGGGCAGAAGGGTGAAGAGCTGTTCTCTGGTCAGTCCGATGGTGCCGGCGGCTTCACCGATGACTGGGTCCATCTTGTGGTTCTCGTTGATTCTGATGCATCTGTAAGCTGAGCCCCGGCAAGGAGCGTGAGGGAACCAGTGGTGTTGGTAGTGCTCTGCAAAAATAAACAATAAAGTCATGTCTGGATTTTTTTTTAACCTTTATTTAACCAGGCAAGTCAGTTAAGAACAAATTCTTATTTCAATGACGGCCTAGGAACAGTGGGTTAACTGCCTGTTCAGGAGCAGAACGACAGATTTGTCAACTCGGGGGTTTGAACTTGCAACCTTCTGGTTACTAGTCCAACGCTCTAACCACTAGGTAACCCTGCCGTGTGATGTAGATAAGGATTGGGCAGTCAAAACAGCCATTTTTGCTCTCTGTCCTTCATGTTTTGTCATTGTGTGTGTGTGTGAGAGAGAGACACTTCTGCTACTCAGACATCAATCACCATTGAAGATTTTAATAGCAAGAATATCAGCAGCAATTACAAAACAAAACAATCCACACAATGATTATTATGTCCTATCCTGGTGTCTATGTTTTCTGTCCTACAGGTAGCTAGCTAAATGACAGTCTAATGTTCATTCATAGCCTGTAGCCCTAAACTTCTACTTGATCTGCTTACATTTTTTGTTGTTGTTTTAAACGTTACTGACCGTGTGATGGAATGCATACTTGTCTGGTGTTTTTTATAGGCTACCCTATGTATGAACAGTCATATTCCCCATTCATTTTACCTCCCAGAGATTTTTCGAGGGAATAGCTGAAATGATGAAGTTGCTCCTCGGATAGCAGTCCAGTTGTTTTCAGTAATCTGGAGATGAAATTCGCTGCTGTGGATACCTCCGTTTTCATTTTATATCTGTCTCATAGAGTAAACAAACGGAGAACATTAGTTCACAATCAAACTCAAATTACATTTATACCAAGATTGTATCGAAAATAACAACCTAGGTAATAACAATGTTATAACGACCCGACACCATCTCTCTTTGTTGCAATTATAAACATAAATGACACGAGAAGAAAAATAAAACAAACCTGGTCTACAATCAGGAAGGGGGAAAAAAAGTTACTGTATCGCTTCTTCTCCTTGCAAATATGACTAGGAGATTTTGAAAAGGGGGTAAACGTGGATTACGTGTGGTGGGGGGGAGGAGAAAAAAATTCACGTATTTCAGTGTAATCTTTGGCGCTCACAACACTGCTTCTTTTTTCTGCTCAGCTGGTAAACATTCTGGAGTACCCACAGAACCCCCAGGCAACCAATCCTGTCACACATCGCCTATGACGTCATACAGATTTCACTCTCTCCTTTTTTTTGTGTAAATGGAGAGAATGTAGTTGAACTTTGTTCACTAAATGTTACACAGAATTATGCCATAATGATATCACCGCAAATATACATAAAAATTATTTTTTTTAAACATATGGGCGAAGTATTTCAATGTCTTTATTTTATGAGCTGATATGTACTACTGACACAATGTGTCATTGATTGAATTAATTCACTGAGATGAAATGTTGCGTAAACAATCTCTTGGGAATCCATTTTTTAAAAGTCTGTCTCTGTCCCTTTTTTTGTGTGGAGATTTTTTTGTCTGCTCCGAGAGAGAAGGATAAGATAAGAGAGCGAGAGAAAGAGAGAGAGAGATGGCAAAACTCGGCGTTGTTATTTTTGTCCCTTTTGGCGATCCATACAGTTTTTTTTTTTATCGCGGAGCGCTTTCTCGACCAATAGGATCGCTGTTTATGTTGAGGTCGTGAATAAGCAGCGTTGTGATTAGCTCCTTCTGTAAAAAGTTTGAAAGATGGTTTGATAGCTTGCTAACTGAGTTAGCCTGCAGTTATTTTTTGTGAACTTTTTATTTTATTTTTAGGAATGCCTTCTAAATTGTGAGACGTGCGACAAAAACTAGCCAGAGGCTTGCTTTGAACCGCAATACCGGAGAGGTTCAGGTTGAATGGTTGAGTTCCCTGACCCACATTGACTGGCATTGACTTAGCTTGCCAAAGTTCGCTAGCTAGCTAAAACGTTTCTACTTGGCTATCCAAGCTACACGTTTTATAGTAATTTTAGTGGCAAAAAAAAAGTAGTCGGACCCCCTGGCCCGGTAACATGGCGTACCCACCCCGCAAGCGCCTCAAGGTGGTGAGCCCTGCGGCTCCATGTAACGACCCCTTCGGAGGTGACGATGACTTTACCCAGGATGATCTGGAAGAGATTGATATCATAGCATCTCAGGCCGTCAACGGGGATCTAGCAGGACCAGGGCCAAGCTCCAAAGGGACGGGGATGGGACCCATTGGTCCTCAACCAGGGGAGTCGACGAAGCCGTATTCGGGGAGCAGACAGCAACCCTCTGGTCTGGCTAGGAGTAACTCCATGAGAGACAGAGAGATCCCCGAGTTACCATGTAAAGACACTTTCGGTAAGACTTCTGAAATAAATGTACTGTCTGTGGCCTAAAGCACTTAACTATGCCTGACAGAATATATATTGGTCTCTTGTTCTTCCATTCCTGACAGAATGTACACTAACGTTACCGGTCAAAAGATTTAGACACAACTCAAATAATCAAAATAGAAACGGCAGATCCATCTTTACTTTAAGACGTGAAGGTCAGTACATGCAGAACATTTCAAGGTTTCTTCAAGTGGAGTTTCGCAAAAACCATCAAGCACAACGATGAAACTGGCTCTCATGAGGACCGCCACAGGAAAGGAAGACCCAGAGTTACCTCTGCTGCAGAGGGTAAGTTCATTAGAGTTTACCAGCCTCAGAAATGGGCAATTAACTGCACCTCAGAATGCAGCCCAAAATAAGCGCTTCACAGAGTTCAAGTAACAGACGCATCTCAACATCAACTGTTCAGAGGAGACTGTGGGAATCAGGCCTTCATGGTCGAATTGCTGCAAAGAAACCACTACTAAAGACACCAATAAGAAGAGACTTGCTTGGGCCAAGAAACACGAGCAATGGACATTAGTCCGGTGGAAATTTGTCCTTCTGATGAGTCCAAATTGGAGATTTTTGGTTTCAACTGATGCAGAGCTGGTGAACGGATGATCTCCGCATGTGGTTCCCACCGTGAAGCATGGAGGAGGAGGTGTGATGGTGCTTTGCTGGTTACACTGTCAGTGATTTATTTAGAATTCAAGGCACACTTTAGCAGCATGGCTACCACAACATTCAGCAGCGATAAGCCATCCCATCTTGTTGGCACTTAGTGGGACTATGACCCAACACACCTCCAGGCAGTGTAAGGGCTATTTGACCAAGAAGGAGAGTGATGAAGTGCTGCATCAGATGACCTGGCCTCCACAATCACCCGACCTCAACCAAATTGAGATGGTTTGGGATGAGTCGGACCACAAGGAAAAGCAGCCAACAAGTGCTCAGCATATGTGGGAACTCCTTCAAGACTGTTGGAAAAACATTCCAGGTGAAGCTGGTTGAGAGAAAGCCAAGAGTGTTTAAAGCTGTCATCAAGGCAAAGGGTGGCTACTTTGAAGAATCTAAAATAAATATTTTTGGGGTTACTACATGATTCCATATGTTATTTCATGAGCAGGGCATTGACTCTGGATGCTTCTGTGTGTCACTCTGAATGGGAGTCTGTTGGATGACTGGTGTAGTTGCGGCTTCACTGCATGTATATTGTTTAGGATATTCAATAAAGTATACTTTTTTTAAAGAATGTCTTCGGTGGGGTAATTGCTATTACCGAAAATAAATATCAAAACTTTGGCAGCCATGCCATTATAAAGACCTTTATTCTACCTGTAAGATTTATGGGAAGATTATTCAAATTGTTGAGTAATGGAATAAGATTTTTATATATAATCTTATTCCATTACTCAACAATATGAACGCAGATCTAATTAATTTAAATTATCTTCCCATACATTTTACAGGTAGAATAAAGGTCTTTAGAATGGTATGGCTGCCAAAGTTTTGGTATTTAGCATCCAGAGTCAATGCCCTGCTCAAGGGCACGTTGACAGATCTCCCACCAGGCCGAAGGAACTCCAGCAACTCCACTCCCACTCCAATTCCACATCCCAACCCTCAGCTTCCCTCTGCCCATTCCACCCCTCTCTGCTGGTCACCCTCAGCCCATCCCATCTATCTCTGCTGGTCACCCTCAGCCCATCCCAACCCTCAGCTTCCTTCAGCCCATCCCATCCCAACCCTCAGCTTCCCTCAGCCCATCCCATCTATCTCTGCTGACCACCCTCAGCCCATCCCATCTATCTCTGCTGGTCACCCTCAGCCCATCCCATCTATCTCTGCTGGTCACCCTCAGCCCATCCCATCTATCTCTGCTGGTCACCCTCAGCCCATCCCAACCCTCAGCTTCCCTCAGCCCATCCCATCTATCTCTGCTGACCACCCTCTTCGGATTTCTACGCAACATATATCTTTCAACTATGCTGTGAAGTTTAACGTACAATTTCAATCTATCTAATCGAATAGAATCCACAGATTGCGAGTTGAAGATAAGTACTTTTACTAAGAGTATTATGAATTGACTGACCTGGTCTCTCCAGATCTCCTAACAGTGCTATTTCTAGGGTCAATTTTAGATCAATGCTATGCATTTTTCAACCATTCCTGAACCTGAGACCAGAAACAGGCTACCCGAGGGCAATACCAAAATAAATGGTCTATTGATTCTGTATCCTCACAACAAAATCTGCAGAGCTTTGATAATATTATGCCCCAAATATTCAACATTTTGTTGCAGGCAAGAATTCTTTATAATTTTAGCTGAAAAGTACGAGGTCTTGAATCTTGCAATGTTTTATATATCAACTCATACACCCTGTACATCGGAAATCTCTTATTTTGTAATCTGTATGGCACAGTTGTCAACATCCTGGTCCTCAAATGAAACTGGTAACTTTCCTATTTATGCTATTTTTATTCCTCTGCCAGTATTGATCCTTTATATTGGGCAGACAGACCAGTTCCCTACCTCCTCCTCCTCCCCCTGCCTCCTCCAGTATTGATCCTTTATATTGGGCAGACAGACCAGTTCCCTACCTCCTCCTCTGGTATTGATCCTTTATATTGGGCAGACAGACCAGTTCCCTACCTCCTCCTCCGGTATTGATCCTTTATATTGGGCAGACAGACCAGTTCCCTACCTCCTCCTCCGGTATTGATCCTTTATATTGGGCAGACAGACCAGTTCCCTATCTCCTCCTCCGGTATTGATCCTTTATATTGGGTAGACAGACCAGTTCCCTACCTCCTCCTCCGGTATTGATCCTTTATATTGGGCAGACAGACCAGTTCCCTACCTCCTCCTCCGGTATTGATCCTTTATATTGGGCAGACAGACCAGTTCCCTACCTCCTCCTGCCTCCTCCAGTTTTGATCCTTTATATTGGGCAGACAGACCAGTTCCCTACCTCCTCCCACCTGCCTCCTCCAGTATTGATCCTTTATATTGGGCAGACAGACCAGTTCCCTACCTCCTCCTGCTGCCTCCTCCAGTTTTGATCCTTTATATTGGGCAGACAGACCAGTTCCCTACCTCCTACCTCCTCCTGCTGCCACCTGCCTCCTCCAGTTTTGATCCTTTATATTGGGCAGACAGACCAGTTCCCTACCTCCTCCTCCTACCTCCTCCTGCTGCCACCTGCCTCCTCCAGTTTTGATCCTTTATATTGGGCAGACAGACCAGTTCCCTACCTCCTCCTGCTGCCACCTGCCTCCTCCAGTATTGATCCTTTATGTTGGGCAGACAGACCAGTTCCCTACCTCCTCCCGCTGCCACTGCCTCCTCCAGTATTGATCCTTTATATTGGCAGACAGACCAGTTCCCTACCTCCTCCTGCTGCCTCCTCCAGTATTGATCCTTTATGTTGGGCAGACAGACCAGTTCCCTACCTCCTCCCGCTGCCACTGCCTCCTCCAGTATTGATCCTTTATATTGGCAGACAGACCAGTTCCCTACCTCCTCCTGCTGCCTCCTCCAGTATTGATCCTTTATGTTGGGCAGACAGACCAGTTCCCTACCTCCTCCAGTATTGATCCTTTATATTGGCAGACAGACCAGTTCCCTACCTCCTCCTGCTGCCTCCTCCAGTATTGATCCTTTATATTGGGCAGACAGACCAGTTCCCTACCTCCTCCCACTGCCTCCCGCCTCCTCCATTTTTGGGGTAATGCTGTTCAAAAATTGGCTGTAATCTTGGATTGAGCAGACCTTCCCGTACAATTCTGATAACTCCATGAAGGACATAACTCTACCATTCCAATTTACAATATAATTTTAAAAACAAAATACCGTTTTCAAACATCTTTCCCATAAATACAGGTATTTTATCAACCAGCATGTTTGAGAACAAATATTATGGCTGAACTATCTTTTCAGGGGGATGAAATTTAAATTGTAGCCAGCTCTGCAATGCTTGTTTGAAAAAGAGTATAATTTCAATTAATTGAAAATGAGACATGGCAATCTGCACAAAGGCAAAAAGGACATTTTTAAACAATGGATGAGCTTTTCTTCGTAATCTACTTGAGAACCATTTAGGGTTCAAGTAAAACTTTTGAATAAGTGAAGCTTTTAGAGAGAGATTTAATGCTTTTATATATAATAATCTCAACCTCAATTCGTATTCATCATATAGATAGGCATGCTTTATTTTGTCTGGTTTAGGATCCCAGAAAGTTTTTATTTTTAATTATCATGATTAAAAAAACAAATTATCTGGAGTTAAGTGAGTAAACTCACTAAGGAGTTAATCAGGGAAATTTTTCCGTAAATAGATAGGTATTTACCTCTCCATGGTTACACGGATCTTGTTTATTTTTACAACTTTTCTATTGAAATTCAATGTGTAGAGCTTATTTATATATTTTGTGATATGAATACCGAGTATGTCTACTTCACCATCAGCCAATTTTATAGGTAAACTGCAGGGTAATGTAAAATTTGTATTTTTTTTAAAGATCCAATACGTATTATTGAACATTTTTCATAATTAGGTTTTAGTCCAGAGAGTCCAGAAAAGTTATCTAGATCTTCAATGAGACATTGCAGGGATCTAGCCTGTGGACTTAATATAAAACTTGAGTCATCGGCATACATGGACAACTTTGTTTTTAAGTCTTGGATTTCTAATCCTCTAATGTTGTCATTGGATCTGATTTTAATAGCAGTTCAATGGCCATAATGAATAGATATGGTGACAGCGGACACCCTTGTTTAACTCCTCTTGACAATTCAAAACTCTCTAAGTAGCCGTTATTTACTATTTTACACCTGGGGTTGCTATACATTTTTTCTACCCATTTTATAAGCGAATCACCGAAATGGAAAAAAAACAGGCATTTATAAATAAAATCCAGTCTTACTTTATCAAATGCCTTTTCAAAATCCGCTATAAATACCCAGGCCTGGCTTCTTAGATGTTTCATGATGTTCTATTATATCTAGTAGTTTGTCTTATGTTATCTCCAATGTATCGTCCATGTAAAAAACCTGTCTGATCAGGATGAACAATAACTGGTAAAACCCTTTTTATTCTGCTATGCATTTTGCTATTATTTTTGCATCCCGACATTGAAGTGTACGAGGCCTCCAGTTTTTTTTGAAAGACTGGGTCTTTATATTGCTATCTGGGTCTTGTTTTAATAATAGTGAAATCAGACCCTTCGCATTTCATAGTTTTGATGTCTTCATTATTATTCTACGATATAGAAAATAGTAAAAAAATAAATATTGTCCTCTTGTTCTTCCATTCCTGTCAGAATATATTTTGTCCTTTTTGTTTTTGCAGGGAACAGACATCAGTCTAAGACTGACGGGGAGCATTTAAAGGAACTGGAAGCCCAACAAGCAGACCTCCAGAAAAAGGTAGTAAACTGATATGCCGAGTTGTGAAACTCAAATCCTGGAAAGTCTCGTGACATATATTCACATTGCTAGTTTACTTTTAAGAAATCTCAGCAGCTCAATATCATGTTTGGCTAGTCAAAATCAAGTAATAAAGTGTGGAATATGACAGTGTGATGTGGTGTCGTTCTCCAGCTAAAGGAGGTAGAGGAGGAGATCCTGATGAAGAACGGAGAGATCAGAGTGCTACGTGACTCCCTTAGGGTCGCCCAGCAGGAGAAGGAGACGCAAAGACAGGCTCAGCTCCTCCTGGAGAGGGAGAAGAGAGACACTCAGAGCGAGAAGGAGAAGGAGCTCTCCAAGAAGGTAGATGTCCCAAGTCGGTTTTTGATTCTGTACGACTATCAAACCCCGATGTGTTACGAAACCACCTTTTACACACTATCCTGCCGAGTCCGAACTAGAGTTCTCAAATTTCCCAGAAATCCTGGTTGTAATTTATCAGGTATCAGGGGGGAATAAGCAGGACATCCAGAATCCTCCAGCCTGGATTTCTGTTAAACTTGGTCCTTTTTTTAGTTTTTGCATAGTTACAGGAATTTTGCAACCCTATGCCGACCCAAACCATATGTGATGTAAGCTCACTCCACTGCACACTGATACCCGTTACAGTGGAGGAAGCTAAACTGTTAGCATCACACTGACACCCGTTACAGTGGAGGAAGCCCTAACTGTAAACATCACACTGACACCCGTTACAGTGGAGGAAGCTAAACTGTTAGCATCACACTGACACCCGTTACAGTGGAGGACACTAAACTGTTAGCATCACACTGACACCCGTTACAGTGGAGGAAGCCCTAACTGTAAACATCACACTGACACCCGTTACAGTGGAGGAAGCTAAACTGTTAGCATCACACTGACACCCGTTACAGTGGAGGAAGCTAAACTGTTAGCATCACACTGACACCCGTTACAGTGGAGGAAGCTAAACTGTTAGCATCACACTGACACCCGTTACAGTGGAGGAAGCTAAACTGTTAGCATCACACTGACACCCGTTACAGTGGAGGAAGCTAAACTGTTAGCATCACACTGACACCCGTTACAGTGGAGGAAGCCCTAACTGTAAACATCACACTGACATCCGTTACAGTGGAGGAAGCTAAACTGTTAGCATCACACTGACATCCGTTACAGTGGAGGAAGCTAAACTGTTAGCATCACACTGACACCCGTTACAGTGGAGGAAGCTAAACTGTTAGCATCACACTGACACCCGTTACAGTGGAGGAAGCTAAACTGTTAGCATCACACTGACACCCGTTACAGTGGAGGAAGCTAAACTGTTAGCATCACACTGACACCCGTTACAGTGGATGAAGCTAAACTGTTGGCAGCACCTTGAAGTCAGTTTCGCGTGAAGGGGTATCTCATCCTTTACTTCAATGGTTATTTACATGTCTGACACAAGGTGATGAGCCACAGCTTTACATGGGTTACATGAAATCTTTCTCATCCATTCTCGCTGATATTGTATGCATCCCAAATAGCGCCCCGTTATACTATTAACCAGGGCCCTATGTAGTGCACTATAAAGGGAATAGGGTGCCATTTGGGTTTTCTGATGACCATCTAACCCACTGGTTTGTCTGGCGGTATTCTGTTATAATGGTTTTCTGATGACCATCTAACCCACTGGTTTGTCTGGCGGTATTCTGTTATAATGGTTTTCTGATGACCATCTAACCCACTGGTTTGTCTGGCGGTATTCTGTTATAATGGTTTTCTGATGACCATCTAACCCACTGGTTTGTCTGGCGGTATTCTGTTATAATGGTTTTCTGATGACCATCTAACCCACTGGTTTGTCTGGCGGTATTCTGTTATAATGGTTTTCTGATGACCATCTAACCCACTGGTTTGTCTGGCGGTATTCTGTTATAATGGTTTTCTGATGACCATCTAACCCACTGGTTTGTCTGGCAGTATTTTGACACTCCAACCTATCCAACCTCTGTCTTACGGAGGGGTTGGAAAAAAGCACAATACAAGTTTCCGTTGGACGTCTGTGTACAATTGGACAATAAAGTCCATCTGTTTCTTCTAATGTGTCCGCAGGTGCAGTCCCTGCTGTCTGAGCTGCACTTCAAAGAGGCTGAGATGAACGAGATGAAGACTAAACTACAGAACGCAGAGAAAGGAAGGAAAGCAGTGGCTTCACCTATCGCCAGAAACAGGTACCCAAACACACACACCTATCGCCAGAAACAGGTACCCAAACACGCACACCTGTCCCCAGAAACAGGTACCCAAACACGCACACCTGTCCCCAGAAACAGGTACCCAAACACGCACACCTGTCCCCAGAAACAGGTACCCAAACACGCACACCTGTCCCCAGAAACAGGTACCCAAACACGCACACCTGTCCCCAGAAACAGGTACCCAAACACACACACCTGTCCCCAGAAACAGGTACCCAAACACGCACACCTGTCCCCAGAAACAGGTACCCAAACACGCACACCTGTCCCCAGAAACAGGTACCCAAACACACACACCTGTCCCCAGAAACAGGTTAACTGCTCTTCGGGTCGACCAGTCTTTCTGTATATGATATGTAATGAGATGATTGGACCAGAGAGCACACAGGAAAAGTATGCGGACCAATGATTTTCAGACAGACATTAGGCCTTTTCCAACCTGGGGAGGGTTAGCTATAGTCTTTATTTTGTTAAGTTATGACTTTACAAAAGTGGATCAGGGTTCTCGCCAAAGAATGTAAGAGAGGTACTGCTCCACCTTGTAGACTGACTGCGCCATTTTACTTTATTTGTTATTATATAAGGCAATATTTAGCTTTCGGTTGCTGGAAATGTATAGATTGCAGCATTTTACAATATTTGCTCATTATTCTTGCACTCAGCTCTGTCAAGTTGGTTGTTGATAGTTGCTAGACTGATTTCTTTTCAGGTCTTTGCCGTAGATTTTTTAGCCGATGTGTGTCATAACTATAACTCGGCCCCTCAGGAACATTCAATGTTGTCTTGGTTAAACAACTCCTGTTTAGATTAGGCCTTGTGTTTTAGGTTATTGTCCTGTTGAAAGGTGAATTCATCTCCCAGTGTCTGGTGGAAAGCAGACTGAACCAGGTTATTGTCCTGTTGAAAGGGGAATTCTAAAATGTTTTAAAAACTAGTCTCGTCCTTGTTGATGACAAGCATACCAAATATATTAAGGAGTATGGGATCCACCCAAATCATTTGTGTTCCTGGATCCTTACACAGCATTATAAGGCTGCGTTGAGAAAATGATTTATCAATGACCCAAACCCTGCTCAGTTAATCCCCACCATTGAGACACTGAGTCATCGTGATGCTTCAGCAAATGTACATTATCCCAGGGGTGTTTGAAGACACAATGTAAGTAATCTAATGTATGTCTCTCTAACTGCCCTGAAGGCCTCTGATCCCACAGCTATTGTAATGCAGTAATCATGAGCCTATGAACCAGAGTTAAACTGTTAGCACTGAGGCGATGTGCCCTAGGAGGAAGTCCACTATGTGCAGCTCACCCTGCAATAACATCAATAACATGAGCATGTCTACTTCTGCTAAGCTTCCTAGTAAAAGTAATGAAAACAATCAAGCATCCCAGAAAAGTGCTAAAAATAACCCACGTTAACATATGTAGCTTAAAGAAACAAGGTTCATGAAACATATTCTGAAACTCACTTAGTTAATACCTTTGATGATACAGTGGTAGCAATACATGGTTATAACATCTACCGAAAATACAGAAATTCCAATGGAGGCGGTGCTGTGGTCTATATTCAGAACCACATTCCTGTAAAGCTTAGAGAGGATTTAATGTTAAACACTGTTGAAGTAATATGGCTACAGGTTCATCTGCCTCACCTAAAGCCCATTCTGGTGGGAAGCTGCTATAGACAGTCAGTATCTGGATAATGTTAAATACTGTTGAAGTAATAGGGCTACAGGTTCATCTGCCTCACCTAAAGCCCATTCTGGTGGGAAGCTGCTATAGACCACCAAGTGCTAACAGTCAGTATCTGGATAACATGTGTGAAATGCTTGATAATGAATGTGACATCAACAGAGAGGTATATTTTCTGGGTGATTTCAATATTGACTGGCTTTCATCAAGCTGCCCTCACAAGAAAAAGCTTGAATCTGTAACCAGTGCCTGCAACCTGGTTCAGGTTATCAGTCAACGTTCCAAAGGCTGGGCCTAATATAGTGTATAAGAGGTCAGACTGGGCCTAATATAGTGTATGAGGTCATAAAATACGTTTTGTAGTGATTCCTATGTTGATGTAAAGCATATTTGCTGGTCTGTGGTGTGTAATGAGGAGCAACCAGACGCTGCACTAGACACATGTATGAAATTACTTATTCCAGTTACTATTAAGCATAATCCCATTAAGAAAATGACTGTAAAAACTATTAAATCCCAAAGGATTGATAAGGAATTGAAAAATGGTATGTTTTAGATGGATGAGGCAAAGGGAATGGCATAAGTCTGGCTGCACAACCGATTTTGGCAAACGTACTGCAAATTGAGAAATCATGTGACTAAACTGAATTAAAAAGAAGAAACTATGCTATGAAATAAAGATAAATGACATGAAGAATGATAACAAAAAGCTTTGGTGCACCTTACATGACATTTTGGGCAAAAAGGCAAACTCGGCTCCATCATTCGTTGAATCAGATGGTTCATTCATCACAAAACCCACTGATATTGCCAACTACTTTAATATTTTTTTCATTGGCAAGATGAGCAAACTTAGGCATGACATGCCAGCAACAAATGCCGACACTACACCAATTTGTAAGTCGCTCTGGATAAGAGCGTCTGCTAAATGACTTAAATGTAAATGTACTACACATCCAAGTCTGATCTAATTACGAAAGAAGGGAAGGACCTTTCACATGCATGGCACTTACATAAATGACTGATGATTGGCTGAGATAAATTGATGATAACAAGATTGTGGGGGCTGTTTTGTTAGACTTCAGCGTGGCTTTTGACATTATGGATCATAGTCTGCTGCTGGAAAAACATATCAGTCATGGCTTTACACCCCCTGCTATAATGTGGATAAAGAGTTTCCTGTCTAACAGAACACAGAGGGTGCTATGGCTTTACACCCCCTGCTATAATGTGGATAAAGAGTTTCCTGTCTAACAGAACACAGAAGGTGCTATGGCTTTACACCCCCTGCTATAATGTGGATAAAGAGTTACCTGTCTAACAGAACACAGAGGGTGTTATGGCTTTACACCCCCTGCTATAATGTGGATAAAGAGTTTCCTGTCTAACAGAACACAGGGGGTGTTCTTTAACGGAAACCTCTCTAACAAAATCCTAGAAGAATCAGGAATTCCTCAGGGCAGCTGTCTAGGCCCCTTACTTTTTACAGTCTTTACTAACGACATGCCAAAGACCCGTGTGTCTATGTTTGCGGATCAGTCAACACTATATACGTTAGCTACTACAGCGACTGAAATGACTGCAACACTTAACAAAGAGCTGCTGTTAGTTTCAGAGTGGGTGGCAAGGAACAAGTTAGTCCTAAAAACAAAGCATTTTATTTGGGACAAATCATTCACTAAACCCTGAACCTCAACTAAATATTATAATGAATAATGTGGAAATTAAGCAAGTTGAGGTGACTAAACTGCTTGGAGTAACCCTGGATTGTAAACTGTCATGGTCAAAACATATTGATACAACAGTAGCTAAGATGGGGAGAAGTCTGTCTATAATAAAGCGCTGCTCTGCCTTCTTAACAGCGGCAACTGAGTTAGGAAGGACGCCTGTATCTTTGTAGTGACTGGGTGTATTGATACACCATTCAAAGTGTAATTAATAACTTCACCATGCTCAAAGGGATATTCAATGTCAGCAGTAGGTGCCCTTCTCTCTGATTCCACTTTGACATTATTGTGGGTAGGCCAGTGACACAAAATCTTAATTTAATAAAATGTTAAATTCAGGCCGCAACACAACAAAATGTGGAAAAAGTCAAGGGGTGTGAATACTTTGTGAAGGCGCTGTAAACATTCACTTCTGTTCTTCTCCTCTTTTCCCTGGCCTCTCTCACTCCCTCCATCTCACGGATCCAACACACTCTTAGGTCTATGT
Source organism: Oncorhynchus gorbuscha (assembly GCF_021184085.1). Classification (NCBI taxonomy): domain Eukaryota; kingdom Metazoa; phylum Chordata; class Actinopteri; order Salmoniformes; family Salmonidae; genus Oncorhynchus; species Oncorhynchus gorbuscha. The sequence continues at coordinate 4,643,464 of NC_060175.1, forward strand.
CCCAAATTGCACCCTATTCCCTATATAGTGCACTAATTTTGACCTGTTTGAAACTCGATGTCTGTTTTTTTTTGTTTTTTTTTAACCATCTACCAATAGGTGCCATTCTTTTTGAAACATTGGAAAACCTCCCTGGTCTTTGTGGTTTGAATTGGTGTTTGAAATTCACTGCTTGACTTGGGGACCGTACACATAATTGTATGTGTTGGGTACAGAAAATTAGGTTGTCATTGAAAAATCATGTTAAACACTATTTCACACTTTTTCACACACAGTGAGTCCATGCAACTTATTATGTGATTTGTTAAGCATGTTTTCACTCTAAAACATAATTCCACTTTGAATTTATTGGGGGGGGGGGGGCGGGTGTGTGTGTAGGCCATTGACACACAATCTCAATTTAATCCATTTTAAATTCAGGCTGTAACACAACAAACTGTGGGGGGAAAGTCACGAGCTGTGAACACTTTTTGAAGGTGCTGTAAATCTGAAGTCTTTTCCCCTTCTCCGTCTCCAGCCCCGGTCTGTCTGGTCCCACTGCCCTGCTGCAGGGTGCCGGTGGTGCCAGCAGCAGCCCTCACTGTGTAGCCATTCCTGGAGGAACAGCCTTCATCACCAAGGAGACGTTTGGTGCCCAGCTGCCCTCTAGGTCAACGCCAGGCAAGGCCCCGGGACCAGGACACCTCAGAGACGGTACGGATGATTGGCTAATCGCCTATGGATTATCACATTCCTACCTGCTCCTTACATTTTAAACCATTGTGTTCCGGTCCGTTGCTAGGACGACAAGCCATGTCTCAAGGCTACAAGTTCCGCCTGTTACATTTAACTGGGGTCCAGTGTGACTGTTAGTTAGGCCCGTCTGACTGGCCCAGTGTTACTGTTAGTTAGGCCCGTCTGACTGGCCCAGTGTGACTGTTAGTTAGGCCCGTCTGACTGGCCCAGTGTGACTGTTAGTTAGACCCGTCTGACTGGGGTCCAGTGTGACTGTTAGTTAGACCCGTCTGACTGGCCCAGTATGACTGTTAGTTAGGCCCGTGTGACTGTTAGTTAGGCCCGTCTGACTGGCCCAGTGTGACTGTTAGTTAGGCCCGTCTGACTGGCCCAGCCAGTGTGACTGTTAGTTAGGACCGTTTGACTGGCCCAGTGTGACTGTTAGTTAGACCCGTCTGACTGGCCCAGTGTGACTGTTAGTTAGGCCCGTCTGACTGGGCCAGTGTGACTGTTAATGAGGCCTGTCTGACTGGCCCTGTGTGACTGTTAGTTAGGCCCGTGTGACTGTTAGTTAGGCCCGTCTGACTGGCCCAGTGTGACTGTTAATTAGGCCCGTGTGACCGTTAGTTAGACCCGTCTGACTGGCCCAGTGTGACTGTTAATTAGGCCCGTGTGACTGTTAGTTAGACCCGTCTGACTGGCCCAGTGTGACTGTTAATTAGGCCCTTGTGACTGTTAGTTAGACCCGTCTGACTGGCCCAGTGTGACTGTTAATTAGGCCCGTGTGACTGTTAGTTAGACCCGTCTGACTGGCCCAGTGTGACTGTTAATTAGGCCCGTGTGACTGTGAGTTAGACCCGTCTGACTGGCCCAGTGTGACTGTTAATTAGGCCCGTGTGACTGTTAGTTAGACCCGTCTGACTGGGCCAGTGTGACTGTTAGTTAGGCCCGTCTGACTGGCCCAGTGTGACTGTTAGTTAGGCCCGTCTGACTGGCCCAGTGTGACTGTTAGTTAGGCCCGTCTGACTGGCCCAGTGTGACTGTTAGTTAGGCCCGTCTGACTGGCCCAGTGTGACTGTTAGTTAGGCCCGTCTGACTGGCCCAGTGTGACTGTTAGTTAGACCTGTCTGACTGGCCCAGTGTGACTGTTAGTTAGACCTGTCTGACTGGCCCAGTGTGACTGTTAGTTAGACCTGTCTGACTGGCCCAGTGTGACTGTTAATGAGGCCCGTCTGACATGTTGTTTTTGTGTTCAGATGGAAAACAACAGTCCAGCGGCAGACAGGAAGTGACTCACTCAGACCCTTTCAACACATTTCAACCCTCTCATCATCAAGGTGAGTTTCTCGTTACCTGACCCTCAGTATAGTATCTATATATAGTTGTACTAGTTACCTAACCCTCGGTATAGTATCTATATATAGTTGTACTAGTTACCTAACCCTCAGTATAGTTGTAGGGTAACTATGTTAACCATTGTCTGGTTCTCTGTGTTGGTGGGGACACCATGTTCTCTGGTTCTCTGTGTTGGTGGGGACACCATGTTCTCTGGTTCTCTGTGTTGGTGGGGACACCATGTTAACTGGTTCTCTGTGTTGGTGGGGACACCATGTTCTCTGGTTCTCTGTGTTGGTGGGGACACCATGTTCTCTGGTTCTCTGTGTTGGTGGGGACACCATGTTCTCTGGTTCTCTGCGTTGGTGGGGACACCATGTTAACTGTTCTCTGGTTCTCTGCGTTGGTGGGGACACCATGTTAACTGTTCTCTGGTTCTCAATGTTGGTGGGGACACCATGTTAACTGTTCTCTGGTTCTCTGTGTTGGTGGGGACACCATGTTCTCTGGTTCTCTGTGTTGGTGGGGACACCATGTTCTCTGGTTCTCTGCGTTGGTGGGGACACCATGTTAACTGTTCTCTGGTTCTCTGTGTTGGTGGGGACACCATGTTGACTGTTCTCTGGTTCTCTGCGTTGGTGGGGACACCATGTTAACTGTTCTCTGGTTCTCTGTGTTGGTGGGGACACCATGTTAACTGTCTGGTTCTCTGTGTTGGTGGGGACACCATGTTAACTGTTCTCTGTGTTGGTGGGGACACCATGTTAACTGTTCTGTGTTGGTGGGGACACCATGTTGACTGTTCTGTGTTGGTGGGGACACCATGTTAACTGTTCTGTGTTGGTGGGGACACCATGTTGACTGTTCTCTGGTTCTCTGCGTTGGTGGGGACACCATGTTGACTGTTCTGTGTTGGTGGGGACACCATGTTGACTGTTCTCTGGTTCTCTGCGTTGGTGGGGACACCATGTTGACTGTTCTGTGTTGGTGGGGACACCATGTTAACTGTTCTCTGGTTCTCTGTGTTGGTGGGGACACCATGTTAACTGTCCTCTGGTTCTCTGTGTTGGTGGGGACACCATGTTAACTGTTCTCTGGTTCTCTGTGTTGGTGGGGACACCATGTTAACTGTTCTCTGGTTCTCTGCGTAGGTGGGGACACCATGTTAACTGTTCTCTGCGTTGGTGGGGACACCATGTTAACTGTTCTCTGGTTCTCTGTGTAGGTGGGGACACCATGTTGACTGTTCTCTGGTTCTCTGCGTTGGTGGGGACACCATGTTAACTGTTCTCTGGTTCTCTGCGTTGGTGGGGACACCATGTTAACTGTTCTGTGTTGGTGGGGACTGTTCTCTGGTTCTCTGCACCATGTTGACTGTGGGGGGGACACCATGTTAACTGTTCTCTGGTTCTCTGTTCACCATGTTGACTGTTCTGTGTTGGTGGGGACACCATGTTGACTGTTCTCTGGTTCTCTGTGTTGGTGGGGACACCATGTTGACTGTTCTCTGGTTCTCTGCGTTGGTGGGGACACCATGTTAACTGTTCTCTGGTTCTCTGCGTAGGTGGGGACACCATGTTGACTGTTCTGCGTTGGTGGGGACACCATGTTAACTGTTCTCTGGTTCTCTGCGTAGGTGGGGACACCATGTTAACTGTTCTCTGGTTCTCTGTTGGTGGGGACACCATGTTAACTGTTCTCTGGTTCTCTGCGTTGGTGGGGACACCATGTTAACTGTTCTCTGGTTCTCTGTGTAGGTGGGGACACCATGTTGACTGTTCTCTGGTTCTCTCTGGTTCGTTGGGGACACCATGTTAACTGTTCTCTGGTTCTCTGTGTAGGTGGGGACACCATGGGGTTCTCTGCGTTGGTGGGGACACCATGTTAACTGTTCTCTGGTTCTCTGCGTAGGTGGGGACACCATGTTGACTGTTCTGTGTTTGTGGGGACACCATGTTAACTGTTCTCTGGTTCTCTGTGTTGGTGGGGACACCATGTTAACTGTTCTCTGGTTCTCTGCGTTGGTGGGGACACCATGTTGACTGTTCTCTGCGTAGGTGGGGACACCATGTTGACTGCTCTGTGTTGGTGGGGACACCATGTTGACTGTTCTGTGGTTCTCTGTGTTGGTGGGGACACCATGTTGACTGTTCTGTGTTCGTGGGGACACCATGTTAACTGTTCTCTGGTTCTCTGCGTAGGTGGGGACACCATGTTAACTGTTCTCTGCGTTGGTGGGGACACCATGTTAACTGTTCTGTGTTGGTGGGACACCATGTTAACTGTTCTCTGGTTCTCTGTGTAGGTGGGGACACCATGTTAACTGTTCTCTGGTTCTCTGTGTTGGTGGGGACACCATATTGACTGTTCTCTGGTTCTCTGTGTTGGTGGGGACACCATGTTAACTGTTCTCTGCGTTGGTGGGGACACCATGTTAACTGTTCTCTGGTTCTCTGTGTAGGTGGGGACACCATGTTAACTGTTCTCTGGTTCTCTGCATTGGTGGGGACACCATGTTAACTGTTCTGTGTTGGTGGGGTCACCATGTTAACTGTTCTCTGGTTCTCTGCATTGGTGGGGACACCATGTTGACTGTTCTGTGTTGGTGGGGACACAATGTTAACTGTTCTCTGGTTCTCTGCATTGATGGGGACACCATGTTAACTGTTCTCTGGTTCTCTGTGTTGGTGGGGACACCATGTTAACTGTTCTCTGGTTCTCTGTGTTGGTGGGGACACCATGTTAACTGTTCTCTGGTTCTCTGCGTAGGTGGGGACACCATGTTAACTGTTCTCTGCGTTGGTGGGGACACCATGTTAACTGTTCTCTGGTTCTCTGTGTTGGTGGGGACACCATGTTAACTGTTCTCTGGTTCTCTGTGTTGGTGGGGACACCATGTTAACTGTTCTGTGTTGGTGGGGACACCATGTTAACTGTTCTCTGCGTTGGTGGGGACACCATGTTAACTGTTCTCTGGTTCTCTGTGTTGGTGGGGACACCATGTTGACTGTTCTGTGTTGGTGGGGACACCATGTTGACTGTTCTGTGTTGGTGGGACACCATGTTAACTGTTCTGTGTTGGTGGGACACCATGTTAACTGTTCTGTGTTGGTGGGGACACCATGTTAACTGTTCTCTGCGTTGGTGGGGACACCATGTTAACTGTTCTCTGGTTCTCTGTGTAGGCTCAGTGCTGTTAAGTCTCCTGTTACAGCATCCTTTAGACCCCAGCAGTCTGGGTCTGGGTCACCTGCTCTGCATCAGCCCTGACGCATTACCTGGTCTCCTGACCAACACCTGTCTCAGCTCGTAAGACCCCCCCCCACCCCCTCTTCCATCATCCTCATTACCTAGTCTCCTGACCAACACATGTCTCAGCTCGTAAGACCCCCCCACCCCCCTCTTCCATCATCCTCATTACCTGGTCTCCTGACCAACACCTGTCTCACCCCCAAACCCCCCCATCATCATCCTCATTACACTGGTTTATTTCACTGTGTTCTTTGGTTGATGCAGTCATTGAGTCATTTAACACTGTGTCCACCCTTACAGAGGGTCTTCGGTTGGCTCCAGTTCCTCCTCCACAGAACCCAGGCATGTTCCCCACCACAACAAGCCCCACAGTCAGCAGCCACGCTTCAAACACTACCAGAATCTGGCCCTGTCTGGCCTCAACATGATGGCCCTACCCAGCCACCACACTGCATTGCCTCCTGAGGACCCGCCCAACCTGAACCCTTCCCACTCTGCCCTTGCCCTGAAAAACAATACCAGGTCCTGTCCTGGTGCTGTCCACCTCCTCCCTCTCCTCGACTACCACATCGGCCTGTTCTGCCAGAGTCTGGAGGCTATCGCCCTGGATGGCTCAGGGACAGGGTCTGGTAAGAGGACCCTGAGAGGGAGCTCTCTGTCCGGGTCGTCGGACGGCAGCCTGGCCTCCAGCGTGGAGGATTCCCTAGGCAGTCAGGAGGAGTTTGCCCTGGCAGCCCTGAAGGCCCTGCATCATACTGTGGCCCAGAGCTCTGAAGTCGTGAATACCCTGCTGGCCCTAACGCCTGGAGCAGAGGGGAGCCTTCCACAGGGTAACACGAGACACGGGTATGTACGATTTGAACATTTTAATGTCCCGAATGAGGAAATGCAATACACCACTTTTTAAAAACAGAACAGATAAGCAGCGCGTTGAGCTACGGTCTGCAGGCTGACACAGGTAAGCAGCGTGTTGTGTTGAGCTACGGTCGGCAGGCTGACAGATAAGCAGCGTGTTGAGCTACGGTCGGCAGGCTGACCGATAAGCAGCGTGTTGAGCTACGGTCGGCAGGCTGAACGACCGATAAGCAGCGTGTTGAGCTACGGTCTGCAGGCTGAACGTGTGCAACATGCTATAATACATACCATTTAATTTCATTGTATCGGTCTTGAGAAAGGCCACAGGGCTGAACCATCACTAAATGTTTGCCTCCCAGTCTCTAATCTGTGTTCGATGTATTTATGTCCTTCTAAGGAAAGTTTTTAGTTTGTATTTTACCTTTTTATTTAACTAGGCAAGTCAGTTAAGAACAAATTCTTATTTTCAATGACGTCCTACTGGGGAACAGTGGGTTTAAACTGCCTTGTTCAGCTCGGGGATTCGATCTCGCAACCTTTCGGTTACTAGTCCAACGCTCTAACCACTAGGCTACCTGCCACCTCTACACTCTAACCACTAGGCTACCTGCCGCCCCTACACTCTAACCACTAGGCTACCCTGCCACCTCTACACTCTAACCACTAGGCTACCTGCGACCTCTACACTCTAACCACTAGGATACCTGCGACCTCTACACTCTAACCACTAGGCTACCTGCCGCCTCTACACTCTAACCACTAGGATACCTGCCACCTCTACACTTTAACCACTAGGCTATGTTTTGTTTAATTGATTCTATGGGTCCCAGGACTCCCTGGAAAACAGTGGCTAGTGTTACTGAGTGGACGATCCTGGCTAAATTCATTATTTTGATTGACCAACAGGCCCATTCTGGCGTCAGGCCTGGCCCCCCTGCTGCCTGACACCTCCATCCAGCCTGGGACTTCTAGAACCTCTGAGACCCCAGTAGATGGCACCAGAGAGGGTCCGGCCCTCCACCCTCTCCTCAGGAAGCTCCTTCAGCTGTCAGACCCCTCCTTCTCCACCAGCGCTTTTCAGAGGGAGGCCCTGGTGCCCAGCAGTCTGACGACTCTCAACATGCTGCTGGAGAGAGCACAGGAGCGGCAGCTTTCCAGGCAAGTCCTTAGATTCTTCCAAAAATGGCACCCTATCCCCTATATAGTGCACTACTTTGGACCCGAGCCCTGGTTCAAAGTAGTGCACTATGTAGGGGAAAAGGGTGCCATTTTGGATGCGTTCTCTTTAATGCAGAAAAGAAACAACATTGACCGTCTAGTTTAGTTAATCTTCTTATATAAGCAAGTAAGACTGCTCTTTTAGTTTTGAGTGCTTTGATTTATTGTCAAATGATTGTTCAATCTTCAAATCATTTAAATGCTTCCAGGTCTGTGGGTTTTATTATATGGTATGAGTGAAGGAAGGAAGTGAGCAGGAATTTCCTTCCTTGATCTGATATGTAATGATGTCTCCTGGCTACAGGTTCCTGTGTTGTCAGGTCAGGTTCTGTCACAGCCGGCCGCGACCGGGAGACCCATGGGGAGGGTTATAGGGGAGGGTTTGGCCGGCAGGGATGTCCTTGTCCCATCGCGCACTAGCGACTCCTGTGGCTGGCCGTGCGCAGTGCAAGCTGACATGGTCGCCAGGTGTACGGTGTTTCCTCCGACACATTGGTGCGGCTGGCTTCTGGGTTAAACGGGCATTGTATCAAGAAGCACGGCTCTCGACATTCGCCTCTCCCGAGTCCGTACGGGAGTTGCAGCGATGAAACAAGACTGTAACTAGCAATTGGTTATTACAAAATTGGGTAAAAAAATATATATATATGTTGTTGTTTTTTTAAGTGGTTAAATGTATAGATATTTTAACACCCCCCCCCCCTAAACTCAAAATGAAGAATAATGCCTGGCTGGATGAGGGGTGGGCCACAAACTTAAAACTCGTAAAACTGACTATCCTACCGATCCTTGACTTCAGCGATGTCATTTACAAAATAGCCTCGAACGCTCTACTCAGACTGCATCCAATTTGCTATCACAGTGCCATCCGTTTTGTCACCAAAGCCCCATATACTACCCACCACTGCGACCTGTACGCTCTCGTTGGCTGGCCCTCACTTCATATTTGTCGCCAAACCCACTGGCTCCAGGTTATCAATAAGTCTTTGCTAGGTAGGTAGGTATCTCAACTCACTGGTCACCATAGCAGCTCCCACCTGTAGCACATGCTCCAGCAGGTATATTTCACGGGTCACCCCCAAAGCAAATTCCTCCTTTGGCTGCCTTTCCTTCCAGTTCTCTGCTGCCAGTGACTGGAATGAAATGCCAAAAATCACTGAAGCTGGAGACTCATATCTCCCTCACTAACTTTAAGTATCAGTTGTCAGAGCAGCTCACAGATCATTGCACCTGTACATAGCCCATCTGTAAACAGCCCAGCCAACTACCTCATCCCCATATTATTATTTATTTATCTTGATCCTTTACACCCCAGTATCTCTACTTGCACATTCATCTTCTGCACACCTATCATTCCAGTGTTTAATTGTTAAATTGTAATTATTTTGCCACTATGGCCTATTTATTGCCTTACCTCCCTTATCTTACCTCATTTGCACTCCCACACTGTAGATAGACTTTCCTATTGCGTTGTTGACTGTACGTTTGTTTATTCCATGTGTAACTCTTGAGTTGTTGTATTTGTCGCACTGCTTTGCTTTATCTTGGCCAGGTCGCCGTTGTAAATGAGAACTTGTTCTCAACTAGCTTACCTGGTTAAATAAAGGTGAAATAAATAAAATAAAATAAAACATTATTGCAAGATCTGATATTGTTCAAATTTGAATAAAACTAATCTGTTGCCTGCGCTACTCAAACAAACAGCATGAGAATATCTTAATGCATCTAGGAAATATAAATCCAATAGGTGGAAATGTCATCTATTAATATTTTGGTAGCGGATTAATGGACAACTTTCCAAGTCACATGTGCTCTCATTCATGCTGTTATGGTCCTGCCCGACAACAATACATACAGGTGATGTTGTTTTGTAATCGGCTCTAAGGAAAACAAGTGGGCTCAGACATCAAAATGATACTTCAAGGTTCCTTGAAGGGATTTTGTATCTTTAACCACTACTCTTGTAATTTAATCAGGAGGCCACCACAGGTGATATTTGAGGCCACCACAGGTGATATTTGAGGCCACCACAGGTGATATTTGAGGCCACCACAGGTGATATTTGAGGCCACCACAGGTGATATTTGAGGCCACCACAGGTGATATTTGAGGCCACCACAGGTGATATTTGAGGCCACCACAGGTGATATTTGAGGCCACCACAGGTGATATTTGAGGCCACCACAGGTGATATTTGAGGCCACCACAGGTGATATTTGAGGCCACCACAGGTGATATTTGAGGCCACCACAGGTGATATTTGAGGCCACCACAGGTGATATTTGAGGCCACCACAGGTGATATTTGAGGCCACCACAGGTGATATTTGAGGCCACCACAGGTGATATTTGAGGCCACCACAGGTGATATTTGAGGCCACCACAGGTGATATTTGAGGCCACCACAGGTGATATTTGAGGCCACCACAGGTGATATTTGAGGCCACCACAGGTGATATTTGAGGCCACCACAGGTGATATTTGAGGCCACCACAGGTGATGATGATTTTGAGGCCACCACAGGTGATATTTGAGGCCACCACAGGTGATATTTGAGGCCACCACAGGTGATATTTGAGGCCACCACAGGTGATATTTGAGGCCACCACAGGTGATATTTGAGGCCACCACGGGTGATATTTGAGGCCACCACGGGTGATATTTGAGGCCACCACGGGTGATATTTGAGGCCACCACGGGTGATATTTGAGGCCACCACGGGTGATCCACCACGGGTGATATTTGAGGCCACCACGGGTGATATTTGAGGCCACCACGGGTGATATTTGAGGCCACCACGGGTGATATTTGAGGCCACCACGGGTGATATTTGAGGCCACCACGGGTGATATTTGAGGCCACCACGGGTGATATTTGAGGCCACCACGGGTGATCTTTGAGGCCACCACGGGTGATCTTTGAGGCCACCACGGGTGATCTTTGAGGCCACCACGGGTGATCTTTGAGGCCACCACGGGTGATCTTTGAGGCCACCACGGGTGATCTTTGAGGCCACCACGGGTGATCTTTGAGGGGTGATCTTTGAGGCCACCACAGGTGATCTTTGGGGCCACCACAGGTGATCTTTGGGGCCACCACAGGTGATCTTTGGGGCCACCACAGGTGATCTTTGGGGCCACCACAGGTGATATTTGGGGCCACCACCGATCATCTTTGGGGCCACCACAGATCATCTTTGGGGCCACCCTGGATTTGACCTCAAATCCAATATGGCTGCCATAATACCATTTGATGGAAGTCAAAATCACCTGTAATTATGATTTTTTTGTTGTTGTTGTAGTTGAGGCATTTTTTTCCCAGAAATATTTGAAAACTGGTTTAGTGTAAATCAATTTCATTCTGAATCAAATATGGACAACATAATTACACTAAGACACATTTGCTTTTACATATATAAATTGTCCTGGTTTATTTAGTCTTTAAAAGGATTTTAATACGTCTCTTGATATAACTAGGACTAGGAGTGGCACTGCCGTGCCTCTGTTGTGTTTGAAGTAGATGAAGCCAACTAGCTGTTCACGTTGTTCACAACACAAGCACACAGTAGAGTAACCAAGGTACAGGAAAACAACCTGTATCACAACGGCCAGCCACTCTGGCAGCGTATATGTACAGCTATGACATGCCCCCTCTTTCAACCACTGAAACTAAGTGGACAAGGTCTCTGAGGTGACCAGGACATGAGTGTATCCTAACAGGATGAGGAGACAAAGTAGCCAGTAGTGTTTGCAGTTCTGGGGCCTGACCAGGTTACACAGCTAACAGTAGTGTTTGGGGCCTGACCAGGTTACACAGCTAACAGTAGTGGTTGGGGCCTGACCAGGTTACACAGCTAACAGTAGTGTTTGTAGTTCTGGGCCCTGACCAGGTTGATTAGCTAACAGTAGTGGTTGTAGTTCTGGGGCCTGACCAGGTTGATTAGCTAACAGTAGTGGTTGTAGTTCTGGGGCCTGACCAGGTTACACAGCTAACAGTAGTGGTTGTAGTTCTGGGGCCTGACCAGGTTACACAGCTAACAGTAGTGGTTGTAGTTCTGGGGCCTGACCAGGTTGATTAGCTAACAGTAGTGGTTGTAGTTCTGGGGCCTGACCAGGTTGATTAGCTAACAGTAGTGGTTGTAGTTCTGGGGCCTGACCAGGTTACACAGCTAACAGTAACAAAAAGGACGATGACCGATTGTCACGACGCCGATTAATTGGTCGACCACTAGTTCAGACCCAGGGCCCCGAGCTTAATGATCAGCTCGGAGTGTACTAAGGCTGAGCTGTTGTCAATGAACAGCATTCTTACGTAGGTATTTCTCTTGTCCAGGTGGGAAAGGGCAGTGTGGCAATTGCGTCGTCCGTGGATCTGTTGGGGCAAATTGTAATGAGTCTAGGGCGTCGAGTAAGGTGGAGGTGATGTGATTCTTAACTCGATTCTCAAAGCACTTCAGGATGACAGAAGTGAATGCTACGGGGCGAAAGTCATTTAGTTCAGTTACCTTTACTTTCTTGGGTACAGGAACAATGATCATGAACATCTTGAACTAAGTGGGTACAACAGACTGAATACGTCTGTAAACACTCCAGCATGCTGGTCTGTGCATCCTCTGAGTATGAGGCTTGGGATGCCACTCTGGGCCGGCAGCCTTGCGAGGGTTAACACGCTTAAATGACTTACCCACATCAACCACGAAGAATGAGAGCACACAATCCTTGTGAGCATTGGGGGCCCACGTCAGCAGCTCAATGTTTTCCTTGAAGCAGGCAAAGAAGGGGTTTAGCTTGTCTGGGAGCGAGGCGTCGGGGTGCCCACGACGTGGCTGGTTTTCCAGTGGTTGTCTGGAGTCCTGTCATATACGTGTCGTGTCTGAGCCGCTGAATTACGTTCGAAACGTCACAGTGAGAACAACATCCTCTATGCACTTCCTGATGAACCCAGTAACTGAGTTGGTGTATACATCTATACTATTCTCAGAGGTGACCCGAACGTTTCCCAGTTCGCGTGATCAAAACATAGATTCCAATTGGTCAGAACAATGTTGAACAGTCCTTACCACGAGAGGAGCAGAATGGAGGTGTGATCTGATTTGCCGAAGGGAGGGCGGGACAGGGCCTTGCAGCCGTCCCAGATGGGAGTGTAGCAATGTTCCCAGAGTCCGTGTTGTATATCTATCTATCACAGGAGATGTGTTGATAGAGTTTCGGTAGCATTTTCCTCAGATTTATTTTTATTGAAGTCCCCAGTTACAATAAACGCGGCATCGGGATATGCGACATCCTGTTTGCACATAGTCCAGTGGAGTTCCTTTAGTCCAGTGGAGTTCCTTTAGTCCAGTGGAGTTCCTTTAGTCCAGTGGAGTTCCTTTAGTCCAGTGGAGTTCCTTTAGTCCAGTGGAGTTCCTTTAGTCCAGTGGAGTTCCTTTAGTCCAGTGGAGTTCCTTTAGTCCAGTGGAGTTCCTTTAGTCCAGTGGAGTTCCTTTAGTCCAGTGGAGTTCCTTTAGTCCAGTGGAGTTCCTTTAGTCCAGTGGAGTTCCTTTAGTCCAGTGTGAGTTCCTTTAGTCCAGTGGAGTTCCTTTAGTCCAGTGGAGTTCCTTTAGTCCAGTGGAGTTCCTTTAGTCCAGTGGAGTTCCTTTAGTCCAGTGGAGTTCCTTTAGTCCAGTGGAGTTCCTTTAGTCCAGTGGAGTTCCTTTAGTCCAGTGGAGTTCCTTTAGTCCAGTGGAGTTCCTTTAGTCCAGTGGAGTTCCTTTAGTCCAGTGGAGTTCCTTTAGTCCAGTGGAGTTCCTTTAGTCCAGTGGAGTTCCTTTAGTCCAGTGGAGTTCCTTTAGTCCAGTGGAGTTCCTTTAGTCCAGTGGAGTTCCTTTAGTCCAGTGGAGTTCCTTTAGTCCAGTGGAGTTCCTTTAGTCCAGTGGAGTTCCTTGAGAGCCGTCGTGGTGTCTTCTTGGGGGGAATATACACGGCAGTGACGATGACCAATGAAAATGATCTTGAGAGGTAATGCGGTTGGCATTTCACAGTGAGGTATTCCAGATCGGGAGAACAAAGGGACTTGGGTTCCTGTACGTTATCACAATTACACCATGAGTAGTTAATCATGAAACAAACCCCTCCGCCTTCCTTTTTCCCAGAGAGTTCTTTCTTACTGTCTGCGCGATGGATGGAGAACCCTGCTGGCTGAATGGATGAGGACACTATATCCGGAGAGAGCCATGACTCCCTACAACGGAGTATGTTGACAGTCCTTGATGTCACTCTGGAAGGAGATCCTCGCCCTGAGCTCGTCTACTTTATTGTCCAGGGACTAAACGTTATCGGGTAATAATTCTCTGAAGGGGTTGAAGATGGTATGCACGCCGCCTGAGTGACTTGGGCCAACACCTTCTACTTCTTCTCCGGCGTTTTGATGCAGCCCCTCAGGATGAATAGAGCGGGAAGTTCAAACAAAGGATTTCTGGTGACCGCCAATCTATTATCCCAACGTTCTTTCCTGCTGTAGGTAATAATACAAGAAATCTTCTGAGCAAATAATGTCTGAAACGACAACAAAGAATACACCCCTTTTATGGTATTTTGGCAGCCATATTGAATTTTGAATGCCATAAAGTGGATTTAGAGCAGAGGATGCTGGTGGGAGGACCTACAGGAGGACGGGTTCATTGTAATGGCTGGAATGGAATCAATGGAAAGGAGTCAAACGTGTGTTCCGTACACAATGTTTGTGTTTGATACCCTTCCATCGGTTTCATTCCAACCAATAGAATGAACCTGTCCTCCTATAGCTCCTCCCACCAGCCTTCTCTGATTTGGAGGCAAGTCTTAGGGGCGCACCCTAACGTAATTGCAAGGTGTTGAACATATAAAATCTACAGAGAAACATTTGACCGAAAATAATCGATAGTTTTCACTGTCTCAGCCTACTTGTTTTTCTTGGAGATGATTTTTAGATTAATAGCCACATCATAAAACGTGTAACAATTAAAAACATAGCAGTGAATGACGGAAAAAATATGACTTGGAAAGTTGCCTGTTAATCAGCTTCCAAAAACGCCAAGCTTACGCTTATCATAAATCTCCATAGTTCATATTTCCTCCTATTGCATCTCTTTGTTTACAGGTCAATATTAACTAGATGCAGTAAGATATCCTCATGCTGTCTGTTTGTGTAGTGTAGACAATTGACTACTTCTATTCAACATTTTTGCTGTTTATCAGATCTTGCAATATTGGGTTCATGAACTTATGTGGCCCGCTCCTCATCCAACCAGGCATTATTTTGCATGTCAAATCACATTTTATTGGTCACATACACAGGGTTAGCAGATGTTATTGGTCACATACACACGTTAACAGATGTTATTGCGAGTGTAGCAAAATGCTTGTGCTTCTAGTTCCCGACAGTGCAGCAATATCTAGTAAGAAATCGAACAATTCCCCAACAACTACCTTATACACACACATCTAAAGGGACGGAATGAGAATATGTACAGAATATGGCCGAGCAGCATAGGCAAGATGGTATACATGGTATAAGATACAGTATATACAAATGAGATTAGTAATGCGAGATATGTAAACATTATTAAAGTGCCGTTGTTTAAAGTGACTAGTGAGTCTCTATGTAGGCAGCAGCCACTCAATGTTAGTGGTGGCTGTTTAACAGTCTGATGGCCTTGAGATAGAAGCTGTTTTTCAGTCTCTCAGTCCCAGCTTTGATGCACTTGAACTGACCTCGCCTTCTGGATGATGGCGGGGTGAACAGGCAGCGGCTCGGGTGGTTGTTGTCCTTGATGATCTTTATGGCCTTCCTGTGACATCTGGTGGTGTAGGTGTCCTGGAGGGCAGGTAGTTTGCCCCCGGTGATGCGTTGTGCAGACCTCACTACCCTCTGGAGAGCCTTACGGTTGAGGGCGGAGCAGTTGCCGTACCAGGCTGTGATACAGCCCGACAGGATGCTCTCAATTGTGCATCTGTAAAAGTTTGTCAGGGTATTAGGTGACAAGCCAAATTTCTTCAGCCTCCTGAGGTTGAAGAGGCGCTATTGCGCCTTCTTCACCATACTGTCTATGTGAGTGGACCACTTCAGTTTGTCTGTGACGTGTTCGCGGAGGAACTTTAAAACTCTCCACTCATGTTTTGAGTTTAGGGGGTGTGTCTCTATCAATTTACCAATTTTTGTAGTAAAAAAATAATGTCCACAACAATCCATGTATTAAATGGGAGACATTAGAGATGTGGAAAAACACGGTTGTGTTTTGATCTACCACGGCTTGGGGTAGCTCATACTAAAGCCCTTTTTTGAGTATTGGCCATGAGCCTACTATGTTTACCTATGTCATGTTTTGTA
The DNA here is from genome assembly GCF_021184085.1 of Oncorhynchus gorbuscha. Lineage (NCBI taxonomy): Eukaryota > Metazoa > Chordata > Actinopteri > Salmoniformes > Salmonidae > Oncorhynchus > Oncorhynchus gorbuscha. Next base: position 4,659,183 of record NC_060175.1, read on the forward strand.
TTGCCTCCTTGCAGGTTCCAGTGTGTTGTGTCCAGTCCGGCTCTGTCTCGCTGCCTGTCTCTAGACTCGTCCTACCAGACCCTGTCTCTGTCTGTCTCCCTACTAGCTGGCCTGGCCCACAGCGATGAGCTAGCTTTTAGAATCTGCTGTCATACAGGTAACTACGGGGGCCTCCTCTGTAACTAAGGGGCGTGGCCTCTGCTGTCATACAGGTAACTAGGGGGCCTCCTCTGCTGTCATACAGGTAACTAGGGGGCCTCCTCTGTAACTAAGGGGCACGGCCTCTGCTGTCATACAGGTAACTACGGGGCCTCCTCTGTAACTAAGGAGCGTGGCCTCTGCTGTCGTACAGGTAACTAGGGGCCTCCTCTGTCATGACTGGGTCTCCTTCACATTCATTGATTAGATGACGTTATGTACTTTACCAACGTTTTCAGAGCTGGAAGAAGTGAACAATCAATTGAAGAGATGTTTTAGTACATGTGTATTTCTCTGTATGTGGTGGTGATGATATTGTCGTCCCTCCAGACTGGTGTCCGTTACTGAAGGTTTTCCAGTACATCACCTCCAGACCTGACAAGACCGTCACAGACTCTCACTGGTCACAGCTGGAGGTGGAGGTAACGTTGCTTTACCTCAGATCAGCTGTTGTTGAAAAGAGAACAAAATCGCAACTACTATGTTGTCTGTTTATACATGCTGGCTGTCTGTTTATAAATGTTGTCTGTCTGTTTATACATGCTGGCTGTCTGTCTGTTTATACATGCTGGCTGTCTGTCTGTTTATACATGCTGTCTGTCTGTCTGTTTACACATGCTGTCTGTCTGTTTACGCATGCTGTCTGTCTGTTTATGCATGCTGTCTGTCTGTTTATGCATGCTGTCTGTCTGTTTATGCATGCTGTCTGTCTGTTTATGCGTGCTGTCTGTCTGTGCATGCTGTCTGTCTGTTTATGCATGCTGTCTGTCTGTTTGTTCATGCTGTCTGTCTGTTTATACATGCTGTCTGTTTGTTTGTGCATGCTGTCTGTCTGTTTATACATGCTGTCTGTCTGTTTGTGCATGCTGTCTGTCTGTTTATACATGCTGTCTGTCTGTTTATACATGCTGTCTGTTTGTGCATGCTGTCTGTCTGTTTGTGCATGCTGTCTGTCTGTTTGTGCATGCTGTCTGTCTGTTTATGCATGTTGTCTGTCTGTTTATGCATGCTGTCTGTTTTTATGCAAGCTGTCGGTCTGTCTATACATGCTGTCGGTCTGTCTATACATGCTGTCGGTCTGTTTATGCATGCTGTCTGTCTGTTTATGCATGCTGTCTGTCTGTTTGTACATTCTGTCGGTTTGTTTATACATGCTGTCTGTCTGTCTATACATGCTGTCGGTCTGTTTGTACATTCTGTCGGTTTGTTTATACATGCTGTCTGTCTGTCTATACATGCTGTCTGTCGGTCTGTCTATACATGCTGTCTGTCGGTCTGTCTATACATGCTGTCTGTCGGTCTGTCTATACATGCTGTCTGTCGGTCTGTCTATACATGCTGTCTGTCGGTCTGTCTGTACATGCTGTCTGTCGGTCTGTCTATACATGCTGTCGGTCTGTCTATACATGCTGTCTGTCGGTCTGTCTATACATGCTGTCTGTCGGTCTGTCTATACATGTTGTCGGTCTGTCTATACATGTTGTCGGTCTGTCTATACATGTTGTCGGTCTGTCTATACATGTTGTCGGTCTGTCTATACATGTTGTCGGTCTGTCTATACATGCTGTCGGTCTGTCTATACATGCTGTCGGTCTGTCTGTTTATACATGCTGTCGGTCTGTCTGTTTATACATGATTCCTGTCTGTTTATACATACATGCTGTCTGTCTGTCTATACATGCTGTCTGTCTGTCTATACATGCTGTCTGTCTGTTTATACATGCTGTCTGTCTGTTTATACATGCTGTAAATCTGTTTATGCAAGCTGTCTGTCTGTCTATACATGCTGTCTGTCTGTCTATACATGCTGTCTGTCTGTCTATACATGCCGTCTGTCTGTCTATACATGCTGTCTGTCTGTCTATACATGCTGTCTGTCTGTCTATACATGCTGTCTGTCTGTCTATACATACTGTCTGTCTGTCTGTTAATACATACATGCTGTCTGTCTGTCTATACATGCTGTCTGTCTATACATACTGTCTGTCTGTCTGTTAATACATACATGCTGTCTGTCTGTCTATACATGCTGTCTGTCTGTCTATACATACTGTCTGTCTGTCTGTTAATACATACATGCTGTCTGTCTATACATGCTGTCTGTTTGTCTATACATACTGTCTGTCTGTTTACACATGCTGTCTGTCTGTTAATACATACATGCTGTCTGTCTGTCTATACATGCTGTCTGTCTGTCTACATACTGTCTGTCTGTTTATACATACATGCTGTCTGTCTGTTTATACATACATGCTGTCTGTCTGTTTATACATACATGCTGTCTGTCTGTCTATACATGCTGTCTGTCTGTCTATACATGCTGTCTGTCTGTTTATGCAAGCTGTCTGTCTGTTTATACATGCTGTCTGTCTGTTTATACATGCTGTCTGTCTATACATGCTGTCTGTCTGTCTATACATGCTGTCTGTCTGTCTGTTTATACATGCTGCCTGTCTGTCTTTTTATACATGCTGTCTGTCTGTTTATACATGCTGTCTGTCTGTTTATACATGCTGTCTGTCTGTCTGTCTGTCTGTCTGTCTGTCTGTCTGTCTGTCTGTCTGTCTGTCTGTCTGTCTGTCTGTCTATACATGCTGTCTATCTGTTTATACAGTCTGTCTGTCTGTTTATACATGCTGTCTGTCTGTCTGTTTATACATGCTGTCTATCTGTTTATGCATGCTGTCTGTCTGTTTATGCATGCTGTCTGTCTGTTCTCTATGGGCAGGTGGTGCGTTTCCTGACCAGTCTGTTCAATAGGAAAGCTTCCACGTGGAGTGTGTTTGTTGAGTCGTCCTGTCAGTGCCACAGTGAGGTAAGAAGCAGAGCTGTTTGTCAGAGGTATAGAAATAGAATGAAAAGCTTGGAACCTCTCACCATAATGACCCGAATGGGGACGCCGTTGGAACCTCACTATAATGACCTGAATGGGGACGCCGTTAGAACCTCACTATAATGACCTGAATGGGGACGCCGTTAGAACCTCACTATAATGACCTGAATGGGGACGCCGTTAGAACCTCACTATAATGACCTGAATGGGGACGCCGTTAGAACCTCACTATAATGACCTGAATGGGGACGCTGTTAGAACCTCACTATAATGACCTGAATGGGGACGCCGTTAGAACCTCACTATAATGACCTGAATGGGGACGCCGTTAGAACCTCACTATAATGACCTGAATGGGGACGCCGTTAGAACCTCACTATAATGACCTGAATGGGGACGCCGTTAGAACCTCACTATAATGACCTGAATGGGGACGCCGTTAGAACCTCACTATAATGACCTGAATGGGGACGCCGTTAGAACCTCACTATAATGACCTGAATGGGGATGCTGTTAGAACCTCACTATAATGACCTGAATGGGGACGCCGTTAGAACCTCACTATAATGACCTGAATGGGGGCGCCGTTAGAACCTCACTATAATGACCTGAATGGGGACGCCGTTAGAACCTCACTATAATGACCTGAATGGGGACGCCGTTAGAACCTCACTATAATGACCTGAATGGGGACGCCATTGGAATCTCTCACCATAATGACCTGAATGGGGACGCTGTTAGAACCTCACTATAATGACCTGAATGGGGACGCTGTTAGAACCTCTCACTATAATGACCTGAATGGGGACGCTGTTAGAACCTCACTATAATGACCTGAATGGGGACGCTGTTAGAACCTCTCACTATAATGACCTGAATGGGGACGCCGTTAGAACCTCACTATAATGACCTGAATGGGGACGCCGTTAGAACCTCTCACTATAATGACCTGAATGGGGACGCTGTTAGAACCTCACTATAATGACCTGAATGGGGACGCTGTTAGAACCTCTCACTATAATGACCTGAATGGGGACGCTGTTAGAACCTCACTATAATGACCTGAATGGGGACGCTGTTAGAACCTCTCACTATAATGACCTGAATGGGGACGCCCTCACTATAATGACCTGAATTAGAACCTCACTATAATGACCTGAATGGGGACGCTGTTAGAACCTCTCACTATAATGACCTGAATGGGGACGCTGTTAGAACCTCACTATAATGACCTGAATGGGGACGCTGTTAGAACCTCTCACTATAATGACCTGAATGGGGACGCCGTTAGAACCTCACTATAATGACCTGAATGGGGACGCCGTTAGAACCTCTCACTATAATGACCTGAATGGGGACGCTGTTAGAACCTCACTATAATGACCTGAATGGGGACGCCATTTAATTCATTCTAATTCCATAGTCAGAGCTTTGGAGAGTTGGTCAACCAAAGTGCCTTTTGATGTCTGTCCATGGAAATTCTTATCTGTTGACATGGGCGGCAGCGTAGCCTAGTGGTTAGAGCGTTGGACTAGTAACCGGAAGGTTGCAAGTTCAAATCCCCGAGCTGACAAGGTACAAATCTGTCATTCTGCCCCTGAACAAGGCAGTTAACCCATTGTTCCTAGGCCGTCATTGAAAATAAGAATTTGTTCTTAACTGACTTGCCTGGTTAAATAAAGGTAAAAATTAAAAAATGGACATTTTTTCTTTTCAGTGTCTTAAGAGTAAGATTATTTCCAAACATCTCCTGACGGTGGTTGTCTGCCTGTCTCTGTGCGCAGGTAGTGAAGACCACAGTGGTGCTACTCCACAGGCAGTGGCTGGACCTCCGGGGCCGAGTGGAGGGGAGCTCTGGGGGCGAGGCAACGATCCAAAGCCCGGCGTGGTGCTCCTCTCCTGGGGTTGATCTGCTAAGGGAGGCTCTGATGCTGCTCCACTGGCTCTTCCTCAACAACAGTAGCTTCTCAGAGCACTGCCTTCCTGTCCTCCACATGTATGACCAGATGATTCCTGCCATTAGAGACACCTTCAGGAGGATCCCTCACCTCTCAGAGAGTGAAGGTAGGTAGTGGGCAAACTATGTCCCGCGGCCCATATCCGCCACACAAATCTTTTTTTTTTTTTTTATAGGTTTTGTCAAATAAAATATACGCTGGATAAAAATATAAACGCAAAATGGAAAGTGTTGGTCTCATGAGCTGAAGAATAAAAAAAGATCCCAGGGATTTTCCATACGAACAAAAATTCTGTGCACAAATTAGTGAGCATTTATCCTTTGCCAAGATAATCCATCCACCCGACAGGTGTGGCATATCATGAAGCTGCTTAAACATCATGTTCAAAGATGGCGCCGACAGACAGCAGCTCTGATTCTAGATCCTAAAGCAACTTTACAGTATTTTGTTTTTTTGTGTGTTATTTCTTACATCACATCAAATTTCATTGGTCACATACACATGGTTAGCTGATGTTAATTAATGTGAGTGTAGTGAAATGCTTGTGCTTCTAGTTCCCGGCAGTGCAGTAATATCTAACAAGTAATCTAACAAATTCACAACAACCACCTTATACACACAATGTAAAGGGATGGAATAAGAATATGTACATATAAATATATGGATGAGCGATGGCCGTGCGGCATAGGCAAGATGCAGTAGATGGTATAGAGTACAGTATATACATTTGAGATGAGTAATGTAGGGTATGTAAACATTATTAAAGTGGCGTTATTTTAAAGTGACTAGTGATCCCTTTATTAAATCCATTTATGAAAGTGGCCAGTGATTTGAGTCTATATGTAGGCAGCAGCCTCTCTGTGTTAGTGATGGCTGTTTAACAGTCTGATGGCCTTGAGATAGAAGCTGTTTTTCAGTCTCTCGGTCCCAGCTTTGATGCACCTGTACTGACCTCGCCTTCTGGATGATAGCGGGGTGAACAGGCAGTGGCTCGGGTGGTTGTTGTCCTTGATGATCTTTTTGGCCTTCCTGTGACATCGGGTGGTGTAGGTGTCCTGGAGGGCAGGTAGTTTGCCCCCGGTGATGCGTTGTGTAGACCTCACTACCCTCTGGAGAGCCTTACGGTTGTGGGCGGAGCAGTTGCCGTACCAGGCGGTGATTCAGCGCGCCAGGATGCTCTCGATTGTGCATCTGTAAAAGTTTGAGAGTTATAAGTGACAAGCCAAATTTCTTCAGCCTCCTGAGGTTGAAGAGGCGCTGTTGCGCCTTCTTCACAACGCTGTCTGTGTGGGTGGACCATTTCAGTTTGTCCGTGATGTGTACGCCGAGGAACTTAAAACTTGCTACCCTCTCCACTACTGTTCCATCGATGTGGATAGGGGGGTGTTCCCTCTGCTGTTTCCTGAAGTCCACAATCATCTCCTTAGTTTTGTTGACGTTGAGTGTGAGGTTGTTTTCCTGACACCACACTCCGAGGGCCCTCACCTCCTCCCTGTAGGCCGTCTCGTCGTTGTTGGTAATCAAGCCTACCACTGTTGTGTCGTCCGCAAACTTGATGATTGAGTTGAAGGCGTGCGTGGCCACGCAGTCGTGGGTGAACAGGGGAGTACAGGAGAGGGCTCAGAACGCACCCTTGTGGGGCCCCCGTGTTGAAGATCAGCGGGGAGGAGATGTTGTTGCCTACCCTCACCACCTTCTATAGGTTAGGTTGCTACTGTACAGAAGCTGACTTGTTAGTCCACAATCATCTCCTTAGTTTTGTTGACGTTGAGTGAGAGGTTATTTTCCTGACGCCACACTGGTTTGCGCTTTCAGTTTTGCGCGAATGCTGCCATCAATCCACGGTTACTGGCTAGGGAAGGTTTTAATAGTCACCGTGGTTACAACATCATCTCCGATGCACTTCCTAAAAACTCACCGAGTCAGCGTATACGTCCATGTTAATGTCTCAGGCTACCACCCGGAACATATCCCAGTCCATGTGATCAAAGCAATCTTGAAGCGTGGAATCTGATTGGTCAGACCAGCGTTGGATAGACCTAAGCACGGGCGCTTCCTGTTTTAGTTTCTGCCTATAGGAGGGGAGCAACAAGATGGAGTCATGGTCAGATTTGCCGAAGGGAGGGCGGGGGAGGGCATCGCAGAAGTTAGAGTAGCAGTGGTCCAGTGTTTTGCACAAGCGAGTACAACCATCAATGTGCTGGTAGAATTTAGGTAGCCTTGTTCTCAAATGAGCCTTGTTAAAATCCCCAGCTACAATAAATGCAGCCTCAGGATATTTATGGTTTCCATGGAGTCCAGTGAAGTTCTTTCAGGGCCGTCGGCGTATACGACACCGACTGGACTTTGTGCCAACTGGAAGCCACATGTCCTGAGGCCACATTTATTGTAGCTGGAGATTTCAACAAAGCAAATCTGAGGAAAACGTTACCGAAGTTCTACCAACACTTTGACTGTAGGACTCGTGCCGGAAAAACTCTCGACCGCTGCTACTCCCTCTTCAAATCAAATCAAATCAAATTTATTTATATAGCCCTTCGTACGTCAGCTGATATCTCAAAGTGCTGTACAGAAACCCAGCCTAAAACCCCAAACAGCAAACAATGCAGGTGTAAAAGCACGGTGGCTAGGAAAAACTCCCTAGAAAGGCCAAAACCTAGGAAGAAACCTAGAGAGGAACCGGGCTATGTGGGGTGGCCAGTCCTCTTCTGGCTGTGCCGGGTAGAGATTATAACAGAACATGACCAAGATGTTCAAATGTTCATAAATGACCAGCATGGTCAAATAATAATAAGGCAGAACAGTTGAAACTGGAGCAGCAGCACAGTCAGGTGGACTGGGGACAGCAAGGAGCCATCATGTCAGGTAGTCCTGGGGCACGGTCCTAGGGCTCAGGTCCTCCGAGAGAGAGAAAGAAAGAGAGAATTAGAGAGAGCATATGTGGGGTGGCCAGTCCTCTTCCGGCTGTGCCGGGTGGAGATTATAACAGAACGTGGCCAAGATGTTCAAATGTTCATAAATGACCAGCATGGTTGAATAATAGTAAGGCAGAACAGTTGAAACTGGAGCAGGAGCATGGCCAGGTGGACTGGGGACAGCAAGGAGTCCTCATGTCAGGTAGTCCTGGGACATGGTCCTAGGGCCCAGGCCAGTTGAAACTGGAGCAGGAGCATGGCCAGGTGGACTGGGGACAGCAAGGAGTCATCATGTCAGGTAGTCCTGGGGCATGGTTCTAGGGCTCAGGTCCTCCGAGAGAGAGAAAGAAAGAGAGAAGGAGAGAATTAGAGAACGCACACTTAGATTTACACAGGACACCGAATAGGACAGGAGAAGTACTCCAGATAAACAAACTGACCCTAGCCCCCCGACACAAACTACTGCAGCATAAATACTGGAGGCTGAGACAGGAGGGGTCAGGAGACACTGTGGCCCCATCCGAGGACACCCCCGGACTCTTCTGGGATGCCTACAAGGCCCGCCTCTGCCCTCCCTTCGGCAAATTAGATCACGACTACATTTGGCTTCTCCCTTCCTATAGACAAATCAAATCAAAGTTTATTTGTCACGTGAATACAACAGACCTTACAGTGAAATGCTTACTTAAAGGCTCTAACCAATAATGCAAAAAATGTGTTAGGTGAACAATAGGTAAGTAAATAAATAAAACAACAGTAAAAAGACAGGCTAGCCCTATATATACAGTAGAGGGGCTATATACAGTAGAGGGGCTATATACAGTAGAGGGGCTATATACAGTAGAGGGGCTATATACAGTAGAGGGGCTATATACAGTAGAGGGGCTATATACAGTAGAGGGGCTATATACAGTAGAGGGGCTATATACAGTAGAGGGGCTATATACAGTAGAGGGCTATATACAGTAGAGGGGCTATATACAGTAGAGGGGCTATATACAGTAGAGGGCTATATACAGTAGAGGGGCTATATACAGTAGAGGGGCTATATACAGTAGAGGGGCTATATACAGTAGAGGGGCTATATACAGTAGAGGGGCTATATACAGTAGAGGGGCTATATACAGTAGAGGGGCTATATACAGTAGAGGGGCTCTATACAGTAGAGGGGCTCTATACAGTAGAGGGGCTACATATAGACACCGGTTAGTCAGGCTGATTGAGGTAGTATGTACATGAATGTATAGTTAAAGTGACTATGCATATATGATAAACAGAGAGTAGCAGCAACGTAAAGAGTGGTTGTGGGGGCACACAATGCAAATAAAGAAAACTCAAACAGGAAGTACCTGCGCTAAGGTTTATTCAACGCTGGTCTGACCAATCGGAATCCACGCTTCAAGGTTGTTTTGATCACACGGACTGGGATAACATTGACATACACATGAACACTGTGGCTGAGTTCATCAGGAAGTGTCTAGGGGATGTTGTTCCCATGGTGACTATTAAAACCTACCCAAACCAGAAACCGTGGATAGATGGCAGCATTCGCGCAAAACTGAAAGCGCGAACCACCGCATTTAACCATGGCAAAACGACAACATTGACAAATACGCTGATTCAGTGTGCGTTGAAGATGTCGTTCCCATAGCAACGATTAAAACATTCCCAAACCAGAAACCGTGGATTGAGGGCAGCATTCAAGGTGACTCGGAATATGGTCGAATACAAACAGTATAGTTATTCCCTCCGTAAAGGCAATCAGACAGGCAGAACGTAAGTATAGAGACAAAGTGGAGTCTCAATTCAACGGCTCAGACATGAGACGCATGTGGCAGGGTCTCCAGACAATCACGTCGAGGAGACCAACGTCTCGCTCCCGGACAAGCTGAACCCCTTCTTTGCCCGCTTTGAGGAAAACACAGTGCCACCAACGTGGCCCGCTACCAGGCTCTGGGCCGACGTGAGTAAGACATTTAAACTCTTTAACCCTCGCAAGGCTGCCGGCCCAGACGGCATCCCTAGCCACCTCAGCAGAGCGTGCGCAGACCAGCTGGCTGGAGTGTTTACGGACATATTCAATCTCTCCCAATCTCAGTCTGTTGTTCCCACATGCTTCAAGATGTCCACCATTGTTCCTGTACCCAAGAAAGCAATGGTAACTGAACTAAATGACTATCCGTCCGTAGCACTCACTTCTGTCATTATGAAGTGCTTTGAGAGACTAGTCAAGGATCACATCACCTCTAACTTACCTGACACCCTAGACCCACCGAAAATTCCATACCGCCACGATAGATCCACAGACGATGCAATCACACACTGCCCTATCCCATCTGGACAAGAGGAATACCTATGTCAGAATGCTGTTCATTGACTACAGCTCAGAATTGAACACCATAGTACCCTCCAAGCTCATCATTAAGCTCGGGGCACTGGGTCTGAACCCTGCCCTGTACAACTGGGTCTTGGACTTCCTGACGGGCCGCCCCCAGGTGCTGTAGGTGTCCAGGAGGGCAGGCAGTGTGCCCCCGGTGAAGCGTTGGTGGTCAGACCGCACCACCCTCTCCGACACCTACAGCACCCGATGTCACAGGAAGGCCAAAAAGATCATCAACCACCCGAACCACTGCCTGTTCACCCCGCTATCATCCAGAAGGCGAGGTCAGTACAGGTGCATCAAAGCTGGAAGAACTTCTATCTCAAGGCCATCAGACTGTTAAATAGCCACACTAGCTTCTATTACTCAACCCCATCAGACATATAATAAAATAATAATAATATATGCCATTTAGCAGACGCTTTTATCCAAAGCCTTCAGTCATGTGTGCATACATTTACTCCCGGGGACCCCCACTGCTGCTCTCCAACTGAGCTACAGAAGGACCACATAAACATGGAATCACTTTAATAACAATGTTTCCATACTGCTTTACTCATTTCATATGTATTTGCTGTATTTTAGTCAATGCCACTCTGACATTGCTCATCCTAATATTTTTCTATTTCTTAATTACATTTTACTTTTAGATGTGTCTGTATTTGTTTTGTTTTTTACCTTTATTTAACCAGGCAAGTCAGTTAAGAACATATTCTTATTTTCAATGACGGCCTGGGAACAGTGGGTTAACTGCCTGTTCAGGGGCAGAACGACAGATTTGTACCTTGTCAGCTCGGGGGTTTGAACTCGCAACCTTCGGTTACTAGTCCAAAGCTCTAACCACTAGGCTACGCTGCCGCCAATTGTTTGATACTACTGCACTGTTGGAGTCTTTGGCTACACCGCAATAACATCTGCTAAATACGTGTGTGACCAATAAAATTTTATTTGACACAGGTGCACCTTGTGCTGGGGACAATAAAAGGCCACTCTAGAATTTGTCGTTTTCTCACAGAACACAATGCCACAGATGTCGCGAGTGTTGAGGGAGCGTGCAATTGGCATGCTGACTGCAGAGATGTCTACGAGTGTCAAATAATGAAATGTTCATTTCTCTACCATAAGCCGCCTCCAATGTTTTCGAGAATTTTGCAGTACGTCCAACCTGCCGCACAAACACATGTATGGCGTTGTGTGGTTTTCTGGTGTAAACGTTGTGAACAGAGTGCCCCATGGTTATGGTATGGGAAGGCATAAGCTACGGACAACGAACACAATTGCTTTTTTTGAATGTGCAGAGATACGGTGACCAGATCCCGAGGCCCATTGTCGTGCCATTCATCCGCCGCCATCACCTCATGTTTCAGCATGATAATACACGGCCCCATGTCGTAAGGATCTGTACACAATTCCTGGAAGCTGAAAATGTCCCAGTTCTTCCATGGCCTGTATATTAAGCAGCCATGAAACTCACCGAGCATGTTTGGGATGCTCTGGATCGACGTGGTACGACAGCGTGTTCCAGTTCCCACCAATATCCAGCAACTTTGCCACAGCCATTTATAGAGGAGTGGGACCCCCCATCCCACAGGCCACAATCAAAAAGCCTGATCAACTCTATGTGAAGGAGATGTGTTGTGCTGCATGAGGCAAATGGTCACACCAGATATTGACTGGTGTTCTGATCCACACCAGATACTGACTGGTGTTCTGATCCACACCAGATACTGACTGGTGTTCTGATCCACACCAGATACTGACTGGTTCTGATCCACACCAGATACTGACTGGTGTTCTGATCCACACCAGATACTGACTGGTGTTCTGATCCACACCAGATACTGACTGGTGTTCTGATCCACACCAGATACTGACTGGTGTTCTGATCCACACCAGATACTGACTGGTGTTCTGGTGTTCTGATCCACACCAGATACTGACTGGTGTTCTGATCCACACCAGATACTGACTGGTTTTCTGATCCACACCAGATACTGACTGGTGTTCTGATCCACACCAGATACTGACTGGTTTTCTGATCCACACCAGATACTGACTGGTTCTCTGATCCACACCAGATACTGACTGGTTTTCTGATCCACACCAGATACTGACTGGTTTTCTGATCCACACCAGATACTGACTGGTTTTCTGATCCACACCAGATACTGACTGGTGTTCTGATCCACACCAGATACTGACTGGTTTTCTGATCCACACCAGATACTGACTGGTTCTCTGATCCACATCAGATACTGACTGGTGTTCTGATCCACACCAGATACTGACTGGTTCTGATCCACACCAGATACTGACTGGTTTTCTGGTCACACCAGATACTGACTGGTTCTGATCCACACCCCAACCTTTTATTTTGAAAGGATCTTTGACCAACAGATGCATATCTGTATTCCCAGTCATGTGAAATCCATAGATTAGGGCCTAATGAATCTATTTCAATTAACTGATTTCCTCATATGAACTGTAACTCTTTGAAATTGTTGCGTTTATTTTTGTTCAGTAATTATTTATTTTTTAAACACTCCAGGCCACACTACGACTTGGTCCAAAAAGTTTGACCCCCCCCCCTGTCATAGAGGGTGGATACTGCACATGTACCCGGCCAGTTACACATTCAATATCTCCTCTTTCTTTGCAATGATCCTTTTATGTGTTTTCTGTTTTGTTAGAATTGGCTTTGGATGAGATTTGTCGTCCTGAGTCTGAGGATACTGAAGATATGGACATAGACACTGGCTCCTGACCTGTTGTTCTGCACCGGAGTAGTGTTCAGTTGCCCCTAGATGCTGATCTTGGGTCCGTTTTTGCAATCCCCCCCTCCACTAATGGTTAAGGTTAGGAGGGGGAAGATAACTGAATTGACCCCAGCCCTGCTATGTACAGCGTCTCAACATAATGTGCTACAGTAGTGCCCAGAAAAGGGCCCCAGGTAATATCTTGTTGGTTTTTCTGACGAATGCCTGACTGTTCTTGATATTGGAATGTGAAAATATTCTGTGATTACTGTACTGAGCTCTTTGTGAGTTTTTATTTGAATCAATTAAATAACGACAATATTGTAATTTGTACTCAGTGTGTCATTTGTTACGCCATGTTTGGCTTGACCTAAAAGTGTCTGTTCCATATTTATCACAAGGAAAATACTGGAGGCACCAACAGGTCTGGGGATCAGGCTAAATAATGATACAAGAGTTGAAAAAAAAAAACATTTATTTGTCATTGTAGCAAAAAAAGTGGCATTTTATTCCTGATAACATTTTAAAAACTACAGCATGTCATTTACTCGGTTCGAACAAGCAGCTCGCTAAAGCAGATATGGCTGACGAAGGTGCTCACAACCTGAAGTCACATGAACAACAGACGAAGGCTGGTATCCTGTCACAACATGAGTCATAATACCCATCTGAATGCATTGAGTCACGCCAGGGTAAACCTACACGAAACACTTAAGTGTTTCCAAAATCGCCTATGGGGAGGGGGGGGGAAACGATCGGAACCATTTCCCTGTTTTGACAGCTAGGTTTTATGGGTATTATGACACATCCACTGTGGGGGCTCTCAAACTCTGGACCTCAAAGCCTGTTCCACTGCGTTTTCATTGTTCCCCTCTAAAATCAGGGACTGAAATCAGGGACTGATTTTTAGACCTGGGGACACCAGGTGGGTCCGATTTTTAATGATCGGGTAGAACAGAAATCCAGCAGTCTCCGTCCCTCGTAAGGTCAGAGTTGAAAACCCCTGACATAGGATAGAAACACGTGTGACGCGGACAAAACAACCCCGGACGACGAGGGTGGTGTAAAAAATAAAGAGTGCAACAGCATACTGCACGCAAACAGAAATACAACCAATAGCAGCCGACATGATTCCTCACTCCAAACATGTCAACCGCATGCATGTTCTACACAGCATATTTCTACACTGACCTTTCCAGACCCCCGACTTCACAGATACCGTGTGGAAAACCAGGGCTGGCTCCCAAAATAGTGCACTGCCCTTTGACCACAGGACTTCAAAAGTAGTGGACTTATATAGGGAATAGGGATCCATTAGGGATGCAGACAGGGACATTATCAACAGAGGAGAGGTCAATAAGATTTTAAAAAACATTTTTAAAAAGCATTACATTTCATTTAAAGGCTGGTAAGCGCTTCATTCAGCTTGGTTCACCTGCAAGGCTTGGTACAGAATGATTTTACATGATCTCGCAGCATAAGTGGGAAAAACAAGGCATATTGTGGAGGTTTAACAGTCCAAAATGGCACCCTATTCCCTACATAGGGCACTACTTTTGAGTTCATTGGGCTCCGGACAAAAGCAGTGCCCTACATGGGGACGTAGACATTTTAAAGCGGTGTCTGAAAACCACATACACTCAATGGTTTTATTGAAAATATATATATAATTTGGTTGGACCAAGAATTTATGGTAAAAAAAAAGGCACAACTGTTTCTGTACGAGACAGGATAGCTTCATTTTAATAGGACATCCGTTTTACCACTAAACTAGGTATATTTCATAATTGTGTGAATGAGGATTCAGACATTTTGATTCTACTTTACGTCATTCAACTACAGTGCAAAATGTTTTAAATGTTTTAAACCACAGTTTGGGTTGCACAATGAAGACTGAGGCACAGCAATACATGAAGATTCCCTTTTAGACTATAATAATAATATACCTGGCCCTAACAAGGTATAGGACTCATCCCAAACAGCACCCTATTCCCTATGTAGTGCACTACGTTTGACCAGGATAGGGCACTACATAGAGAATAGGGTGCTGTTTGGGATGCAAGCCAGTTCAGTTCTCTCCCAGGTGAGCTCTAGAAGCTCAGTGAATGGGACATGTTTGGGGTGGTGGGGAACGTGAGGGAGACCTGTGGGTGATGGAGAGAGAACTGCTTCAGACAGTGGGTGGATGGAGAATGGGAGGGAGGGAGACCTGTGGGTGATGGAGAATGGGAGGGAGAACTGCATCAGTGGGTGATGGAGAATGGGAGGGAGAACTGCATCAGTGGGTGATGGAGAATTGACTCAGTAGCCAGTCTTCGGAGGTTGGGAGTCCACAAAGGCAGGGTTGTAGGCAGGCTGGGCAGAGAGGAAGTCAGGCTGAGCGGGAGGCGCGCCAGCTTGGGCTGGGTGGCTGGGCTGCTGGGCTGGGTGGCCGGGCTGCTGGGCTGGGTGGCCGGGCTGCTGGGCTGGGTAGCCGGGCTGCTGGGCTGGGTAGCCGGGCTGAGCTGGAGGCTGGAAGGGGTAAGATGGTTGTCCTGGACTGAACCCAGCCTGACTATAAGGCACTTGGATAGCAGGAGGATAGGCTGAACCTGAGTGAGAGAGAGGACATTACTACACCAGACAGAGGTGGTGTTTTTTGGGCTACTAGTCATAAGGTGGAACTAGAATGCTTCGACAGCAACCTGGAGAGACCATCCTGTAGGTTTTAGTTGCAGTTAAACCCCTACAGGAGGGTAGCTCTCCAGGAACAGGGTTGGAGTTAAAACCTATAGGAGGGTAGCTCTCTAGGAACAGGGTTGGAGTTAAAACCTACAGGAGGGTAGCTCTCCAGGAACAGGGTTGGAGTTAAAACCTACAGGAGGGTATTTCTCCAGGAACAGGGTTGGAGTTAAAACCTACAGGAGGGTATCTCTCCAGGAACAGGGTTGGAGTTAAAACCTACAGGTGGGTATCTCTCCAGGAACAGGGTTGAAGTTAAAACCTACAGGAGGGTAGCTCTCCGGGAACAGGGTTGGAGTTAAAACCTACAGGAGGGTATCTCTCCAGGAACAGGGTTGAAGTTAAAACCTACAGGAGGGTATCTCTCCAGGAACAGGGTTGAAGTTAAAACCTACAGGAGGGTAGCTCTCTAGGAACAGGGTTTAAGTTAAAACCTACAGGAGGGTAGCTCTCCAGGAACAGGGTTGAAGTTAAAACCTACAGGAGGGTATTTCTCCAGGAACAGGGTTGGAGTTAAAACCTACAGGAGGGTATTTCTCCAGGAACAGGGTTGGAGTTAAAACCTACAGGAGGGTATCTCTCCAGGAACAGGGTTGGAGTTAAAACCTACAGGAGGGTATTTCTCCAGGAACAGGGTTGGAGTTAAAACCTACAGGAGGGTATCTCTCCAGGAACAGGGTTGAAGTTAAAACCTACAGGAGGGTATCTCTCCAGGAACAGGGTTGGAGTTAAAACCTACAGGAGGGTATCTCTCCAGGAACAGGGTTGAAGTTAAAACCTACAGGAGGGTATCTCTCCAGGAACAGGGTTGAAGTTAAAACCTACAGGAGGGTATCTCTCCAGGAACAGGGTTGAAGTTAAAACCTACAGGAGGGTATCTCTCCAGGAACAGGGTTGGAGTTAAACCCCTACAGGAGGGTCTCTCTCCAGGAACAGGGTTGGAGTTAAACCCCTACAGGAGGGTCTCTCTCCAGGAACAGGGTTGGAGTTAAACCCCTACAGGAGGGTCTCTCTCCAGGAACAGGGTTGGAGTTAAACCCCTACAGGAGGGTATCTCTCTAGGAACAGGGTCGGAGTTAAAACCTACAGGAGGGTATCTCTCCAGGAACAGGGTTGGAGTTAAAACCTACAGGAGGGTATTTCTCCAGGAACAGGGTTGGAGTTAAAACCTACAGGAGGGTATCTCTCCAGGAACAGGGTTGGAGTTAAAACCTACAGGTGGGTATCTCTCCAGGAACAGGGTTGAAGTTAAAACCTACAGGAGGGTATCTCTCCAGGAACAGGGTTGGAGTTAAAACCTACAGGAGGGTATCTCTCCAGGAACAGGGTTGAAGTTAAAACCTACAGGAGGGTATCTCTCCAGGAACAGGGTTGAAGTTAAAACCTACAGGAGGGTAGCTCTCTAGGAACAGGGTTTAAGTTAAAACCTACAGGAGGGTAGCTCTCCAGGAACAGGGTTGAAGTTAAAACCTACAGGAGGGTATTTCTCCAGGAACAGGGTTGGAGTTAAAACCTACAGGAGGGTATTTCTCCAGGAACAGGGTTGGAGTTAAAACCTACAGGAGGGTATCTCTCCAGGAACAGGGTTGGAGTTAAAACCTACAGGAGGGTATTTCTCCAGGAACAGGGTTGGAGTTAAAACCTACAGGAGGGTATTTCTCCAGGAACAGGGTTGGAGTTAAAACCTACAGGAGGGTATCTCTCCAGGAACAGGGTTGAAGTTAAAACCTACAGGAGGGTATCTCTCCAGGAACAGGGTTGGAGTTAAAACCTACAGGAGGGTATCTCTCCAGGAACAGGGTTGAAGTTAAAACCTACAGGAGGGTATCTCTCCAGGAACAGGGTTGAAGTTAAAACCTACAGGAGGGTATCTCTCTAGGAACAGGGTTTAAGTTAAAACCTACAGGAGGGTATCTCTCCAGGAACAGGGTTGGAGTTAAAACCTACAGGAGGGTATCTCTCCAGGAACAGGGTTGAAGTTAAAACCTACAGGAGGGTATCTCTCCAGGAACAGGGTTGAAGTTAAAACCTACAGGAGGGTATCTCTCTAGGAACAGGGTTTAAGTTAAAACCTACAGGAGGGTATCTCTCCAGGAACAGGGTTGGAGTTAAAACCTACAGGAGGGTATCTCTCCAGGAACAGGGTTGAAGTTAAAACCTACAGGAGGGTATTTCTCCAGGAACAGGGTTGGAGTTAAAACCTACAGGAGGGTATTTCTCCAGGAACAGGGTTGGAGTTAAAACCTACAGGAGGGTATTTCTCCAGGAACAGGGTTGGAGTTAAAACCTACAGGAGGGTATCTCTCCAGGAACAGGGTTGAAGTTAAAACCTACAGGAGGGTATCTCTCCAGGAACAGGGTTGAAGTTAAAACCTACAGGAGGGTATCTCTCCAGGAACAGGGTTGAAGTTAAAACCTACAGGAGGGTATCTCTCCAGGAACAGGGTTGAAGTTAAAACCTACAGGAGGGTATCTCTCCAGGAACAGGGTTGAAGTTAAAACCTACAGGAGGGTATCTTAAAAATTAAAAGGGTGCCATTACATCACCTGTATGTCTATATCACTTACCAGCCTCTTGGTAGGGGGGGGGTGGTCCTGGCTGGAAGGGCTGCCCCTGGTAGCCCAGTGCTGTGGGCATGGGCTGCCCTCCTCCGTAGCCGGGTTGAGGCTGAGCCCCATACCCAGGCTGGACGGGTACGGGCTGGTAGGCTGGGTACTGGGGGCCACCCTGGTAGGGCTGGATGGGCTGCTGGGGTTGCTGGGTGAACTGGGTGTTCACCACTGTGGTGTGGGAGGTCGTGGCTATCACCGCTGTATGGAATAAGGCAGACAATAAATCAGAGGTTAGTTCACACAGCTCTTTATTAAAGCGTTGGACAACTATTTGTTGAAATGGGTGTGGTGAAGGAGAACCTAGTGAAGCCGTTGTTGAAAAGCCCTGGTGTCTGTTTAGAAGGATGTTTCTAATATCAACAGTGTACTGGTTCCTCTCTAGGCTTCTTCTGTGGTTTTGGCCTTTCGAGGGAGTTTTTTCCTAGCCACTGTGGTTCTACACCTGCATTGCTTTCTGTTGGGGGTTTTAGGCTGGGTTTCTGTGACATCAGCTGATGTAAGAAGGACTTTATAAATGCATTTGATTTGATTTGTAAACCACAGCCTAAACTATGTCGGGGGAAGCAGAGAGCTGTGCTGACACATACTGAGGGACAGGCCAGGAATGAAGCCTGATGATGAGAACAGGAAGTGGGACGCCCCGGTCAGCTCAGTACAGAGGGTATAAAGCTTCTATCAGTCCAAAATGTATTTGGGTAAGCACAGCAGTGTTCTTCAATATTGGACTGTTGGCTTTCATACTTTTTTTTTTTTCAATTCTCTGTCGTAACCGGCCGCGACCGGGAGGTCCGTGGGGCGACGCACAATTGGCCTAGAGTCGTCCGGGTTAGGGAGGGTTTGGCCGGTAGGGATCTCATCGCGCACCAGCGACTCCTGTGGCGGGCCGGGCACAGTGCGCGCTAACCAAGGTTGCCAGGTGCGGCTGGCTTCCGGGTTGGATGTGCGCTGTGTTAAGAAGCAGTGCGGCTTGGTTGGGTTGTGTATCGGAGGAAGCATGACTTTCAACCTTTGTCTCTCCCGAGCCCGTACGGGAGTTGTAGCGATGAGACAAGATAGTAGCTACTACAACAATTGGATACCACGAAATTGTGGAGAAAAAGGGGTAAAATTTTAAATAAATAAAACTTTTAAAAATACCCGTTTCTAAATGTACTTAAGCTAATAGGTCTACGAATGTTGAATCCTACAGTTATCAGCAATGCTTAAAATGTATGCATTCTTGTTTCGAATTCAAACAAGAGGTTTTTTTTCCTCCTTGAACTCAAAAGAGCTATAAGATTAGACAAACACTAGATTCCTTCTCCATTGTAAGGAGGGGAAGAGGTTACATAATTGGGTGTTGTCTGAAATCAACCCTCATGGGTGCATTCCAAATGACAACCTATTCCTTTATATACACTGCACTTCAGGTCAAAAGTAGTGAACTATATTAGGGAACGGTTTGGGATACACTATCCTTTGTTTGTGGATTCCTCCCACCGCCAAGGCCTGTCAGGGTTCCAAGTGGGAGTGGTCTGACCACTTCCTGTATGACAGAGGGCTCTGAAGGCTCCGCCCCCTGTGGTGGGTTGCTAGGGAAAGTATGAGTCAGACTCATTGGCTGGAACAAACCCACCTGTTATCATTCTAACCACAGATTCAGCAGGCACATGTTCAATAGACACCAAACAGGATAACACTTTTTATTTAATTTTTATGAAATGCCACGAAAACAAGAGAAATTCTCACTCCACAACAGCCCAGGTCAGCCTGGTTCCTGTTCAGTCGGCACCAAACCAGACAACTTTTCTAACAAGCGTGAAACTTGTTAAGTGACTGTCCCACTGGATGTCATAAGGTGAATGCACCAATTTGTAAGTCGCTCTGGATAAGAGCGTCTGCTAAATGACTTAAATGTAATGTAAATGAAACATCCAATAAGAAACTTGTCAGAGGAAGTAGAATATTTCCACGGCTTGTCAACGCGTTACAGGAAGTAGAATACTGGCTCTGGTCTAAAATAGTGTACCACCCATATGGCTCTGGTCTAAAGTAGTGCACTACCCATAGGGCTCTGGTCTAAAGTAGTGCACTACCCATAGGGCTCTGGTCTAAAGTAGTGTACCACCCATAGGGCTCTGGTCTAAAGTAGTGTACTACCCATAGGGCTCTGGTCTAAAGTAGTGCACTACCCATAGGGCTCTGGTCTAATGTAGTGCACTACCCATATGGCTCTGGTCTAAAGTAGTGCACTACCCATAGGGCTCTGGTCTAAAGTAGTGTACTACCCATAGGGCTCTGGTCTAAAGTAGTGTACCACCCATAGGGCTCTGGTCTAATGTAGTGCACTACCCATATGGCTCTGGTCTAAAGTAGTGCACTACCCATAGGGCTCTGGTCTAAAGTAGTGTACTACCCATAGGGCTCTGGTCTAAAGTAGTGCACTACCCATAGGGCTCTGGTCTAAAGTAGTGCACTACCCCATAGGGCTCTGGTCTAAAGTAGTGCACTACCCATAGGGCTCTGGTCTAAAGTAGTGCACTACCCATAGGGCTCTGGTCTAAAGTAGTGCACTACCCCATAGGGCTCTGGTCTAAAGTAGTGCACTACCCCCATAGGGCTCTGGTCTAAAGTAGTGCACTACCCCCATAGGGCTCTGGTCTAATGTAGTGCACTACCCCCATAGGGCTCTGGTCTAAAGTAATGCACTACCCCCATAGGGCTCTGGTCTAATGTAGTGCACTACCCATGAAATAGGGTACCATTTCAGATGTAGATATATTTCCCTACTTCACATGAACCAGTTCTGACTAGACTTCAGGTATGTGGCTGTCTGCTTCATGTGAATGGGCAGCATTTAACCACAAACAGAAACCTGAGGTGTAATTCAACAAGGAAAATAGTTTTAACTTTAGCATTCCATTTGTTTTGTGTCTGAGAAGGTAGTGTTTGGAGGAGCGTGTGTCTGTTTCAGGTCTAAACTGCCCACTACAAATAATACAGTACATTTGGAAATATGGTTTAATTTAAAGTTTGAATGTTGCCGGAAAAAGTAGCTATTTTTGGCTTCACCGTAACATTCTGGAATGTTCGTTCAACTGAAATTGCTACTAAGTAACATGTTTGGAAGCCTTGTTGAACTTAACTCTACAAAACACTGACCCCCAGACTACAGATACTAGTCAGAACTGACCCCCAGACTACAGATACTATAGTCAGAACTGACCCCCAGACTACACAGATACTAGTCAGAACTGACCTCCAGACTACAGATACTACAGTCAGAACTGACCCCCCCAGACTAGACAGATACCAGTCAGAACTGACCCCCAGACTACACAGATACAACAGTCAGAACTGACCCCCAGACTACACAGATACTACAGTCAGAACTGACCTCCAGACTACACAGATACTACAGTCAGAACTGACCCCCAGACTAGACAGATACTACAGTCAGAACTGACCCCCAGACTACACAGATACTACAGTCAGAACGACCCCCCAGACTACACAGATACTACAGTCAGAACTGACTCCCAGACTACACAGATACTACAGTCAGAACTGACCTCCAGACTACACAGATACTACAGTCAGAACTGACCCCCAGACTAGACAGATACTACAGTCAGAACTGACCCCCAGACTACACAGATACTACAGTCAGAATGACCCCCCCAGACTACACAGATACTACAGTCAGAACTGACCCCCAGACTACACAGATACTACAGTCAGAACGACCCCCCAGACTACACAGATACTACAGTCAGAACGACCCCCCAGACTACACAGATACTACAGTCAGAACTGACCCCCAGACTACACAGATACTACAGTCAGAACTGACCCCCAGACTACACAGATACTACAGTCAGAACTGACCCCCAGACTACACAGATACTACAGTCAGAACTGACCCCCAGACTACACAGATACTAGTCAGAACTGACCCCTAGACTACACAGATACAACAGTCAGAACTGACCCCCAGACTACACAGATACTAGTCAGAACTGACCCCCCCAGACTAGACAGATACCAGTCAGAACTGACCCCCAGACTACACAGATACTACAGTCAGAACTGACCCCCAGACTACACAGATACAACAGTCAGAACTGACCCCTAGACTACACAGATACAACAGTCAGAACTGACCCCCAGACTACACAGATACTAGTCAGAACTGACCCCCCCAGACTACACAGATACTACAGTCAGAACTGACCCCCAGACTACAGATACAACAGTCAGAACTGACCCCCAGACTACACAGATACTACAGTCAGAACTGACCTCCAGACTACACAGATACTACAGTCAGAACTGACCCCCAGACTAGACAGATACTACAGTCAGAACTGACCCCCAGACTACACAGATACTACAGTCAGAACTGACCCCCAGACTACACAGATACTACAGTCAGAACTGACCCCCAGACTACACAGATACTACAGTCAGAACTGACCCCCAGACTACACAGATACTACAGTCAGAACTGACCTCCAGACTACACAGATACTACAGTCAGAACTGACCCCCAGGCTACACAGATACTACAGTCAGAACTGACCTCCAGACTACACAGATACTAGTCAGAACTGACCCCCCCAGACTAGACAGATACCAGTCAGAACTGACCCCCAGACTACACAGATACTACAGTCAGAACTGACCCCCAGACTACACAGATACAACAGTCAGAACTGACCCCTAGACTACACAGATACAACAGTCAGAACTGACCCCTAGACTACACAGATACAACAGTCAGAACTGACCCCCAGACTACACAGATACTAGTCAGAACTGACCCCCCCAGACTACACAGATACTACAGTCAGAGACTACAGATACTATAGTCAGAACTGACCCCCCCAGACTACACAGATACTACAGTCAGAACTGACCCCCCCAGACTACACAGATACTAGTCAGAACTGACCCCCAGACTACACAGATACTAGTCAGAACTGACCTCCAGACTACACAGATACTACAGTCAGAACTGACCCCCAGACTACACAGATACTACAGTCAGAACTGACCTCCAGACTACACAGATACTACAGTCAGAACTGACCTCCAGACTACACAGATACTACAGTCAGAACTGACCTCCAGACTACACAGATACTAGTCAGAACTGACCCCCAGACTAGACAGATACAACAGTCAGAACTGACCCCCAGACTACACAGATACTACAGTCAGAACTGACCCCCCCAGACTACACAGATAATACAGTCATAACTGACCCCCAGACTACACAGATACTACAGTCATAACTGACCCCCAGACTACACAGATACTACAGTCATAACTGACCCCCAGACTACACAGATACTACAGTCAGAACTGACCTCCAGACTACACAGATACTAGTCAGAACTGACCCCCCCAGACTAGACAGATACTACAGTCAGAACTGACCCCCAGACTACACAGATACAACAGTCAGAACTGACCCCTAGACTACACAGATACTAGTCAGAACTGACCCCCCAGACTACACAGATACTAGTCAGAACTGACCCCCCAGACTACACAGATACTAGTCAGAACTGACCTCCAGACTACACAGATACTACAGTCAGAACGACCCCCCAGACTAGACAGATACTAGTCAGAACTGACCTCCAGACTACACAGATACTACAGTCAGAACTGACCCCCCAGACTAGACAGATACTAGTCAGAACTGACCTCCAGACTACACAGATACAACAGTCAGAACTGACCCCCCAGACTACACAGATACTAGTCAGAACTGACCCCCCCAGACTACACAGATACTACAGTCAGAACTGACCCCCAGACTACACAGATACTACAGTCAGAACTGACCCCCAGACCACAGATACTAGTCAGAACTGACCCCCAGACTACACAGATACTAGTCAGAACTGACCCCCCAGACTACACAGATACTAGTCAGAACTGACCCCCCCCCCCCAGACTACACAGAGGTCATTGAGAATATAAACTAATAGTTCATATAATTGTTTTAAATCTAAAATCAACCAGCATATTTGTATTGTGTTTTATCATGTTGTGATCAAAGGAGACATTTACTCCCCCCCCCCCCCCCATACGGTGGCTTTCAGAAGTATTTACCCCTCCCTTGGCATTTTTCCTATTTTGTTGCCTTACAACCTGGAATTTAAATATATATATTTTTTTTGGGGGGGGGGGGTGTTGTATCATTTGATTTACACAACATGCCTACCACTTTGAAGATGCAAAATATTTTTTTTCAAACAAACAAGAAATAAGACAAAAACAGAACTTGAGCGTGCGTAACTATTTACCCCCCCAAAGTCAATACTTTGTAGAGGCACCTTTTGCAGCAATTACAGCTGCAAGTCTCTTGGGGTATGTCTCTATAAGCTTGGCACATCTAGCCACTGGGATGTTTGCCTGTTCTTCAAGGCAAAACTGCTCCAGCTCCATCAAGTTGGATGGGTTCCTCTTGTGTACAGCAATCTTTAAGTCATACTCCAGATTCTCAATTGGATTGAGGTCTGGGCTTTGACTAGGCCATTCCAAGACATTTAAATGTTTCCCCTTAAACCACTCGAGTGTTGCTTTAGCAGTATGCTTAAGGTCATTGTCCTGCTGGAAGGTGAACCTGTGTTCCGGTCTCAAATCTCTGGAAGACTGAAACAGGTTTCCCTCAAGAATTTCCCTGTAATTAGCTCCATCCATCATTCCTTAAATTCTGACCAGTTCATTCCTAGTATCATCTGACCAGAGTACCTTCTTCCATATGTTTCGGGAGTCTCCCACATGCCTTTTGGCGAACACCAAACGTGTTTGCTTTTTTTTGGGCCACTCTTCCCTAAAGTCCAGCTCTGTGGAGTGTACGGCTTAAAGTGGTCCTATGGACAGATACCCCAATCTCCTCTGTGGAGTGTACGGCTTAAAGTGGTCCTATGGACAGATACTCCAATCTCCTCTGTGGAGTGTACGGCTTAAAGTGGTCCTATGGACAGATACCCCAATCTCCTCTGTGGAGTGTACGGCTTAAAGTGGTCCTATGGACAGATACCCCAATCTCCTCTGTGGAGTGTACGACTTAAAGTGGTCCTATGGACAGATACCCCAATCTCCTCTGTGGAGTGTACGGCTTAAAGTGGTCCTATGGACAGATACTCCAATCTCCGCTGTGGAGTGTACGGCTTAAAGTGGTCCTATGGACAGATACTCCAATCTCCTCTGTGGAGTGTACGGCTTAAAGTGGTCCTATGGACAGATACCCCAATCTCCTCTGTGGAGTGTACGGCTTAAAGTGGTCCTATGGACAGATACCCCAATCTCCTCTGTGGAGTGTACGACTTAAAGTGGTCCTATGGACAGATACCCCAATCTCCTCTGTGGAGTGTACGGCTTAAAGTGGTCCTATGGACAGATACTCCAATCTCCGCTGTGGAGTGTACGGCTTAAAGTGGTCCTATGGACAGATACTCCAATCTCCTCTGTGGAGTGTACGGCTTAAAGTGGTCCTATGGACAGATACCCCAATCTCCTCTGTGGAGTGTACGGCTTAAAGTGGTCCTATGGACAGATACCCCAATCTCCTCTGTGGAGTGTACGGCTTAAAGTGGTCCTATGGACAGATACCCCAATCTCCTCTGTGGAGTGTACGGCTTAAAGTTGTCCTATGGACAGATACCCCAATCTCCGCTGTGGAGCTTAGCAGCCCCTTCAGGGTTATCTTTGGTCTCTTTGTTGCCTCTCTGATTAATGTCATCCTTGTCTGGTCTGTGAGTTTTGGTGGGCGGCCCTCTCTTGTCAGGTTTGTTGTGGTGCCATATTCTTTCCATTTTGTAATAATGGATTTAATGGTGCTCAAAGTTTCTGATATTTTTTTATAACCCAACCCTGATCTGTACTTCTCCACAACTTTGAGATCATGTGACACTTTTTTTTTTAAATCCATCTGTGTGCAATCTAACTATTTATGTGACTTCTGAAGGTAATTAGTGGCACCAGATCTTATTTAGGGGCTTCATAGCAAAGGGGGTGAATACATATACACACACCACTTTTCAGTTATTAATTATTTATTACAGTTATATTTTTCATTTCACTTTACAATTTTGGACTATTTTGTGTATGTCCATTACATGAAATTTAAATTACAAGTTTTAAAGCAACAAAATCGTAAAAACACCAAAGGGGGGAATGAATACTTTTGCAAGGCCCTGTACACAAGATAACTGTAACGTACATCGGGGCTTCAGGAAACATGTTGTGATCAAAAGGAGAGACTTACGTCTGGGCTTCCGGCACATGTTGTACATGCAGCAGCAGGGACAGCAGCAACAAGAGATGATAATAATCACCAAGATGACAGGTATCGCTATGAATGGCCAGATGGTGAACGAGCTGCTGCTGATGCTGCTACTGGAATAGAGAAACACAACAAATCAGTCAGAGACAGAAACAAAATGTTTATTTCTGAACTAACAAATCAAATCAAATTTATTTATATAGCCCTTCGTACATCAGCTGATATCTCAAAGTGCTGTACAGAAACCCAGCCTAAAACCCCAAACAGCAAGCAATGCAGGTGTAGAAGCACAAAGCCAGATCATTAAAAAAAAGAGTTCTGTAATTGTACTGTTGCATAAAGCATTACATCATATAGATATAGATTTGCATGTTAGCCCTGTGCAGCCAAATATACAGTAAGGGTATACTACGAAGGAGTTGACCAGCAAACTTTTCTAGATAATCTGAAATAGCGTTTATTTTTATTTTTTAGAAAGATAAAACTTGATTATGGGAGTGGTTTAATTGATTCCATCAAAAACACGTTTAGCTTTCTAAATGAAATCAGACAAAATTATTTCTGCTTGTTGATCAAAGTTAGCTGGCTAATTCATTGATCCTGTTTTTATATTACCCCTCAAGTTTGAAGTTGTGTTGATGCTGCAAGTCTTGTGAGGTTGATTTATAGGGGGGGGGGGGGTGGAGGGGGTGTCTACTCTGCTCCTGCCTCTGATGGGGTGGTGACATGTGCCTGTTCATGTATTACAAGGACGGATGCTTGTTGCAAAGTTTCGTTTCACAGATCTGAAAAGAGCTTGGTTTTAAAGAGGAAGTGAGGGGCCATAGTTCACATCTTTGTGACAGAATGCGTTTCACAATCGTGTGGCTCGGCTGTGGGTTTCAGCCTTAGTGCAATGAAAGAGATGTTTTTCAATGTTCTTCAGGTCTCAGGCCAGGTTTGCAATAATCACACGAGCACAGTTCACTGAACCACATGGTCAGTGGTTTAATCTTTGAGTGAGTCTCAAATGGCTCCCTATCGGAAAGTATTCAGACCCCTTGACTTTTTCCACATTTTTTTTTACGTTACAACCTTCTTTTTTTTAAATGGATTAAATTTCAAAATCCTAATGAATCTACACACAATACCCCATAATGACATCACAATACCCCATAATGACATCACAATACCCCATAATGACATCACAATACCCCATAATGACATCACAATACCCCCATAATGACATCACAATACCCCATAATGACATCACTATAACCCCATAATGACATCACTATAACCCCATAATGACATCACTATAACCCCATAATGACATCACAATACCCCCATAATGACATCACAATACCCCATAATGACATCACAATACCCCATAATGACAAAGCGAAAACAGGTTTTGTAAATAAGTATTCAGACCTTTACTATGTGATTCAAAATTGAGCTCAGATGCATCCTGTTTCCATTGATCATCCTTCATGTTTCTACAACTTGATTGGAGCCCACCTGTGGTAAATTCAATTGACTGGACATGATTTGGAAAGGCACATAACTGTCTATCTCTAGGTCCCACAGTTGACAGTGCATGTCAGAGCTAAAAACGAAGCCATGAGGTCGAAGGAATTGTCTGTAGAGCTCAGAGACAGGATTGGGAAGGCACAGATCTGGGGAAGGGTACCAACACATTTCCCCAATAACACAGGTCCCCAAGAACACAGTGGCCTCCATCATTCTTAAATGGAAGAAGTTTGGAACCAACCAGACTTTTCCTAGAGCTGGCCGCCCGGCCAAATTGAGCAATCAGGGGAGAAGGGTCTTGGTCAGGGAGAAGACCAAGAACTCGATGGTCAGTCTGACAGAGCTCTAGAGTTCCTCTGTGGAGATGGGAGAACCTTCCAGAAGGACAACCATCATCTTCAGCACTCCACCAATCAGGCCTTTATGGTAGAGTGGCCAGACTGAAGCCACTGCTAAGTAAAAGCCACATGACAGCCCACTTGGAGTTTGCCAAAAGACACCTAAAAGGACTCACTGACCATGAGAAACAAGATTCTTTGGTCTGATGAAACCAAGATTGAACTCTTTGGCCTGAATGCCAAGTGTTACGTCTGGAGGAACCCTGGTACTATCCCTAAAGTGACTTGCCTAGTCAAATAAAATAAATAAATACAGTAAAGCACGTTGTGGGGATGTTTTTTAGTGGCAGGGACTTCGAGATTAGTCAGGATCAAGGGAAAGATAAATGGAGCAAAGTACAGGGAGATCCTTGATGAAAACCTGCTCCAGAGCGCTTAGGACCTCAGACTGGGGCGAAGGATCACCTTCCAACAGGACAACGACCCTAAGCACACAGCCAAGACAACTCAAGAGTGGCTTTGGGACTAGTCTCTGAATGTCCTTGAGTGTCCCAACCAGAGCCCGGACTTGAACCCGATCGAACATCTCTGGAGAGACCTGAAAAAAGCTGTGCAGCGACGCTCCCCATCCAACCTGACAGAGCTTGAGAGGATCTGCAGAGAAGAATAGGAGAAACTCGCCAAATACAGGTGTGCCAAGCATGTAGCGGGAGACCCAAGAAGACTTGAGGCTGTAATCGCTGCCAAAGATGCTTCAACAAAAGTACTGAGTAAACGGTCTGAATTAGAGGTTGACCGATTATGGTTTTTCAACAAACTCTGATATTATTATATATATTATATTATATATTATATATATTATATTATTATATTATTGGAGGACACAAAAAAAGCCACTACCGATTTAACTGGCCGATTTTTATATATATTTATTTATTTGTAATAATGACAATTACAACAATACTGAATGAACACTTATTTTAACTAAATATAATACATAAATAAAATTAATTTAGCCTCAAATAAATAATGAAACATGTTCAATTTGGTTTAAATAATGCAAAAACAAAGTGTTGGAGACGTAAGTTAAAGTGCAATATGTGCCATGTAAGAAAGCTAACGTTTAAGTTTCTTGCTCAGAACATGAGAACATATGGAACCTGCTGGTTCCTTTTAACACGAGTCTTCAATATTCCCCGGTAAGAAGTTTTAGGTTGTAGTTATTATAGGAATTATAGGACTATTTCTCTCGCAAATGGAGGAAAGTGCTGTTTGAATGAATGCTGCTGCCTACCACTGCTCAGTCAGACTACTCTATCAAATCATAGACTTAATTATAATATAATAAACAAGGAAATATGAGCCTTAGGTCATTAATATGGACAAATCCGGAGACTATCATTTTGAAAAACAAAACGTTAATTCTTTCACTGAAATACAGAACCGTTCCATATTTTATCAAATGGGTGGCATCCCTAAGTCTAAATATTGCTGTTACATTGCACAACCTTCAATGTTATAATCATGGCAAATTAAGTAGTCTTTGTTAGGAAGAAATAGTCTTCACACAGTTCGCAACGAGCCAGGCGGCCCAAACTGCTGCATATACCCTGACTCTGCTTACACTGAACGCAAGAGAAGTGACACCATTTCCCTAGTTAATATTGCCTGCTAACATTAATTTCTTTTAAACTAAACATGCAGGTATAAAAATGTGTGCCAAGTGGGGAGAACAAGTATTTGATACACTGCCGATTTTGCAGGTTTTCCTACTTACAAAGCATGTAGAGGTCTGTAATTTTTATCATAGGTACACTTCAACTGTGAGACGGAATCTAAAACAAAAATCCAGAAAAACACATTGTATGATTTTTAAGTAATTCATTTGCATATTCATGTTAAGAAAGGTGTTTATGGTACATTTGTGCAACGACTGTGCTTTTTTCGCAAATGCGCTTTTGTTAAATCATCAAAAATTAAATTAACAGGCACCGCATTGATTATATGCAACACAGGACAAGCTAGTTAACCTAGTAATATCATCAACCATGTGTAGTTAACTAGTGATTATGTTAAGATAAGTTTAATGATAGCTAGCAATTTACGCAAGTGCAGCAAGGAGCCACGGTAACAGGTGGGTCAGCCTGCCGCGCAGTCTCCTCGTGGATTGAAAAGGAATCGGCCATAATCGGCGTCCAAAATTGACGATTACCGATTGTCATAACTTGAAATTGGCCCTAATTAATCGGCCATGCAGTTTAATCGGTCGACCTCTAGTCTGAATACTTATGTGATTTCATTTTTAATACATTTGCAAAAAATGTCAAAGTTTTTGCTTTGTCTTTATGGGGTATTGTGATGTCATTATGGGGTATTGTGATGTCTTTATGGGGTATTGTGATGTCATTATGGGGTAGTGTGATGTCATTATGGGGTAGTGTGATGTCATTATGGGGTATTGTGATGTCATTATGGGGTAGTGTGATGTCATTATGGGGTATTGTGATGTCATTATGGGGTAGTGTGATGTCATTATGGGGTATTGTGATGTCATTATGGGGTAGTGTGATGTCATTATGGGGTATTGTGATGTCATTATGGGGTAGTGTGATGTCATTAGAGATTGTAGATTGATGAGGGGATTGATGAGGGGGGAAAAACAATTCAATCAATTTTTAGAATAAAACGTACCAAAATGTCAAGGGGTCTGAATACTTTCCAAATGCATTACTTTAAACCAGAGCCCTATTCCCTATATAGGGCACTACTTTAGACTAGGACTAGGGCCCCATGGGGCATAGGGTACCATTCGATTAGGACATAGCTATAGTTTTTGTCCTCCTACCTGAAAAAGCAGCTGTTCTGTTCAGACGTCCCCATCTGTTTGTAGACATTGCTGCAGCAGTATCTATTCTCACACGTTCCACAGCACCCCTGGAGTATACCACAGTACTGCTTGGACTGGTATTGGCTCTTGCCGTCAAAGTAGCCCTCACAGTCATTACCAGCTGGGTAGAAAGGAGAAAGACATCATAGGTTTGAGTTGGACAAAGCTTGGGAGAAAATACATGGTATAGTCTAACCTTGAAAGACAACGGCAATAACATTGACAAGTGTACAACAAACACAATAGAGTTAATGAGGGCGTTTGATTAAGCTGACCCGCAGTGCCCCCGGGCTATGGCCCACGACATGAACAGGCAAAAGCAGTGAAGGAGGAGCAGCACTCTTCTCAAAATCAACAGTTATCTACCCCCGCACGGTCATGTTATCAACAAGGTAGCATGGAGCAAGAAACATGTGTTTTTATCCAAAGCAATCCCTTTAGCATGTGAAAACACATAATCCTACTCAATACTCCATGTGCTTAACCTACATTTAAAAAATTGTGACCACAGGGAGTCAGGACACCCGTTTAACATCCCATCTGAAAGACAGCACCCCTACACAGGGCAATGTCCCCAATCACTGCCCTGGGGCATTGGGATATTTTTTAGACCAGAGGAAAGAGTGCCTCCTACTGGCCCTCCAACACCACTTCCAGCAGCATCTGGTCTCCCATCCAGGGACCAACCAGTACTAACCAGGACCATCCAGGGACCAACCAGGAACCAAACAGGACCAACCCAAATTAGCTTCAGAAGCAAGCCAGCAGTGGGATGCAGGGTGGTAAGCCTAACCGCATGGGGCTACAGAGTTCCTCAATGTCTCGAAAGCACCATAATGTTGTGATCAAATCAACTAGGGACATTTCTGACTTCTGAGCGTTCAAGACAACTGGGAACCTGTGGTGGTGGGGGGGAAATTAGCTCCGACTGGTAAAAATCGTTTTGAATGGTCATCCAAGTCGGCCAGCATCTTTCTATAACTCCGACTTAACGGAGATCACTGGCTCATGATTTGACCTTTTTTCTCCCCGATGTCAAACTCACTTCTGAGTTCGACATCGCCAAAACAACTGCTGTGCAAATGTGGACTAAAGCCGATCTGATTGAATTGGCCACAAAGTCTCTTCAGATTATACATTTGAAGACGTTTTGAAGCCTAAAACGAGGTTGATGTCCATGCAACTACCAGAGGATATCATAAAGTCATGAGGTTGCAGGCCTGCCAGACAGACATCCTTGATTGCTTCCTCGAGATCTGGTTGATCTAATTAGAGTAGCTAGGATGTGAAGGACCTCTCACAATCAGCTGCAGAGCAAATAATTAATGTCTCTATCTCACTGGCTAAATGCCCTCAACATAGTGTACATTTCAAATTTCAACATGTACAACCCAAGATGGGGTGAAACACTGGTCCCAGTCTCACCCGTGTAATTTACGAGTTCGTTTCCTGTGACATCATGGAATCAAACACTTGTTTTACTTTAGCAACTAAATGAACAACAAACTGTTCAACTCCACGAGTCACACAACACATATTGCATGTTTAAAGTCAATCCACTCAGAAATACACAGGTCTAGTTCAGGACCCAGTAACTACGGAGGAAGTGGATATTGCGAAATAAGAACGATATAGTAAGTTAGTTAGATAATACTATCCACAGTGTGCCATCACAGCAGCAAGATGTGTGACATGTTGCCACAAGAAAATGGCAACCAGTGAGGAACAAACACCACTGTAAATACAACCCATATTTATTTATTTTCCCTTGTGTACTTTAACTATTTGTACATCTTTACAACACACATATATATATATATATATATATATATATATATATATATATATATATTTATAATATGACATTTGTAATGTCTTTATTGTTTTTGAACTTCTGTATGTGTAATGTTTACTGTTAATTTTTAATGTTTATTTCACTTTTGTACATTATCTACTTCACTTGCTTTGGCAATGTTAACACATGTTTCCCATGTCGATAAAGCCCCTTGAATTTAATTAATACTGCATAACGACGTTACGTCCATGTTTTTGACCGTGAGAGAACATAACGCATCTCTAGACCAATAATGTACTTAAACCCCTGATTAAGATGAAGTCATATAAAACAGTCACACATATGTAGTTACCAAACAGACACTAACTGGCTACAGTAACAGACTCGCCCTCACCACATCCGAAAATTAAAGATGTCATTTCACTCTTTGAGAGGGATTTTTTATTTTTTTATTTTTTTTACAAACTCTACAATGTCACACAGACTGAACAATGTTTGTTAATGACTGATTTCCAATTGACAAACTCACCGGTCACGAAGGGGATCAGAGTCCCACACAAAAGGAGCACAGCAACGCACAGACTCTCCGCCATGGCTTGGTATATTCAGATGCTTTACTAACGACTAGCGCAACCGACAGTCCCAGTCCGGAATGCTCTAGTTTCTTCTTCCATGGTATTATGGCGGTCCGCAAATAACGTGAGGTGGATGCCGCCATCTACTGGATGGAGGGTGAAACTGACAAACCAACGCAAAATAATAAAGATTAAGTAAATGTAACAACAACAAAAAAACACTTATAATATTCAAAAGTAAATAAAACACAAAAACTACAACTGTACTCTTTCAGTCGGATTTAAATGTCTATTCAAATCCCTAGACAGGCTCTGGAACCTGGGAGAGGGGGGAACCTCTTCATTCTGTATAATTCCCTGTAGAATTTTGTCTGTAAAGTTTTGGATATCCAGAAAAATGTTTTGCCACCTTCACAATGATGCCTAGATTCATAGATGCACCAACAACAACAAGAAAAGTGTCAAGGGAAGCCAGTTTGGATTTGGCTTCAGACCAATCACATCATAAGCCAAACATCATTATTGACAGAAAAAAAACTTGAATTGTTGCATCTCATTGTGTCTCATTGTGTTGTTGTCCTCCAGTGGTTAGCTAGCTAGCTAAAATCGGGCCTTTCCTAAATTAGCCATGGATGGAGATAGGGATTAGGACTTGTGGTTTTACTTATTTCTCCGTCCTGGCCAATGATTATAAAGGGGATTATGATACAACCATATTTTCATACATTGTGCCCCTGGCCGATGTACAAAAGGCTGTGAAGTATTTGTTGTTAATCATATCAGTAATGTTAGTTCCTCATATCAGAGCTGTAGCTCCTCCCACCGGTGAAGTGGAGCAGAGCATGCTGGGTGATTTCCAGCTCAGAAAAGAAGATCAGCTGGAGAGAAGTCAAGTGAGAGAACGTTCAAGACGTCCTTGTGTTTTCTCCAATTAGCTTTTATTGTGTTATTGTGTTAGAGGCCAGTGTGCATCCTTGTTGATACAACACACACACACACACACACACACACACACACACACACACACACACACACACACACACACACACACACACACACACACACACACACACACACACCAGTTTCTCCAGTCTATTGGCTCTTAACCAACCGTGCTATTATGTTGTTGTTTTTTGCATTGTTCGTAACTTGTTTTGTACATAATGTTGCCCCCCCCTTAGAACTTCATTGTTGGTTAAGGGCTCGTCAGTAAGCATTTCACTGTAAGGTCTACTACACCTGTTGTATTCAGCATTTCACTGTGAGGTTTACTACACCTGTTGTATTCAGCATTTCACTGTAATGTCTACTACACCTGTTGTATTCAGCATTTCACTGTAATGTCTACTACACCTGTTGTATTCAGCATTTCACTGTGAGGTCTACTACACCTGTTGTATTCAGCATTTCACTGTGAGGTCTACTACACCTGTTGTATTCAGCATTTCACTGTAATGTCTACTACACCTGTTGTATTCAGCATTTCACTGTAAGGTCTACTACACCTGTTGTATTCAGCATTTCACTGTAAGGTCTACTACACCTGTTGTATTCAGCATTTCACTGTGAGGTCTACTACACCTGTTGTATTTAGCATTTCACTGTGAGGTCTACTACACCTGTTGTATTCAGCATTTCACTGTAATGTCTACTACACCTGTTGTATTCAGCATTTCACTGTAAGGTCTACTACACCTGTTGTATTCAGCATTTCACTGTAAGGTCTACTACACCTGTTGTATTCAGCATTTCACTGTGAGGTCTACTACACCTGTTGTATTCAGCATTTCACTGTGAGGTCTACTACACCTGTTGTATTCAGCATTTCACTGTAAGTTCTACTACACCTGTTGTATTCAGCATTTCACTGTAATGTCTACTACACCTGTTGTATTCAGCATTTCACTGTAAGGTCTACTACACCTGTTGTATTCGGCATTTCACTGTAAGGTCTAATACACCTGTTGTATTCGGTGCATGTGACAAATACGATTTGATTTGATTTTGACACACACACACACACATACACAGAAATCCGTACCATGGCCACGTGTTACTTAACTTACTTTGGATTGGCCTAAATAGTTTTGGGAATCTTTTAGTTGTCACTAAGCATAGGTGATAAGATGATGTTCAAATGGTGCTGGAATAGAGGAGGCAGGGCCTGTTGTTGAAATGGTGCTGGAATAGAGGAGGCAGGGCCTGTTGTTGACATGGTGCTGGAATAGTGGAGGCAGGGCCTGTTGTTGAAATGGTGCTGGAATAGAGGAGGCAGGGCCTGTTGTTGAAATGGTGCTGGAATAGAGGTGGCAGGGCCTGTTGTTGAAATGGTGCTGGAATAGTGGAGGCAGGGCCTGTTGTTAAAATGGTGCTGGAATAGAGGAGGCAGGGCCTGTTGTTGAAATGGTGCTGGAATAGTGGAGGCAGGGCCTGTTGTTGAAATGGTGCTGGAATAGAGGAGGCAGGGCCTGTTGTTGAAATGGTGCTGGAATAGTGGAGGCAGGGCCTGTTTTCTTTGTGTCTTACAGTAACTCTCCGTTGTTCTAAATCAATAGTTGCTTGACCATGTTGTCAGTCATGAAATATGTTTTGTGGTCTTCACTGGACAGATGTTGCTCCCCATACTGGTTCACTACATTGGGCTGCAGGTACCCATACTGGTTCTCTACACTGGGCTGCAGGTACCCATACTGGTTCTCTACATTGGGCTGCAGGTACCCATACTGGTTCACTACACTGGGTTGCAGGTACCCATCCTGGTTCACTACACTGGGCTGCAGGTACCCATACTGGTTCTCTACATTGGGCTGCAGGTACCCATACTGGTTCACTACATTGGGCTGCAGGTACCCATACTGGTTCACTACACTGGGCTGCAGGTACCCATACTGGTTCTCTACATTGGGCTGCAGGTACCCATACTGGTTCTCTACATTGGGCTGCAGGTACCCATACTGGTTCACTACATTGGGCTGCAGGTACCCATACTGGTTCACTACACTGGGCTGCAGGTACCCATACTGGTTCACTACATTGGGCTGCAGGTACCCATACTGGTTCACTACACTGGGCTGCAGGTACCCATACTGGTTCACTACATTGGGCTGCAGGTACCCATACTGGTTCACTACATTGGGCTGCAGGTACCCATACTGGTTCTCTAAACTGGGCTGCAGGTACCCATACTGGTTCAATATACTGGGCTGCAGGTACCCATACTGGTTCACTACATTGGGCTGCAGGTACCCATACTGGTTCTCTACACTGGGCTGCAGGTACCCATACTGGTTCTCTACATTGGGCTGCAGGTACCCATACTGGTTCTCCACATTGGGCTGCAGGTACCCATACTGGTTCTCTACACTGGGCTGCAGGTACCCATACTGGTTCTCTACACTGGGCTGCAGGTACCCATACTGGTTCTCTACACTGGGCTGCAGGTACCCATACTGGTTCTCTACATTGGGCTGCAGGTACCCATACTGGTTCACTACATTGGGCTGCAGGTACCCATACTGGTTCTCTACATTGGGCTGCAGGTACCCATACTGGTTCACTACACTGGGCTGCAGGTACCCATACTGGTTCACTACACTGGGCTGCAGGTACCCATACGGGTTTAATATACTGGGCTGCAGGTACCCATACTGGTTCACTACACTGGGCTGCAGGTACCCATACTGGTTCACTACACTGGGCTGCAGGTACCCATACTGGTTTAATATACTGGGCTGCAGGTACCCATACTGGTTCTCTACATTGGGCTGCAGGTACCCATACTGGTTTTCTACATTGGGCTGCAGGTACCCATACTGGTTCACTACATTGGGCTGCAGGTACCCATACTGGTTTTCTACATTGGGCTGCAGGTACCCATACTGGTTCACTACATTGGGCTGCAGGTACCCATACTGGTTCACTACACTGGAACCCCAGTGAGATCAGATAGAATTGACATAAGATGTTTAGATCCTTTTGTTGAGGTGTCCACCTCTGCTGGAGCTCTGTTTACTATCTCTGTGCCAGGCTCCTCAACAGTGCTGTTTACTATCTCTGTGCCAGGCTCCTCAACAGTGCTCTGTTTACTATCCCTGTGCCAGGCTCCTCAACAGTGCTGTTTACTATCTCTGTGCCAGGCTCCTCAACAGTGCTGTTTACTATCTCTGTGCCAGGCTCCTCAACAGTGCTGTTTACTATCTCTGTGCCAGGCTCCTCAACAGTGCTCTGTTTACTATCCCTGTGCCAGGCTCCTCAACAGTGCTCTGTTTACTATCTCTGTGCCAGGCTCCTCAACAGTGCTGTTTACTATCTCTGTGCCAGGCTCCTCAACAGTGATGTTTACTATCTCTGTGCCAGGCTCCTCAACAGTGCTCTGTTTACTATCTCTGTTCCAGGCTCCTCAACAGTGCTCTGTTTACTATCTCTGTTCCAGGCTCCTCAACAGTGCTGTTTACTATCTCTGTGCCAGGCTCCTCAACAGTGCTCTGTTTACTACCTCTGTGCCAGGCTCCTCAACAGTCATCCTCTAATTCTCTGCTCTTCCCCAGGTGTCTTCTGTTTCTCCTGAAGACGTGTCCCTGTTCTGTCTTCACCTCGTAGGACCTTTGCTCCACAGGTCTGCATAGCAAGTCTGACTGCTATGACCCTCTGCCACCACAGTGTCTGTCCTGTGAGTGGCTGGACCCTCACCCTGTCATCTCATTGGCAGCTCTGTGAGATCCTCAGCGGAGGTGTCGTAGTACGTTGCCCGTCTCTGCTGTCTTTCTGTGAACTTCTCCAGCTGACAGTTTTGTCATCACCGGTCTCAGCAGATTTTCAGTCACTAGCAGAGGTGTCTTTGTACGTCTTCCCATGAGCGGCATTGCAGGGCTGCTGTCTGTTCCTTGTGACGGGGGTATTTCTGTGATCCAGCAGGGCCAGGCATGGGTCAGAACCTTCTCTCTTTTTCTTTTGCCATTGTTCTTTTGGCTGTTTTCACTGCCGATTCCACTTTCCCAGTACTTTGCGGCCATCCTGGAGATTTAGCTTCGCGTTTAAAGTCCCAGGCATTGCTGAAACTTCGGAACTCGTCTCTGAAGAGTACTGGGGGAGGAGGGGGGGGGTCATTGTCTGAGTAAAGGATGTCAGGTATGTGCAAAGTGTGTCTTTAGTTTTCGGATGACCGTTTTTCATGTGTGTGTTCTCCAAATGGTCCACTTGAGAGATAATCAACTATAACTTTGTAGTCTCTGTTGTTGAACTGGAACAGGTCGACCCGTCCCCACCCCGTCCCCGTCCCCACCCCGTCCCCACCCCGTCCCCCGTCCCGTCCCCTGTCCCCCCAGGGATGCTTTGGTGCTTCGTGTGGCCTCAGAGTCCGTTTCTACTGCTTCTCACACCCCATGCAGTGCAAATGCTGCATTGGCCCATGTATGTTCTCAGCCGGGTCAGTAGACTCCTCAGACATCCCTCGATTCCTATGTGTGAGGAATGGATTCGCTGCATTATCTCTGACCTGAGGCTAGCTGGCACAACGACTCGCTCACCTCCTGAAGATAACTCCTTTTGCACACTCAGCTCATCTCTGTTGTGAAAATACATGGCTACATCCAAGGGTACATGTTCTTACACTTCAGGCCACCCCTTGCAGGATCACATGTTTCAGTGTCTGGAGCTCCTGGTCCAGCTCAGTGGCTCTCTGGATGTGCTTTAGTCTCTCGCTTGACACAGGGAGGTAGTGTATCATATTGATTGATTTCACTTGGACCTTCACAGGGCCTCTGTTGTCTTGTTCTGTGAGGTACGCCCTGCTCAGGGTGTCGGCCAGCACCACATGTTTTCCCCGGAGCGTTTCGGAGACTGACCTCGTAGTTTTGGAGTCCCATGAGCATGTGTTTTAGTCTTTTTGGTGCTCTGAGGAGAGGCTTTGTCAGGATGCTCTCTAGAGGCATGTGATCTGACTGCATTTCCACAGTTCGTCTATACAGTCCATTCAGAAAGGATTCAGACCCCTTGACTTTTCCCCCATTTTGTTACGTTACAGCCTTATTCTAAAATGGATTAAATTGTGTTTTTTCCTCATAATGACAAAGCAAAAAACTGTTTTTTTTAATCAATTTTAGCAAATTTATTACAAATAAAAAACAGAATACTTGGAGTTTACCAAAATGCACTTAAAGGACTCTCAGACCATGAGAAACAAGATTCTCTGGTCTGATGAAACAAAGATTCAATCAATGAATCAATCAAATTTATTTATAAAGCCCTTCTTACATCAGCTGATGTCACAAAGTGCTGTACAGAAACCCAGCCTAAAACCCCAAACAGCAAACAATGCAGGTGTAGAAACACGGTGGCTAGGAAAAACTCCCCAGAAAGGCCAGAACCTAGGAAGAAACCTAGAGAGGAACCAGGCTATGTGGGGTGGCCAGTCCTCTTCTGGCTGTGCCGGGTGGAGATTAGAAACCTAGAGAGGAACCAGGCTATGTGGGGTGGCCAGTCCTCTTCTGGCTGTGCCGGGTGGAGATTAGAAACCTAGAGCAGGCGGCGAATCGCATCTCTGCATGTCTGGCAGACATATCAGTGTGGATGACGGATCACCACCTCAAGCTGAACTTCGGCAAGACGGAGCTGCTCTTCCTCCCGGGGAAGGACTGCCCGTTCCATGATCTCGCCATCACGGTTGACAACTCCATTGTGTCCTCCTCCCAGAGCGCTAAGAACCTTGGCGTGATCCTGGACAACAAACTGTCGTTCTCAACTAACATCAAGGCGGTGGCCCGTTCCTGTAGGTTCATGCTCTACAACATCCGCAGAGTACGACCCTGCCTCACACAGGAAGCGGCGCAGGTCCTAATCCAGGCACTTGTCATCTCCCGTCTGGATTACTGCAACTCGCTGTTGGCTGGGCTCCCTGCCTGTGCCATTAAACCCCTACAACTCATCCAGAACGCCGCAGCCCGTCTAGTGTTCAACCTTCCCAAGTTCTCTCACGTCACCCCGCTCCTCCGCTCTCTCCACTGGCTTCCAGTTGAAGCTCGCATCCGCTACAAGACCATGGTGCTTGCCTACGGAGCTGTGAGGGGAACGGCACCTCAGTACCTCCAGGCTCTGATCAGGCCCTACACCCAAATAAGGGCACTGCGTTCATCCACCTCTGGCCTGCTCGCCTCCCTACCACTGAGGAAGTACAGTTCCCGCTCAGCTCAGTCAAAACTGTTCGCTGCTCTGGCTCCCCAATGGTGGAACAAACTCCCTCACGACGCCAGGACAGCGGAGTCAATCACCACCTTCCGGAGACACTTGAAACCCCACCTCTTTAAGGAATACCTAGGATAGGATAAAGTAATCCTTCTCACCCCCCCCCCCCCTTAAAATATTTAGATGCACTATTGTAAAGTGGTTGTTCCACTGGATGTCATAAGGTGAATGCACCAATTTGTAAGTCGCTCTGGATAAGAGCGTCTGCTAAATGACTTAAATGTAAATGTAAATGTAGAGAGGAACCAGGCTATGTGGGGTGGCCAGTCCTCTTCTGGCTGTGCCGGGTGGAGATTAGAAACCTAGAGAGGAACCAGGCTATGTGGGGTGGCCAGTCCTCTTCTGGCTGTGCTGGGTGGAGATTATAACAGAACATGGCCAAGATGTTCAAACGTTCATAAATGACCAGCATGGTCGAATAATAATAATCACAGTAGTTTCGAGGGTGCAACAGGTCAGCACCTCAGGAGTAAATGTCAGTTGGCTTTTCATAGCCGATCATTAAGAGTATCTCTACCGCTCCTGCTGTCTCTAGAGAGTTGAAAACAGCAGGTCTGGGACAGGTAGCACGTCGGTGAACAGTTCAGGACTCCATAGATGCAGGCAGAACAGTTGAAACTGGAGTAGCATACTGGAGGCTGAGACACCTTCACACTCCTGGGCCAGACTACACTCAATCATAGTACATACTGAAGAGTTGAGTCTTCAATAGACCTAAAGGTTGAGACAGAGTTTGCGTCTCTCACATGGGTAGGCAGACCATTCCATAAAAATGGAGCTCTATAGGAGAAAGCCCTGCCTCCAGCTGTTTGCTTAGAAATTCTAGGGACAATTAGAAGGCCTGCGTCTTGTGACCGTAGCGTACGTGTAGGTATGTATGGCAGGACCAAATCAGAGAGATAGGTAGGAGCAAGCCCATGTAATGCTTTGTAGGTTAGCAGTAAAACCTTGAAATCAGCCCTTGCCTTAACAGGAAGCCAGTGTAGAGAGGCTAGCACTGGAGTAATATGATCAAATCTTTTGGTTCTAATCAGGATTCTAGCAGCCGTATTTAGCACTAACTGAAGTTTATTTAGTGCTTTATCTGGGTAGCCGGAAAGTAGAGCATTGCAGTAATATAACCTAAAAGTGACAAAAGCATGGATTAATTTTTCTGCATCATTTTTGGACAGAAAGTTT
This sequence comes from Oncorhynchus gorbuscha, assembly GCF_021184085.1. Classification (NCBI taxonomy): domain Eukaryota; kingdom Metazoa; phylum Chordata; class Actinopteri; order Salmoniformes; family Salmonidae; genus Oncorhynchus; species Oncorhynchus gorbuscha. The sequence continues at coordinate 4,701,366 of NC_060175.1, forward strand.
CTAACTTTTGCAATGTTACGTAGATGGAAAAAAGCTGTCCTTGTAACAGTCTTGATACTTTCGTCAAAAGAGAGATCAGGGTCCAGAGTAACGCCAAGGTCCTTCACAGTTTTATTTGAGACGACTGAACAACCATCAAGATTAATTGTCAGATTCGACAGAAGATCTCTTTTGTTTCTTGGGACCTAGAACAAGCATCTCTGTTTTGTCCGAGTTTAAAAGTAGAACATTTGCAGCTATCCACTTCCTTTTGTCTGAAACACAGGCTTCCAGGGAGGGCAATTTTGGGGCTTCACCATGTTTCATTGAAATGTACAGCTGTGTGTCATCCGCATAGCAGTGAAAGTTAACATTATGTTTCTGAATGACATCACCAAAAGGTAGAATATATAGTGAAAACAATAGTGGACCTAAAACGGAGCCGGAATTTACAGTTGATTTGTCCGAGGACAAACCATCGACAGAGACAAACTGATATCTTTCCGACAGATAAGATCTAAACCAGACCAAAAACCATCAAGTGCTATGATGAAACTGGCTCTCATGAGGACCCGCCACAGGAAAGGAAGACCCAGAGTTACCTCTGCTGCAGAGGATAAGTTCATTAAAGTTACCAGCCCAAATAAATGCTTCACAGAGTTCAAGTGAGAGTTCAATATCAACTGTTCAGAGGAGACTGCGTGAATCAGGCCTTCATGGTTGAATTGTTGCAGAGAAACCACTACTAAAGGACACCAATAAGAAGTGACTTGCTTGGGCCAAGAAACATGAGCAATGGACATTAGACCAGTGGAAATCTGTCCCTTGGTCTGATGAGTCCAAATTTGATATTTTTAGTTCCAACCGCTGTGTCTTTGTGAGACGCAGAGTAGGTAAACAGTTGATCTCTGCATGTGTGGTTCCCACCTTGAAGCATGGAGGAGGAGGTGTGATGGTGTGGGAGTGCTTTGCTGGTGACACTGTCTGTGATTTATTTAGAATTCAAGGCACACTTAACCAGCATGGTTACAGGTAAGGGCTATTTGGCCAAAGAGAATGATGGAGTGCTGCATCAGATAACCTGGCCTCCACAATCACATGACCTGAGATGGTTTGGGATGAGTTGGACTACAGAGTGATGGAAAAGCAGCCAACAAGTGCTCAGCATATGTGGGAACTCCTTCAAAACTGTTTGAAAAGTATTCCTCGTGAAGCTGGTTGAGAGAATGCCAAGAGTGTGCAAATCTGTCATCAAGACAAAAGTTGGCTACTTTGAAGAATCTAAAATATATTTTGATTTGTTTAACACTTTTTTGGGTACTTCCATATGTGTTATTTCATAGTTTTGATGTCGTCACTATTATTCTACATGTAGAAAATAGTAAAATAAAGAAAAACCCTTGAATGAGTAGGTGTCTGAACTTTTGAATGGTACTGTATATACATCAGAACATGTACATAGTGAACTCGTACATATACGTACACATATACAATACTTGTCAATATAAATAATAATACAGTAGTTCAGAACTCTACCTACTGCTTCTACCTACTGCTTCTACCTACTGCTTCTACCTACTGCTTCTACCTACTGCATCTACCTACTGCTTCTACCTACTGCTTCTACCTACTGCATCTACCTACTGCTTCTACCTACTGCTTCTACCTACTGCTTCTACCTACTGCTTGCATGTCAATATCAGACTGGGAAGAATATACGTTCTCCATCTCCCCCTAACTGGAGAAGGGGGTAGCTGCATCCCAATATGCCCACCGGAGGATGGGCGGCTGGTTGTGTCGAAAGGAAAGGAGTGGGCCTGTGGAAAGGAGTGGGGGTGTCGAAAGCGCTCTGCTACAGTACTGCGAGAGGATGAGTCTGAATCGTATTTCACTGTTAGTTTTAAACAAATAACCTTTACTGATACAACGGACTTCTGGCAAACAGGTGTGGCAAACCTTTGGCCCATTTTCTGCAAATTTACAGCAAGCTCATATTCAAATCAAATTTCACCTTACCGTGGAAATGCTTACTTTACAAGCCCTTCAACCCACAATGCAGTTCAAGAAACAGAGTTGATCCAATATTTACTAAATAAACTAAAGTAATGGGGGGTCAATGTAAATAGTCCAGGTGGCCATTTGATGAACTGTTCAGCAGTCTTATGGTTTGGGGGAAGAAGCTGTTCAGCAGTCTAATGGCTTGGGGGTAGAAGCTGTTCAGCAGTCTTATGGCTTGGGGGTAGAAGCTGTTCAGCAGTCTTATGGCTTGGGGGTAGAAGCTGTTCAGCAGTCTAATGGCTTGGGGATAGAAGCTGTTCAGCAGTCTTATGGCTTGGGGGTAGAAGCTGTTCAGCAGTCTTATGGCTTGGGGGTAGAAGCTGTTCAGCAGTCTTATGGCTTGGGGGTAGAAGCTGTTCAGCAGTCTTATGGCTTGGGGGTAGAAGCTGTTCAGCAGTCTTATGGCTTGGGGGTAGAAGCTGTTCAGCAGTCTAATGGCTTGGGGATAGAAGCTGTTCAGCAGTCTTATGGCTTGGGGGTAGAAGCTGTTCAGCAGTCTTATGGCTTGGGGGTAGAAGCTGTTCAGCAGTCTTATGGCTTGGGGGTAGAAGCTGTTCAGCAGTCTTATGGCTTGGGGGTAGAAGCTGTTCAGCAGTCTTATGGCTTGGGGGTAGAAGCTGTTCAGCAGTCTTATGGCTTGGGGGTAGAAGCTGTTCAGCAGTCTTATGGCTTGGGGGTAGAAGCTGTTCAGCAGTCTTATGGCTTGGGGGTAGAAGCTGTTCAGCAGTCTTATGGCTTGGGGGTAGAAGCTGTTCAGCAGTCTTATGGCTTGGGGGTAGAAGCTGTTCAGCAGTCTTATGGCTTGGGGGTAGAAGCTGTTCATCAAACAATTCTGGGAAACTTGTGGTGAACATTCTGTTTGCTGCAAAATCAACATTAAAATTTGTAATGTATCTACATAAACCAAATCACATAACTTTAAGTTAACTTACATCACAGAGCAGAAAAAAACGAAACGTACTAAATGTAGTAAATATACTAAACAATCAATGTCTTTAACAAATACAAATAAATCCAAAGCAACTTGAAATCATCAGCATGCTAATGAAGAAAATAGCAAAAATGGTAATTAATGGTTGAATCTTTTTTATGTAGCTACAACATTTACATGAGAGAAATGTAAACACTATGGGGATAATGGCCTTATGATGTTTACAGAATTAATTACATGAGCCAAATGATAACTTAGTAATAGATTAACCAATGAAAGTTTAAAAGATAATTAACAAAATTGTAATAATTAAAATAACAAAAACAAAATAAATCCCAGTTTAGAACTATTGCCTTTTTGAGTGAACTATGGAGAAGGCAGGTGGCCCTGTGGAAGTCCTTCGTCCAAAGCTTGTTGAAACAATCAGAAAACTAAACTAAATTAGCGTACTGAAAACAATTATTGAAAACAAGTAATATTTTGGCATCTTAAAAAGGTAGAAATTGAGTTATGCCTAATATGGCAATTCATATAATTTTTGACAAAATTAATTGTTGTCTCTCTAAAAAGGCTTGGTTAAAAATAACCCAATTTCGACAACCCAGCCTATGTAGATATTCCATGAAAAATCTGCCGTTTCCAGCTACAATAGTCATTTACAACACTAATAATGTCTACACTGTATTTCTGGTAAATTGTATGTTATTTTAATGGACATTTTTTTGTGCTTTTCTTTCAAAAACAAGGACATTTCTAAATGACCCCAAACTTTTGAATAGTAGTAAATGTACCGAATTTCATGACTTTAGGTCAAAATGGCTGAGTGAAGTGTCCTTTCAAAGTTAGAATTTTCAATCGCTTATTATTGCGCCACCATCTGGCCAATCAGTGTCATTTTGTAAAAGTCGGATTTCTATGGCAGCGGTGTTTCCAAGACAACTGGGAACTCAGGGGGAAAAAGGCGAGGTCTAACCTAATTACCCTAACCTACTACGTTAATTCTCCTAACCTGTTTGCGTAAATTATCCCAACCTGCTCCGAAAAATCTAATCTGACGTGTATTTGACAAAAACGTGATCCTTTCGAGCCATGACCGAGTTCCCAGTTGTTGTTTTTTTTTTAATTTATTTTTATTTTTATATTTATTTATTATTTATTTTATTAACAACAAATCAATTCATAAAGCACATGAGGGAACACAAGCATACATAGATTACATTCCCAGTTGTTTTAACGCAGCCTACGATATCGCGTGTGACGTACGTACGTACGCACCTACGTCTGTGTCTTGAATAGTCCTGTAACCTCAGTGCATGAGTTTTTTTCTTATTATTAAAGAATCATTAAATTCCTATTGGGTGAAGCTCTCTCTCAGGTCGGTACTTGTTTCATGGGCACTTAAACATGCTGAAACCTCAACACATGTTCTCTGCAAACTACCATTCACAGAGAATATGTGCCAAAAAAAAAGTGTGTTGAGTGATACCGGAAGATGATCCAGAATATCATTCTCCTAAATGTGTTTTTGGTCAAGCGCAAATAAGGACACTTCATTCGGCGTTGCTGTGTTGCTTTTATTGCAGAAGTAACACTAGAGGGAGCACTAATCACAACAAATCATACCCCATCCTTTGGTTCAGCACAAACTGTGTAGTGAAGGGAATAGAATATTATTGTACTACAAATACAACATATGACCATTCTCTTTAACAATTTTTTCTCAAGTCGGGGCGGCAGGGTATCCTAGTGGTTAGAGTGTAGAGGAGGCAGGTAGCCTAGTGGTTAGAGTGTAGAGGTGGCAGGGTAGCCTAGTGGTTAGAGTGTAGAGGTGGCAGGGTAGCCTAGTGGTTAGAGTGTAGAGGTGGCAGGGTAGCCTAGTGGTTAGAGTGTAGAGGTGGCAGGGTAGCCTAGTGGTTAGAGTGGAGGCGGCAGGGTAGCCTAGTGGTTAGAGTGTAGAGGTGGCAGGGTAGCCTAGTGGTTAGAGTGTAGAGGTGGCAGGTAGCCTAGTGGTTAGAGTGTAGAGGAGGCAGGTAGCCTAGTGGTTAGAGTGTAGAGGTGGCAGGGTAGCCTAGTGGTTAGAGTGGAGGCGGCAGGGTAGCCTAGTGGTTAGAGTGTAGAGGTGGCAGGGTAGCCTAGTGGTTAGAGTGTAGAGGTGGCAGGTAGCCTAGTGGTTAGAGCGTTGGACTAGTAAACGGAAGGTTGCAAGTTCAAACCCCAGAGTTGACAAGGTACAAATCTGTCGTTCTGCCCCTGAACAGGCAGTTACCCCACTGTTCCCAGGCCGTCATTGAAAATAAGAATTTGTTGTTAACTGACTTGCCTCTATAATTAAAGGTAAAATACATTTTTTTAAAGTCAACAATTACACAAACAATTATTTGTAAAAAAAATGTTTTTAACGCTGCATCGTCGTGAAGGGCTCGTATACCAAAGCATTTCACGGTTGAGTCTACACCCGTTGTATTTGACGCATGTGACTCGAACACATGGGTGTAAAACTAACTTGTTGCGTGTGACATTCGTCAAAATGGTTTTTACCTGTTCCCCCAAAAATATTTCACATGTAAATGTTTTAACTACAGCGTAGACTAATTGTATATTTCAACTGACTTGCCTAGTTAAATAAAAAAATACAAATAAATGACTGAGGATATGAGTCACACGTTGCTTTTTGACATAATGGAACATTTTCTGGGGCAATGACTTTCTGGAGGGCTGTTACGTACACACTTATCCTCTCGCGAGATTTGGCGTTTAGTATTCGTTCTTATAAACCCGGTTGTCTATCCTTGTCCTTTCGTTCGTCCTCAGTGCAGGATAACGAGACGTAGTTTTGGAACTGTAGCTATATGAACTATTAAGAGTGTTATATTTACAATAAAACAGCCGCTGAGATCTTTCCAAGACAATCTAGCTTTTTTTTTTAAAGCTTAGTTGTGAGAAGGTGATCCGAAGCATATCGAGGTAAGCAAATGAGATTAGGCTCCTTTCATTCTTAGTTCCTCGGTCAACCAGCTACTGTAGCCCGGCGTGTTAGTGCGTCTAACCGGGGCACATTCTCGCCGCTTGACTAAATGAAGATTTAGCTAGTGTTATTCATTGGGTAACGATGACATTGAAATGTAAGTAGTTATTAAAACCCTTCGGTATAGCTATGAAACTTAGTTTCCTTACGGAGTGGATACATATTATTGATTTTAAAAAACACAACAAATTTATGACTGGGGGTGTTGAATTATTGACGCACGATTTACGGGATATGCGGTTTGCATGATTTGTCTCCTCAGATTACACGAGAATGTAGGCTAGTTTGTAAAATACTTGTATCAGGACTGCCAACATTTGAAGAAAGCTTGGAGTGAGATTTGCTATATGAATTTCATTGCCCTTTGGCACAATCCCTAGACTGGGGGTCCTACGGCCCTAGACGATTTTACTGTTTTTAATTAAGACAATATACCTGCAATTCTATGTATTTTGACAAGGTTTAGGCCTATGTCCAGGGTGGACAATTAAGTGTATTCGGGATGCTTTGAAACATTAAATGAACACTCAAAATTTGACGACTTTTGTTATTTTGTTAATTTGGAGTATGAAAAGTATGCAAATATTTTATTTTAAAAAATGTGTTTGTTGGTTTGACACTTTTTTTATTCAGAGACTAATGAAATGAGAGAGGGAGACTGGAAAATGTTAGAAACGGTTGGAAGCAGGGATTGATCCTTGTTCTCAAGTGGAAAGTTATAAGCAAAGGCTCTGCACAGGAAATGCTAATAATCAAATTAAAAAACATTTCCTGTGTAACCTAATCATAGATTGCAGTCTGCTTATACATAGACTGCTTTCAAGTCAAGGACACAAACATGTTATAATTTGGTCATTTTGGGTTTAACTATTTCTTTAAAATGTGGATGGAATAGCATCCTGCGTGTTGGTCGCCCCAGAGCTATGTTTCCCAGGTGACGGGTGTTTGAAACATTTTCTTGTTATAACAATTTTAATTTGTCAAGATCGACCAACCTTCAAGAAAAATGTAATGCATTTCAATATCCAGGTGGTTTAGGTCTACTAGCTATAATATATCAATATCCAGGTGGTTTAGGTCTACTAGCTATAATATATCAATATCCAGGTGGTTTAGGTCTACTAGCTATAATATATCAATATCCAGGTGGTTTGGGTCTACTAGCTATAATAGATCAATATCCAGGTGGTTTGGGTCTACTAGCTATAATAGATCAATATCCAGGTGGTTTAGCTCTACTAGCTATAATAGATCAATATCCAGGTGGTTTAGCTATAATATATCAATATCCAGGTGGTTTAGCTCTACTAGCTATAATAGATCAATATCCAGGTGGTTTGGCTATAATATATCAATATCCAGGTGGTTTGGGTCTACTAGCTATAATATATCAATATCCAGGTGGTTTGGGTCTACTAGCTATAATATATCAATATCCAGGTGGTTTGGGTCTACTAGCTATAATATATCAATATCCAGGTGGTTTGGGTCTACTAGCTATAATATATCAATATCCAGGTGGTTTAGGTCTACTAGCTATAATATATCAATATCCAGGTGGTTTAGCTCTACTAGCTATAATAGATCAATATCCAGGTGGTTTGGCTATAATATATCAATATCCAGGTGGTTTGGGTCTACTAGCTATAATAGATCAATATCCAGGTGATTTGGCTATAATATATCAATATCCAGGTGGTTTGGGTCTACTAGCTATAATATATCAATATCCAGGTGGTTTAGCTCTACTAGCTATAATAGATCAATATCCAGGTGGTTTGGCTATAATATATCAATATCCAGGTGGTTTGGGTCTACTAGCTATAATATATCAATATCCAGGTGGTTTGGGTCTACTAGCTATAATATATCAATATCCAGGTGGTTTGGGTCTACTAGCTATAATATATCAATATCCAGGTGGTTTAGGTCTACTAGCCGAAGAGCTTTGACATGGTCTTACTATACATAGATAGTATGTGTTGTCCCCATACCCTCTCTGCCTAGCATGTAAACAATACTAAAATGTCCAATTGTTATATTTGACTCCTGGAGCATTTCAAATGCCAATGCTTATTTGTAAGACATATTCTAAACTGTTCAATGAACGGCTGCAAAAACAATATGTAAATCAATAAATGCATAGCCTCATCATTCATTTTCAAAGATGCACGTAGGCATGTCCGATCTCTGGTATGTGAATACTCTTGTCAGAATTGGGAATACGTGGAATACTAAAGTAATTGTGGGGAATAGCAGTATTGTGCTTGCTGTCAAGCACAGTTAATCACCCTGTATTTTAGCCCATTGTAGAGAATTGTTCCAGTGATCAGACTACATAAAGGGGGTAATAAAATATCCTGAAGAATATAGGACGTAACTCTACCCAAACTATTCTATATTTATTTTCGTTGTTGTTGCCCCCCCCCCTAGAATCAAACGTACACTTCTGGGTTCACAATCTGTTTGACAAAATTTAATTATTTTCAGTTCCAAATCGGGTCACCTTACCAAACTTCCCTGCTAAAACATACTGTAGGCCGGTCACCTTTTCGTTGTCACAGCCGAAATCCCAAATCACCAAACGAGAGGACTAACACAAGTGTGGATTGAATCAAATTTAGTACATGCTGTCAAAATACTCTTAAATAGGGAGGGGAGTAACAGCAACTTCATTTCGTTGACCACATTGTACATAAAACTAGCGCTAACATGCTGCTCTTTTTACAGTTTTTAATCAGATCAACTCTAATCTTGAGGGGCGATTTCTCTTAAAACGCGCATCCAATCCTCTTGATCCTTTACATAACTAGACCAGTCATATGCTTCAATGTGCTGCGGTTCACAGTGCTGTGGCAAGACCTTTCGATGGATAGAGTAGCTCAGTTGAAAAAATGTAAACTCGTTGACTATACAATGGGCTATTAGAAGCAGTACTTTCTAATGCGTGAGATACGAGAGGTGTGCCGCGAGGAGGAGGGTGAAATGCGTGTCTCACGGCCAATGAGTTGGCAGCTCTGTGATTTTCTTATTTATTTATTTTCCTGCTATGTGCCTGGCTACTGAATGGAGGCTAAGTTTTCCTCGACAGCCTTCCTCATTCCAGGAATAAGACTCAGTTTTCTTGTTGACGCTTTCCAGTGTTCTGGTAGGAAGTTGCAAAATTGTAAAACCTCAAAAAGCAAGCGTCTAGGACCTTATTCTTCTCTCTATCTCTCTCTATCTCTCTCTATCTCTCTCTATCTCTCTCTATCTCTCTCTATCTCTCTCTATCTCTCTCTATCTCTCTCTATCTCTCTCTATCTCTCTCTATCTCTCTCTATCTCTCTCTATCTCTCTCTATCTCTCTCTATCTCTCTCTATCTCTCTCTATCTCTCTCTATCTCTCTCTATCTCTCTCTATCTCTCTCTATCTCTCTCTATCTCTCTCTATCTCTCTCTATCTCTCTCTATCTCTCTCTATCTATCTCTATCTATCTCTATCTCTATCTCTCTGGAAGAATAATGTATGTACTGATCAATCGTTGTGAATTTCTCATTGTTGTGAGAAGCATTGTATTTATCATGTAAAGAGCAGCATGTTATTGTGTTTCATTAGTTTCACTATGTCACGGGCTTATTCCTATCCCACAGACTGCACTGTTTTGACATAGCTAGGCCCTATGACCTTCATTAGTTTCACTATGTCACGGGCTTATTCCTATCCCACAGACTGCACTGTTTTGACATGGCTAGGCCCTATGACCTTCATTAGTTTCACTATGTCACGGGCATATTCCTATCCCACAGACTGTACTGTTTTGACATGGCTAGGCCCTATGACCTTCATTAGTTTCACTATGTCACGGGCATATTCCTATCCCACAGACTGCACTGTTTTGACATAGCTAGGCCCTATGACCTTCATTAGTTTCACTATGTCACGGGCATATTCCTATCCCACAGACTGCACTGTTTTGACATAGCTAGGCCCTATGACCTTCATTAGTTTCACTATGTCACGGGCATATTCCTATCCCACAGACTGCACTGTTTTGACATAGCTAGGCCCTATGACCTTCATTAGTTTCACTATGTCACGGGCATATTCCTATCCCACAGACTGTACTGTTTTGACATAGCTAGGCTCTATGACCTTCATTAGTTTCACTATGTCACGGGCATATTCCTATCCCACAGACTGTACTGTTTTGACATAGCTAGGCCCTATGACCTTCATTAGTTTCACTATGTCACGGGCATATTCCTATCCCACAGACTGTACTGTTTTGACATAGCTAGGCCCTATGACCTTCATTAGTTTCACTATGTCACGGGCATATTCCTATCTCACAGACTGTACTGTTTTGACATAGCTAGGCCCTATGACCTTCATTAGTTTCACTATGTCACGGGCATATTCCTATCCCACAGACTGTACTGTTTTGACATAGCTAGGCCCTATGACCTTCATTAGTTTCACTATGTCACGGGCATATTCCTATCCCACAGACTGTACTGTTTTGACATAGCTGGGCCCTATGACCTTCATTAGTTTCACTATGTCACGGGCATATTCCTATCTCACAGACTGTACTGTTTTGACATAGCTGGGCCCTATGACCTTCATTAGTTTCACTATGTCACGGGCATATTCCTATCCCACAGACTGCACTGTTTTGACATAGCTAGGCCCTATGACCTTCATTAGTTTCACTATGTCACGGGCATATTCCTATCCCACAGACTGTACTGTTTTGACATAGCTAGGCCCTATGACCTTCATTAGTTTCACTATGTCACGGGCATATTCCTATCCCACAGACTGCACTGTTTTGACATAGCTAGGCCCTATGACCTTCATTAGTTTCACTATGTCACGGGCATATTCCTATCCCACAGACTGTACTGTTTTGACATAGCTGGGCCCTATGACCTTCATTAGTTTCACTATGTCACGGGCATATTCCTATCCCACAGACTGTACTGTTTTGACATAGCTAGGCCCTATGACCTTCATTAGTTTCACTATGTCACGGGCATATTCCTATCTCACAGACTGCACTGTTTTGACATAGCTAGGCCCTATGACCTTCATTAGTTTCACTATGTCACGGGCATATTCCTATCCCACAGACTGCACTGTTTTGACATAGCTGGGCCCTATGACCTTCATTAGTTTCACTATGTCACGGGCATATTCCTATCCCACAGACTGTACTGTTTTGACATAGCTAGGCCCTATGACCTTCATTAGTTTCACTATGTCACGGGCATATTCCTATCTCACAGACTGTACTGTTTTGACATAGCTGGGCCCTATGACCTTCATTAGTTTCACTATGTCACGGGCATATTCCTATCCCACAGACTGTACTGTTTTGACATAGCTGGGCCCTATGACCTTCATTAGTTTCACTATGTCACGGGCATATTCCTATCCCACAGACTGTACTGTTTTGACATAGCTGGGCCCTATGACCTTACCTGCTTCAGATAAGAAATGTGAATGCCTAGCTATTCATACCACATTAATGTTCAACTTCTCACTCAGAGTATAGCTTTATTGATTACAACTTGGGGGAAATTGTTTTAAATGGACAAGACTTGAATCAATGACAAAACACAAGGTTAGGAAACACACCCATAAAATGTCTGGTTTACAGGAGATCTTATCTCTTTTCCCTCAGGCTTGGACAATCGTTAGAAGGATGGAGACTATAATTCGTCGCTGCCCGTTCCTGTCCCGTGTTCCCCAGGCCTTCTTCCAGCAGGCCCGGAAATCCCTGGTGGTCTATGCCCAGAAATGTCCTGTGATGATGGACCTCGCTTCCAAGCCTCTGACCCGCTCCCTCTGTTCCTCACCGGCTAGCTTCCAGAAAGCGGATGACACGGTGACTTCAGCTCAGACATCAGCCGAGAAGGGTAGGTGATCTTGTGACACGGTGACTTCAGCCCGAGAAGGGATCTGGTCATAAACTGTAACATCATGATGTGTTGTTACGTTAACATATGAATTATGACCCCAAGGTTTCCTCCGTTGGAAAAAATCTCTTTGGCTGTGTTTTCCCAACCTGCTCACATCACTAGGAAAAACCACTCGTAGTATTGTGTACGTTTTTAAAAGGTCTTTATCTGTGTGTCGCTCTTAGTCTTCTAACCCTAGTATCTTCTGTGCTTTAGTAGCTGATGGTGGCACCACCACCAAGCTGCCTCAGAGCCACCCCCTTCCCAAGCCCCCCTCTGGCCAGGCCTCGGTGGCCTCCAAGTGCCCCTTCCTGGCGGCTGAGATGGGCCAGAACAGCGGTGTGGTGCGCCAGGCCAGCCTCCAGCTGCAGGAGGACGTGCAGGAGGTCCGCACCGTTCAGAAAGGTAAACGAGGGGTTAAACTACCTGGAGCTTTGTTCCTTTGTTGTAGAGGTCGGTACTTCAGAGGGTCCGCGGACAGATGTAAACATGATTTTTTTAAAATTAACATTACTAACAGATTTTAAATACGTTTTGGAGAAGGGATCTGTGGCCCTGTACCTCTCTGTCTCCTCCGATATGACCCCAGCCCTATACCTCTCTGTCTCCTCAGATGTGACCCCAGCCCTATACCTCTCTGTCTCCTCAGATGTGACCCCAGCCCTATACCTCTGTCTCCTCAGATGTGACCCCAGCCCTATACCTCTCTGTCTTCCCCAGATGTGACCCCAGCCCTATACCTCTCTGTCTTCCCCAGATGTGACCCCAGCCCTATACCTCTCTGTCTCCCCAGATGTGACCCCAGCCCTATACCTCTCTGTCTCCCCAGATGTGACCCCAGCCCTATACCTCTGTCTCCCCAGATGTGACCCCAGCCCTATACCTCTCTGTCTCCCCAGATGTGACCCCAGCCCTATACCTCTCTGTCTTCCCCAGATGTGACCCCAGCCCTATACCTCTCTGTCTTCCTCAGATGTGACCCCAGCCCTATACCTCTCTGTCTCCTCAGATGTGACCACAGCCCTATACCTCTGTCTCCTCAGATGTGACCCCAGCCCTATACCTCTCTGTCTTCCCCAGATGTGACCCCAGCCCTATACCTCTCTGTCTTCCCCAGATGTGACCCCAGCCCTATACCTCTCTGTCTTCCCCAGATGTGACCCCAGCCCTATACCTCTCTGTCTTCCCCAGATGTGACCCCAGCCCTATACATCTCTGTCTCCTCAGATGTGACCCCAGCCCAGGCTCTGGCCAGTAGTTCCTCCTCAAAGTCTGGAGGTCTTACCCGAACCGATCTGATGAAGAAGCTGCTGAATCAACGTCCAGCCAGGGTGTCCCATTTACTGCAGGAGAACATGCCCAGCTGTGAGTCACATGACCAGACTATTCAAACCAAACTTTATTGTCCTTGTCGTAGAGACTCATTTTAAATGAATGAGTTCTATTTAAATGAAAAAATGTTGTCATTGTGAGGCCGTGAACATACAAGGTAGAATAGAGTATACAGTCAGTTGATAAAACATTAGGAACACCTCATATAAGGGCTGTCGCCTATTGTAACCGATGACCCACGGTTATCTCCTCCTATGCTCTCTGGACATGTTCCTATTACCCAACTCACTCATGATCATCAGTTCCTAATGGCCTGGTACTCTGGGGCTCTATTGTCCCCCCTCTGGGGCTCTATTGTCCCCCCTCTGGGGCTCTATTGTCCCCCCTCTGGGGCTCTATTGTCCCCCCTCTGGGGCTCTATTGTCCCCCCTCTGGGGCTCCATTGTGCCTTTTTATATACAATATATACTTCGGCCGCATATTACACATAGCAGAATTTATATTTTTATATTTTATGATTTGATGTCTATACTAAAATGAAACCTAGCTATTTTATATAATTACGGCCGACGTATTCCATTTAACCACAGAATATAACGCCACTGTACATTTCCATCTCCTCCTCTTCCTCTGTCCTTCAATACTTCCTCCAGCACACAGAAAGAGGGCCTGACAACAGTTTTTAATAAAAAATATGTTTCGTTGGGAAAACATGTTCCCAAAACACTTCAATTGGTTTCACAAATTAAGCACTGGGTAGCTGCAGGAATGGGGTTGGAGAGCCCATGGTATACAGAGTACTGGGTAGCTGCAGGAACAGGGTTGGAGAACCCAGGGTATACAGAGTACTGGGTAGCTGCAGGAACGGGGTTGAAGAACCCAGGGTACACAGAGTACTGGGTAGCTGCAGGAACGGGGTTGGAGAACCCAGGGTACACAGAGTACTGGGTAGCTGCAGGAACGGGGTTGGAGAACCCAGGGTACACAGAGTACTGGGTAGCTGCAGGAACGGGGTTGGAGAACCCAGGGTACACAGAGTACTGGGTAGCTGCAGGAACGGGGTTGGAGAACCCAGGGTACACAGAGTACTGGGTAGCTGCAGGAACGGGGTTGGAGAACCCAGGGTACACAGAGTACTGGGTAGCTGCAGGAACGGGGAACACTTTCCATATTAAGACAATAATTAATTGATCTGTGAAAATATTATGTTCCCCAGCGAGAACAGTTGCTCAAATAGAAGAGGGAACTAACAAGAGTCACTGACAACAACCAGAACTAAACAGGTGGGGTTTTAGGAGGGGTTCTGAAAGACACTCATGGGGGATTCCACTGGAAGTTGACTAGCAACAACTGGGACCTAAAAGACACACATCATGAGACCCACTAAGACGCAAACAAAAGAAACCCACACCAAACTTAGACAGGAAGCAAACCAAAAAATGGAGCAAAATGAAAACAGGAAAGATCAGTTAAAGGAATGTTTTTCTAGAAATCAACTAGGGAGAGACTACTAAAGGAGTTAACCCTTCACATCTCATTAGTCAGTAACGTATACTGACTAACGAGGTGACCAACCAGCACAGGAGTAACACATACAGAGTAATGAGGTGACCAACCAGCACATGAGTAACATACCGACTAATGAGGTGACCAACCAGCACATGAGTAACACATACCGACTAACGAGATGACCATCCAGCACATGAGTAACACATATTGACTAACGAGGTGACCAACCAGCACATGAGTAACACATATTGACTAACGAGGTGACCAACCAGCACATGAGTAACACATACCGACTAACGAGATGACCATCCAGCACATGAGTAACACATATTGACTAACGAGGTGACCAACCAGCACATGAGTAACACATACCAACTAACGAGGTGACCAACCAGCACAGGAGTAACACATACCGACTAACGAGGTGACCAACCAGCAAAGGAGTAACACATACTGACTAACGAGGTGACCAACCAGCACATGAGTAACACATAGTGACTAACGAGGTGACCAACCAGCACAGGAGTAACACATACTGACTAACGAGGTGACCAACCAGCAAAGGAGTAACACATACTGACTAACGAGGTGACCAACCAGCACATGAGTAACACATAGTGACTAACGAGGTGACCAACCAGCAAAGGAGTAACACATACTGACTAACGAGGTGACCAACCAGCACATGAGTAACACATACCGACTAACGAGGTGACCAACCAGCACAGGAGTAACACATAGTGACTAACGAGGTGACCAACCAGCACAGGAGTAACACATACCGACTAACGAGGTGACCAACCAGCACAGGAGTAACACATAGTGACTAACGAGGTGACCATCCAGCACAGGAGTAACACATACTGACTAACGAGGTTACCATCCAGCACAGGAGTAACACATACTGACTAACGAGGTGACCAACCAGCACAGGAGTAACACATACTGACTAACGAGGTGACTAACCAGCACAGGAGTAACACATACTGACTAACGAGGTGACCAACCAGCACAGGAGTAACACATAGTGACTAACGAGGTGACCAACCAGCACAGGAGTAACACATACTGACTAACGAGGTGACTAACCAGCACAGGAGTAACACATACTGACTAACGAGGTGACCAACCAGCACAGGAGTAACACATACTGACTAACGAGGTGACTAACGAGTTGACACTAATCGCGTTAACATCCAACCTCAATATAAATGGAAAAATCAAAGCCTGTAACAGATGGGTGAAAATACTGTATGATCACATGATGAGAACATCTGTGCAGCCTGAGGCAAGGATCAGAGCACAAGCCTTTTTTGCCACTTTCTCAAATCGTCAATAGCCTTTAGTCACATCTTACTGTCCACACAGTGCATTATTCTATAATGGATTCAATTATTGTTTCTCATCGATCTAAACACAATAAACCCCAAATGACATCACAATACCCCATAATGACATCACAATACCCCATAATGACATCACAATACCCCATAATGACATCACAATACCCCATAATGACATCACAATACCCCATAATGACATCACAATACCCCATAATGACAAAGCCAAAACCGTTTTTCTAGATACATTTTTGTTGTTGTTGTGCAAATGTATTATATAAACATACCTTATGCAAATAAGGTATGTAGACCCTTTTGAGGTGACTCAATTGAGCTCAGGTGCATCCTGTTTCCATTGATCATCCTTGAGATGTTTCTTCAACTTGATTGGAATCCACCTGTGGTCAATTCAATTGATTGGACATGATTTGGAAAGGCACACACCTGTCTATATAAAGGTCCCACAGTTGACAGTGCATGTCAGAGTAAAAACGTAGCTATGAGGTCTCAATGCTTTAAAAAATCCTTCTTTAACATGTCTCCGCCCCTTCATCTACACTGATTTTGAAGTGGATTAAACAAGTGACATCACTAAGGGATCATATCTTTAACCTGTATTCACCTGGTCAGTCTGTCCTGGAAAGAGCAGTAGTCACACACACACACACACACACACACACACACACACACACACACACACACACACACACACACACACACACACACACACACACACACACACACACACACACACACACACACACACACACACACACACACACACACACACACACACACACACACACACACACGAACTATCTCCTAGCTCTGTTATCAATAAAACCCAGGGTGTATATTTCTCCTATTACACACACACACACACACACTACTATGAAACAGAATAAAACCGAAAGACTGCACCTGTTCAAAGTGTCCTGAAAGAGGATAGCGTTAAGCATGTTCTCTCTTGTCTTTTATTAAAACGGCGACACCTCAATGTGATCTTTACCGTCTCTAATCATGTTTGCTTCCTTTTTTTTTGTCTCCTCCCTACAGTCTCTAACTTCCGCTACGATGAGTTCTTTGAGAGGAAGATTGAGGAGAAGAAGAGTGACCACACATACCGTGTCTTTAAGACGGTAAACCGGCGAGCCACGGACTTCCCCATGGGTGACGACTACACCGATTCCCTTAGCGACAGGAGAGACGTGTCTGTGTGGTGCTC
The DNA here is from genome assembly GCF_021184085.1 of Oncorhynchus gorbuscha. Taxonomy (NCBI): domain Eukaryota; kingdom Metazoa; phylum Chordata; class Actinopteri; order Salmoniformes; family Salmonidae; genus Oncorhynchus; species Oncorhynchus gorbuscha. Next base: position 4,718,711 of record NC_060175.1, read on the forward strand.
CAATGACTACCTGGGCATGAGCAGACACCCGCGGGTCGTCAACTCCATCACGTAAGTAGCCGGACAACTGGCGATGAGTTTGGTAGTTGGACGGATCGATAAATGAGGTGAACAGTGGTGATGTTTTGAGTTTGGTAGTTGGACAGATCGATAAATGAGGTGAACAGTGGTGATGTTTTGAGTTTGGTAGTTGGACGGATCGATAAATGAAGACAGACGGGTGTTGCTCAGTATGGCTATATAAAGGGGCTGTTTTGATTTCCCATTGAAACTGAGAATTAGCATTTTTTTCCCCCACACAGATACGAGTACCTCCACAGTTTTAACTCTTTCAAAAACATTTGTTCTTGTTACCTACTGAACACAACCATGGATAGATCAATGGGCTATATTTCTCCCTGAGGAGACGGGACTAAACTGGTAGTTTCATGAAGAACCAATTACCTATCCATTGGCCTAGATGCCCACACAGAGCTGTTAACAAACCAGGGAAGGTGTCTACCTGGTTAATTGGCCAGTTCACTATTGTTTTCTGTTTGTCTGGTGTTCTTGACAGAGAGCCGTTGGGTTGTCATGGTTTCCCGTGGATTTTGTTTTACCGTTGTTGTTGACTGTTGTTTCCAGGGAGACGTTGCGTTGTCATGGTTTCCCGAGGATTTTGTTTTACCGTTGTTGTTGACTGTTGTTTCCAGGGAGACGTTGCGTTGTCATGGTTTCCAGTGGATTTTGTTTTACCCTTGTTGTTGACTGTTGTTTCCAGGGAGACGTTGCGTTGTCATGGTTTCCAGTGGATTTTGTTTTACCCTTGTTGTTGACTGTTGTTTCCAGGGAGACGTTGCGTTGTCATGGTTTCCAGTGGATTTTGTTTTACCCTTGTTGTTGACTGTTGTTTCCAGGGAGACGTTGCGTTGTCATGGTTTCCCGTGGATTTTGTTTCACCGTTGTTGTTGACTGTTGTTTCCAGGGAGACGTTGCGTAAGCATGGCAGTGGGGCTGGAGGAACCAGGAACATCTCTGGGACCAGTAAGTTCCACGTGGAACTGGAACAGGAACTAGCAGACCTCCACAGGAAGGACGCTGCGCTACTCTTCACTTCCTGCTTTGTAGCCAATGACTCCACCCTGTTCACCCTGGCCAAGATGATACCAGGTAAGCATATCACCTTATCTGTACTGAACTAACTCAATGTACTTACAGGGCCAGCTAAATAATAATCACCTGAACTAACAGACATTGGCCTGCCTCTACGACCAGGTAATCTCCTCACCTGACCTGAACTAACAGACATTGGCCTGCCTCTACGACCAGGTAATCTCCTCACCTGACCTGAACTAACAGACATTGGCCTGCCTCTACGACCAGGTAATCCCCTCACCTGACCTGAACTAACAGACATTGGCCTGCCTCTACGACCAGGTAATCCCCTCACCTGACCTGAACTAACAGACATTGGCCTGCCTCTACGACCAGGTAATCCCCTCACCTGACCTGAACTAACAGACATTGGCCTGCCTCTACGACCAGGTAATCCCCTCACCTGACCTGAACTAACAGACATTGGCCTGCCTCTACGACCAGGTAATCTCCTCACCTGACCTGAACTAACAGACATTGGCCTGCCTCTACGACCAGGTAATCCTCTCACCTGACCTGAACTAACAGACATTGGCCTGCCTCTACGACCAGGTAATCCCCTCACCTGACCTGAACTAACAGACATTGGCCTGCCTCTACGACCAGGTAATCCTCTCACCTGACCTGAACTAACAGACATTGGCCTGCCTCTAGGACCAGGTAATCCCCTCACCTGAACTAACAGACATTGGCCTGCCTCTACGACCAGGTAATCCTCTCACCTGACCTGAACTAACAGACATTGGCCTGCCTCTAGGACCAGGTAATCCCCTCACCTGACCTGAACTAACAGACATTGGCCTGCCTCTACGACCAGGTAATCTCCTCACCTGACCTGAACTAACAGACATTGGCCTGCCTCTAGGACCAGGTAATCCCCTCACCTGAACTAACAGACATTGGCCTGCCTCTACGACCAGGTAATCCTCTCACCTGACCTGAACTAACAGACATTGGCCTGCCTCTAGGACCAGGTAATCCCCTCACCTGAACTAACAGACATTGGCCTGCCTCTAGGACCAGGTAATCCCCTCACCTGACCTGAACTAACAGACATTGGCCTGCCTCTAGGACCAGGTAATCCCCTCACCTGAACTAACAGACATTGGCCTGCCTCTACGACCAGGTAATCCCCTCACCTGAACTAACAGACATTGGCCTGCCTCTACGACCAGGTAATCTCCTCACCTGACCTGAACTAACAGACATTGGCCTGCCTCTAGGACCAGGTAATCCCCTCACCTGAACTAACAGACATTGGCCTGCCTCTAGGACCAGGTAATCCCCTCACCTGACCTGAACTAACAGACATTGGCCTGCCTCTACGACCAGGTAATCCTCTCACCTGACCTGAACTAACAGACATTGGCCTGCCTCTACGACCAGGTAATCCCCTCACCTGACCTGAACTAACAGACATTGGCCTGCCTCTACGACCAGGTAATCCCCTCACCTGACCTGAACTAACAGACATTGGCCTGCCTCTAGGACCAGGTAATCTCCTCACCTGACCTGAACTAACAGACATTGGCCTGCCTCTACGACCAGGTAATCCCCTCACCTGACCTGAACTAACAGACATTGGCCTGCCTCTACGACCAGGTAATCCCCTCACCTGAACTAACAGACATTGGCCTGTCTGGCGGTCCCCTCTGGGCCGGTTGAGCGGTCCCCTCTGGGCCGGTTGAGCGGTCCCCTCTGGGCCGGTTGAGCGGTCCCCTCTGGGCCGGTTGAGCGGTCCCCTCTGGGCCGGTTGAGCGGTCCCCTCTGGGCCGGTTGAGCGGTCCCCTCTGGGGCGGTTGAGCGGTCCCCTCTGGGGCGGTTGAGCGGTCCCCTCTGGGCCGGTTGAGCGGTCCCCTCTGGGCCGGTTGAGCGGTCCCCTCTGGGGCGGTTGAGCGGTCCCCTCTGGGGCGGTTGAGCGGTCCCCTCTGGGGCGGTTGAGCGGTCCCCCCTGGGGCGGTTGAGCGGTCCCCCCTGGGGCGGTTGAGCGGTCCCCCCTGGGGCGGTTGAGCGGTCCCCCCTGGGGCGGTTGAGCGGTCCCCCCTGGGGCGGTTGAGCGGTCCCCCCTGGGGCGGTTGAGCGGTCCCCTCTGGGCCAGGGGCCAGTTAAGCGGTCTCCTCTAGGCCAGTTGAGCGGTCTCCTCTAGGCCAATCGAGCGGTCTCCACTAGGCCAGTCGAGCGGTCTCCTCTAGGCCAGTCGAGCGGTCTCCTCTAGGCCAGTCGAGCGGTCTCCTCTAGGCCAGTCGAGCGGTCTCCTCTAGGCCAGTCGAGCGGTCTCCTCTAGGCCAGTCGAGCGGTCTCCTCTAGGCCAGTCGAGCGGTCTCCTCTAGGCCAGTCGAGCGGTCTCCTCTAGACAAGTCGAGCGGTCTCCTCTAGACAAGTCGAGCGGTCTCCTCTAGGCCAGTCGAGCGGTCTCCTCTAGGCCAGTCGAGCGGTCTCCTCTAGGCCAGTCGAGCGGTCTCCTCTAGGCCAGTCGAGCGGTCTCCTCTAGGCCAGTCGAGCGGTCTCCACTAGGCCAGTCGAGCGGTCTCCTCTAGACAAGTCGAGCGGTCTCCTCTAGACAAGTCGAGCGGTCTCCTCTAGGCCAGTCGAGCGGTCTCCTCTAGGCCAGTCGAGCGGTCTCCTCTAGGCCAGTCGAGCGGTCTCCTCTAGGCCAGTCGAGCGGTCTCCTCTAGGCCAGTCGAGCGGTCTCCTCTAGACAAGTCGAGCGGTCTCCTCTAGACAAGTCGAGCGGTCTCCTCTAGGCCAGTCGAGCGGTCTCCTCTAGGCCAGTCGAGCGGTCTCCTCTAGGCCAGTCGAGCGGTCTCCTCTAGGCCAGTCGAGCGGTCTCCTCTAGGCCAGTCGAGCGGTCTCCTCTAGGCCAGTCGAGCGGTCTCCTCTAGGCCAGTCGAGCGGTCTCCTCTAGACAAGTCGAGCGGTCTCCTCTAGGCCAGTCGAGCGGTCTCCTCTAGGCCAGTCGAGCGGTCTCCTCTAGACAAGTCGAGCGGTCTCCTCTAGACAAGTCGAGCGGTCTCCTCTAGACAAGTCGAGCGGTCTCCTCTAGACAAGTCGAGCGGTCTCCTCTAGGCCAGTCGAGCGGTCTCCTCTAGGCCAGTCGAGCGGTCTCCTCTAGACAAGTCGAGCGGTCTCCTCTAGACAAGTCGAGCGGTCTCCTCTAGACAAGTCGAGCGGTCTCCTCTAGACAAGTCGAGCGGTCTCCTCTAGACAAGTCGAGCGGTCTCCTCTAGACAAGTCGAGCGGTCTCCTCTAGACAAGTCGAGCGGTCTCCTCTAGACAAGTCGAGCGGTCTCCTCTAGACAAGTCGAGCGGTCTCCTCTAGACAAGTCGAGCGGTCTCCTCTAGGCCAGTCGAGCGGTCTCCTCTAGGCCAGTCGAGCGGTCTCCTCTAGGCCAGTCGAGCGGTCTCCTCTAGGCCAGTCGAGCGGTCTCCTCTAGGCCAGTCGAGCGGTCTCCTCTAGGCCAGTCGAGCGGTCTCCTCTAGGCCAGTCGAGCGGTCTCCTCTAGACAAGTCGAGCGGTCTCCTCTAGACAAGTCGAGCGGTCTCCTCTAGACAAGTCGAGCGGTCTCCTCTAGACAAGTCGAGCGGTCTCCTCTAGACAAGTCGAGCGGTCTCCTCTAGACAAGTCGAGCGGTCTCCTCTAGACAAGTCGAGCGGTCTCCTCTAGACAAGTCGAGCGGTCTCCTCTAGACAAGTCGAGCGGTCTCCTCTAGACAAGTCGAGCGGTCTCCTCTAGACAAGTCGAGCGGTCTCCTCTAGACAAGTCGAGCGGTCTCCTCTAGGCCAGGTAGTTGTGGATTCAAGCTGTTGTACTTCGTGCTCCATGTTGTGTCTCTGTGGATCATGGAGCTGAAATGTCTGTCGGCTAAGTCACCTCGGTAAAATAGGGTTAGTAATTATATCATACTGCATATTAATCTGGGTTATCAGGATCCTAAACAGGCTTTTATTATCCTTCCCAATCTCACACGAGAGATTGTCAAGATGATCTCCTGAATAAACAAAAGATGGAAAATAAATTAATCTGTGCCATGGCTTTGAGGAGGGCTGCTTTGAGGAGGGCTGCTTTGAGGAGGGCTGCTTTGAGGAGGGCTGCTTTGAGGAGGGCTGCTTTGAGGAGGGCTGCTTTGAGGAGGGCTGCTTTGAGGAGGGCTGCTTTGAGGAGGGCTGCTTTGAGGAGGGCTGCTTTGAGGAGGGCTGCTTTGAGGAGGGCTGCTTTGAGGAGGGCTGCTTTGAGGAGGGCTGCTTTGAGGAGGGCTGCTTTGAGGAGGGCTGCTTTGAGGAGGGCTGCTTTGAGGAGGGCTGCTTTGAGGAGGGCTGCTTTGAGGAGGGCTGCTTTGAGGAGGGCTTTACTGCAATGTTTAAAACAATTATTTAAAAAAAAAAGTATTTTAGTTGAATGCACTAACTGTAAATCGCTTTGGATTACTGCGTCTGCTAAATGACGAACGTGAAATGGTACTAAACAGGTGTTTTATTCCCCCCCTCTCTCTCTCTCTCTCTCTCTCTCTCTCTAGGCTGTGAAATATATTCTGATGCAGGGAATCATGCCTCAATGATCCAGGGCATCAGGAACAGCGGAGCCAAGAAGTTCGTATTTCGTCACAATGACCCCAACCACTTGAGAGAGCTGCTACAGAAGTCAGACCCGTCCACTCCAAAGATCGTAGCCTTCGAGACGGTCCACTCCATGGATGGTGAGTGGAGCTGGGTCCCATATGGCACCCTATTCCCTATGTGAAGTGCCTTAACGTGACCTGCGATGTGTAACTAAAATATCCTGTTGACGTCAGTGCTGTGATTTGAATAGAACGTTTACAGGTCTGATTTGCCTGAATAGTTCTAATCTGAATTTGTGGAGGTGACTCAGTGAAGCCTGAATAGTTCTAATCTGAATATGATAGGTGATTCAGTGAAGCCTAAATAGCAGGATATAACCCTCTTATTAAAATGTCCTACACTGGTTATATGATATTTGCTGTTGGTTCCTGTTGAAGAAATGTGTAAATTAGGGCCGGGACAATGTCAGTACCACCGTACTCATTAGTATCGTGGCAAGGAAACAAAACGCCAAGCTGATTTGAACTTCTTTAGGAAAACAGCCGTAATGTTGGAAACAAACGTCATTATGTTGTCATCAGGAGTCACGTTGATTTATTTTCCAAGCTACAGCAGGTTCTTAAAGGACCAAACAGTTTGGTCTGCTTCGTGTTAGAAGATTTTGACATGGAAAAAATATTGGGATACTGGGTATCGTTCCGTGTAAAAACCCTCCTGCTAAATTAGTTATATGATATTAACCATTTTGTTGTTTGTTTGTATGGTATAACTCTACCTTTTTAAAATGCCTCATTTAATTATTTATTTTATTTTTCTCTTAAAGGTGCGGTGTGTCCCACTGTAACCCTACCTTTAAAATGCCTCATTCATTATTTATTTTTCTCTTAAAGGAGCGGTGTGTAGCCCTGCCTTTAACCCTCTAGGCAGGGTTAACCCTGCCACTGTAACCCTGCCTTTAAAATGCCTCATTCATTATTTATTTTTCTCTTAAAGGAGCGGTGTGTAGCCCTGCCTTTAACCCTCTAGGCAGGGTTAACCCTGCCACTGTAACCCTGCCTTTAAAATGCCTCATTCATTATTTATTTTTCTCTTAAAGGAGCGGTGTGTAGCCCTGCCTTTAACCCTCTAGGCAGGGTTAACCCTGCCACTGTAACCCTGCCTTTAAAATGCCTCATTCATTATTTATTTTTCTCTTAAAGGAGCGGTGTGTAGCCCTGCCTTTAACCCTCTAGGCAGGGTTAACCCTGCCTTTAAAATGCCTCATTCATTATTTATTTTTGTCTTAAAGGAGCGGTGTGTAGCCCTGCCTTTAACCCTCTAGTCAGGGTTAACCCTGCCACTGTAACCCTGCCTTTAAAATGCCTCATTCATTATTTATTTTTCTCTTAAAGGAGCGGTGTGTCCTCTGGATGAGTTGTGTGATGTGGCCCATGAGTTGGGAGCCATCACGTTTGTTGACGAGGTGCATGCGGTGGGGCTGTATGGCGCCAGGGGAGGAGGTATCGGGGAGCGAGACGGCATCATGCACAAGATGGACATCATCTCTGGAACACTGGGTCAGTATTAAATCTAAACACTGTTCAAAATGTTCCCAATGACTACTAGTTAACAGCATTTTACCCCCCTCCCCCAATGACTACTTGTTAACAGCATTTTATCCCCCCTCCCCCAATGACTACTAGTTAACAGCATTTTACCCCCTCCCCTCCCCCAATGACTACTAGTTAACAGCATTTTACCCCCTTCCACTCCCCCAATGACTACTTGTTAACAGCATTTTACCCCCTCCCCCCCCCAATGACTACTAGTTAACAGCATTTTACCCCCTCCCCTCCCCCAATGACTACTAGTTAACAGCATTTTACCCCCTCCCCTCCCCCAATGACTACTAGTTAACAGCATTTTACCCCCTCCACTCCCCCAATGACTACTAGTTAACAGCATTTTACCCCCTCCCCTCCCCCAATGACTACTTGTTAACAGCATTTTACCCCCTCCCCTCCCCCAATGACTACTAGTTAACAGCATTTTACTCCCCTCCCCCAATGACTACTAGTTAACAGCATTTTACCCCCTCCCCTCCCCCAATGACTACTAGTTAACAGCATTTTACCCCCTCCCCTCCCCCAATGACTACTTGTTAACAGCATTTTACCCCCTCCCCTCCCCCAATGACTACTAGTTAACAGCATTTTACCCCCTCCCCTCCCCCAATGACTACTAGTTAACAGCATTTTACCCCTCCCCTCCCCCAATGACTACTTGTTAACAGCATTTTACCCCCTCCCCTCCCCCAATGGCTACTAGTTAACAGCATTTTACCCCCTCCCCTCCCCCAATGACTACTAGTTAACAGCATTTTACCCCCTCCCTCCCCCAATGACTACTAGTTAACAGCATTTTACCCCCTCCCCTCCCCTCCCCCAATGACTATTAGTTAACAGCATTTTACCCCCTCCCCTCCCCCAATGACTACTAGTTAACAGCATTTTACCCCCTCCCTCCCCCAATGACTACTTGTTAACAGCATTTTACCCCCTCCCCTCCCCCAATGACTACTAGTTAACAGCATTTTACCCCCTCCCCCCCCCAATGACTATTAGTTAACAGCATTTTACCCCCTCCCCTCCCCCAATGACTACTTGTTAACAGCATTTTACCCCCTCCCCTCCCCCAATGACTACTAGTTAACAGCATTTTACTCCCCTCCCCCAATGACTACTAGTTAACAGCATTTTACCCCCTCCCCTCCCCCAATGACTACTAGTTAACAGCATTTTACCCCCTCCCCTCCCCCAATGACTACTTGTTAACAGCATTTTACCCCCTCCCCTCCCCCAATGACTACTAGTTAACAGCATTTTACCCCCTCCCCTCCCCCAATGACTACTAGTTAACAGCATTTTACCCCCTCCCCTCCCCCAATGACTACTTGTTAACAGCATTTTACCCCCTCCCCTCCCCCAATGACTACTAGTTAACAGCATTTTACCCCCTCCCCTCCCCCAATGACTACTAGTTAACAGCATTTTACCCCCTCCCCTCCCCCAATGACTACTAGTTAACAGCATTTTACCCCCTCCCCTCCCCCAATGACTATTAGTTAACAGCATTTTACCCCCTCCCCTCCCCTCCCCCAATGACTATTAGTTAACAGCATTTTACCCCCTCCCCTCCCCCAATGACTACTAGTTAACAGCATTTTACCCCCTCCCCTCCCCCAATGACTACTTGTTAACAGCATTTTAGCCCCCCCCCAATGACTACTAGTTAACAGCATTTTACCCCCTCCCCCAATGACTACTAGTTAACAGCATTTTACCCCCTCCCCTCCCCCAATGACTACTAGTTAACAGCATTTTACCCCCTCCCCTCCCCCAATGACTACTTGTTAACAGCATTTTACCCCCTCCCCTCCCCCAATGACTACTAGTTAACAGCATTTTACCCCCCTCCCCAAACAGCACAATGTTTTAAAGCTTTTCTAAACCCTCCCAAGTTAGTTTTCCTGACTTCTGTAGTCGAGTTTCTTCAGTCTTTTGTTGTCTGAATCCCTGAAGCGAACAAGATTTCTGGTCTCAAATACTGGAGTTTCAGATTGTCACCTAATGAGACACTGGAGAAACAGGAACTAGAATCTAGTTTCCTGTTGCTAGGAGACCACAGCCCTGGGCGAGCTGGGAGACCAATCAGCACGCACACACACACTACAGCAGGCCAATCATCTGTTCAGTTCCTTTGTCTTGATAGAATAGAAGCATGTCAAGATGACCAGAATAAAACCACACACTGCTTCACAACAACAAGACCTGTTGAATACCAAGAGGTCTAGAAGTAGAAAGAAAGAGTCCTATTTTAATCTCCAACAACCAGGGATGCTCGTATTTCTTGTGAACCAGAAATATATTTAATTTAATTTTACTAGGTAAGTCAGTTAAGAACAAATTCTTATTTTCAATGACTGCCTAGGAACAGTGGGTTAACTGCCCGTTCAGGGGCAGAACGACAGATTTGTACCTTGTCAGCTCGGGGATTTGAACTTGCAACCTTCTGGTTACTAGTCCAATGCCCTAACCACTAGGCTACCCTAACCACTAGGCTACCCTAACCACTAGGCTACCCTAACCACTAGGCTACCCTAACCACTAGGCTACCCTAACCACTAGGCTACCCTGCCGCCCCATGGTGTAACTGTCGGCTAAATGTTAATTTCCCTGCTCTAGAGGAGGAGCCTCAGTCGACCTGTTTTATTTAATATAACGGCGCGTTTAATGTTGTCTTTGTCCTTCCAGGCAAGGCGTTTGGCTGTGTTGGAGGCTACATCGCCAGTACCGCCGCCCTGGTGGACACGGTGCGTAGTTACGCTGCAGGCTTCATATTCACAACGTCTCTGCCCCCCATGCTGCTGGCGGGCGCCCGCGAGTCCATCCAGACCCTTAAAGGGGAGGAGGGCCGCGCCCTCCGGAGGAAACACCAGCGCAACGTCAAGCTGCTGAGACAGATGCTCATGGACTCCGGACTGCCCGTCGTCCACTGTCCCTCTCACATCATCCCAGTCAGGGTGAGAATCACTACAACTTTTATTGTCCAATGTGAATCTGAAATTTTGTCTGGAAACTTGTGAGGCCATCCATTCTCATTCAGTTTCTCATTTGCTGCTACTTCACTCAATCCTGTTTTTAAAAGTCTCCCTTCCTAACTGTTTTATGTTTCCCAGAGACCAACCAGAAACCTTTCCATGGTCAGATATTCCCAGGCGTTCATAAAACAACCATCTCTCGTTTTTTGGATTTTTGACCAAATTTGGCGTGAACCAAAACATGCGTTTGTGACGTCTACACGGTCATTTGCATAGTCCCTCCCCTATACACACCGCAACACACCGTCACAGCAGAGTCTCAGTCTACAGCTAATAGAAGGACCAAACAACACATCTGAATCTCATTTGCATAGTCCCTCCCCTATACACACCGCAACACACAGCAAAATCAACCCATTGTGCATTCTGGGTGGTATTTAAATGTGGTCACATGGGCGTTAGGAATCCGCACGCGTAACATGATTTATCATAGCCTCACTCGGGGTCCTGAGTTATCCCTAACCAGATACAACTCCTGGGTCATGTCTGTCAACTTGACACCTTAGAGACGTCATGGTGTAACTGTAGACAGTATTTTATTTTTAATTGTTAATATGGGATCGGCATAATATTGATTTAGGCTCAACGTTATTGATTTGACATATTTAATATTGACTAATTGACACATCGTTTTTATTAGTATTGATTGACATTCTCCTGATGATTCTTCCATCGATTGATTGATTACTATTTTGGACGTTGTCTACAGGTGTCTGACGCGGAGAAGAACACGGAGGTCTGTGACGTCATGATGAGCCGTTACAACATCTACGTCCAGGCCATCAACTATCCCACGGTGGCCCGGGGGGAGGAGCTTCTACGCATCGCCCCCACGCCGCACCACACCCCCCAGATGATGACTCACTTCGTCGGTAAGAGAGCCGTGTTTGGTCAAGCAAGTAAACAGGAAATGACTGCGGTGAAGGTTTTATATTGGTGTGTGTGTGTGTGTGTGTTTTAAACATGGGTTGTGTTCAGTACTAAACACAAAATGGCAGAAGACCTTAAACTAAAGGTAACGGCTGTACCCAAACCCTTGTTTTTATTTTCCCGCCAAAGCGTTTCTGTTTGTAACAGTTTTGCTCTACTGAACACGACCCAGAATGACTTCTAGAGACAGGCACTATGTCACTCACGCAAATGAATGTCGAGATTTAGATATTCTAATACTTGGGGATCTTCAACATTTTTCTAGCATGAGAGCTTGTTTTTTTATGTATTTATTTTTTCTAGCTTTCAAATCGGCACGTTCTTCTCCTCTACCCTGCAACTCTTCCCTGGGTCAATGATGTACAAGAGATGTATTTTTGGTCAATATACCTGGTAATATAGTGGGTAATAAACAACTCTTAAGGCGGCCCATAATCTTTTGTATTTTTCAGAATTCTTTTAAATTAAAAATAAAAACGTTTTTTTTTTAGATTTCTTTTAGTTTTTTTACACTCAATATTACGGTTCTTCCTAGAACATTTTCATTGTTTGAGTCCATGTCGACTCTAAAATCACATCAGAAGACCAATTTTGAGCCTAAAAAAAAGGACATATTTAGATTTGAGTGCAATTGCTCTTATTAAGCAAGAGGGGAATGTTGTTTTAGGCCTACTGCCGAAGCAAATGCCTTGGCCACACAACTGATACAGATAATGATGATATATTTCTGTCAGGTAAGCCTACTCTGCAGTGGCTAACCCGCTACATACGGAGTGATATATAGACATGGCTAACTGGCTACATACGGAGTGATATATAGACATGGCTAACTGGCTACATACAGAGTGATATATAGACATGGCTAACTGGCTACATACAGAGTGATATATAGACATGGCTAACTGGCTACATACAGAGTGATATATAGACATGGCTAACTGGCTACATACAGAGTGATATATAGACATGGCTAACTGGCTACATACGGAGTGATATATAGACATGGCTAACTGGCTACATACAGAGTGATATATAGACATGGCTAACTGGCTACATACAGAGTGATATATAGACATGGCTAACTGGCTACATACAGAGTGATATATAGACATGGCTAACTGGCTACATACAGAGTGATATATATATATAGACATGGCTAACTGGCTACATACAGAGTGATATATATATAGACATGGCTAACTGGCTACATACGGAGTGATATATAGACATGGCTAACTGGCTACATACAGAGTGATATATAGACATGGCTAACTGGCTACATACAGAGTGATATATAGACATGGCTAACTGGCTACATACAGAGTGATATATAGACATGGCTAACTGGCTACATACAGAGTGATATATAGACATGGCTAACTGGCTACATACAGAGTGATATATAGACATGGCTAACTGGCTACATACAGAGTGATATATAGACATGGCTAACTGGCTACATACGGAGTGATCTAGACATTAAATCAGTGTCCCCCCTGTGGGATGGTTGAGGTAATGTGTGCGCTAATGTGATTAGCATGAGGTTGTAAGTAACAAGAATGCGGCCCTTAAGAGGTTTTAAGACAATAGTGTTGGTGGAATAAGGTCAATGTGGCTTTGATTGATTGGATAATAGCTGGTAACTTTTATGTTTGACAGTTTGCGATGGAACACATGTAAAAAATAATAATAATAATAATATTGTTTTAAAATGTAAATAATTATTATTATTAGACTTATTTGACAAAGTACTCATCGATGGGCTGCAAGCTACTAGTAGTCCTGTTGGAGACCCCCTTTTAAACAACAATATTTCCCCTCTACAGAGAAGCTGGTTCAGACGTGGAAGGAGTCCGGTCTTCCTCTGAAGCCCCATTCTTCGGCAGAGTGTAACTTCTGCCAGCAGCCGCTGCACTTTGAGCTGATGACTGAGAGAGAACAGTCATACTTCAGAGGCCTGAGCCACCCCATCTCAGCTCACGCGGGATGACACTACAGAATACACTCAACCCATTCCTCTCGTCTTAGTCCCAAATCACTCTTCCCTCAGCCCTACATTTTGAGCTTTCACTTGCACCTCCATATGCACGACTGTCCCAAAGCTGAGGGATTAAATAATTATCGAGGGTTTTAAGGAGCTAATTCGACACTCTGTGATAGCCACTTTGACCAAGCCTGTATTTGGAGTTTGCGCAATTTCATACAAAAGAATGAAACGGCGTGCCTAATTATCTACAATGTGCATTTGTTTGTCTAATTTTCAAAGCTTGACACATGTAACAAATGGAATTACCTCCCAAATTAAAAATGTAACTTATCTTGTAAAAGGACACAGGGGGAATTTGTTTAATTTTGAATCTCATGCTTGTTTTATTTTGAATTGCATCATTCAAGTCAGAAGTGTGTGCGGAAGTTGATGGGTTTATTGATCCCCCTCGCCACGCTCCGGAAGTCACCCTCTGAGTTCAAAACCACTGGGAACTCGGAAATATTCGACTTCCGACATCAGTTCGTTCAAGACACCTGGGAACTCGAAGAAGGGGAAAAAACTGCTCCCACTGGGGGGAAAAAATAGTTTTGAAACGGTCATCCAACTCAGAATTCCAAATCAGAAACTCTGGCATCTTTCTAGAACTCGTAACTTTCTGACCTGAAGATCACTGACGTCGTGGTTTGACCTCGTTCCCCCCCGTGTTCCCAGTTGTCTTGAAAGCAGTGTTATTCCCCTTTTTATTGTCCACTACTGTTGACCAGGGACCACTACTGTTGACCAGGGACCACTACTGTTGACCAGGGACCATCGTGCTCTGGTTAAAAGTAGTGTACTGCGTGGATTGTCTATATCCCTCAAACTCAACTCTGGACCAAGAAACCAGTTTCACTGCATTTTTTCCCCCATTGTTCCCCTCTATTCAGGGAATGATTTATACCCTGAACACCAGGTAGGTGCAATTAAGTATCAGGTAGAACAGAAAACCAGCAGGCTCGTAGGATAAGAGTTGAATACCGCTGGTCTATATGGTTTAAATACATTTGAGTAAAATAAGTTGAACGTTTTGTGTTATTGTCACATCTCTTGCCATGAAAGAGTCCTCTGGTTTGAAGTACTAACCCAATAAGGAGTTTATAACTCTAAGGGCTGGTTTCCCAGACACAGCTATTGTAGCATTTACACAGGCAGCCCAATTCTGATGTTATTTATTTATTTTTTACACTAATTGGTCTTTTGACCAATCAGATCAGCTCTGAAAAAGATCTGATGTGATTGGTCAAAATAAAAATTTGTGTGTAAAAAAAAAAAAAAAAAACTACAATATTGGGCTGCCTGTGTAAATGCAGCTTTAGCGAGCCATATGAGATGCTCTGTTGACAATGAATCTAAGTCCAAGACAAGTGTGTAGGTTCTAATTCTCAGAGTAAAAAAAAACACTATGGACATTTCTAAAAGCTAAACCAAACTTAATTCTTCCCAGTGTCAATACAGCTGCATTCAGACAAAACATGTTTCCACCACTGTGTGTGTGTGTGTGTGTGTATATATATATATATATCTCACTCTCCAATGTAGGCACAAACCATTTTTCCAATCCTTCCATCTTTTATGGTTTGACAGGAAAAGGAAGTGATTGAGTAATAAGGTCAGATCTTAAGGGAGAAACAATCTCCTTGATGCTTAACCCATTGACCTCCACCCGTATCCCCTCTAAAAAACAGTCTCTATCAACCCTCGGGATACTATAGTCTTCTGATCTATCATGTCTCTAGGATAGCAATGTTCCAAGTTTAACCCAGAATCCAACACTAGGTTTAATCTGTATCCAGGAAACCGGGCCGTAGTGTGAAGTTTATAGTGCATCTGACGATGGATCCCAGAGGGTTTCTACAGTACACATTATAAATGATAGTCCCAGAAGGTTTCTACAGTACACATTATAAATGATCGTCCCAGAAGGTTTCTACAGTACACATTATAAATGATCGTCCCAGAAGGTTTCTACTGTACACATTATAAATGATAGTCCCAGAAGGTTTCTACAGTACACATTATAAATGATAGTCCCAGAAGGTTTCTACAGTACACATTATAAATGATAGTCCCAGAAGGTTTCTACAGTACACATTATAAATGATAGTCCCAGAAGGTTTCTACAGTACACATTATAAATGATCGTCCCAGAAGGTTTCTACAGTACACATTATAAATGATAGTCCCAGAAGGTTTCTACAGTACACATTATAAATGATCGTCCCAGAAGGTTTCTACAGTACACATTATAAATGATAGTCCCAGAAGGTTTCTACAGTACACATTATAAATGATAGTCCCAGAAGGTTTCTACAGTACACATTATAAATGATAGTCCCAGAAGGTTTCTACAGTACACATTATAAATTATAGTCCCAGAAGGTTTCTACAGTACACATTATAAATGATAGTCCCAGAAGGTTTCTACAGTACACATTAGAAATGATGCCGTGGTCTTGTGACAGTTCCAGGGTTCCGAGATTCCACTGTGAATGACCGACAGGTGAGGTAAGAATATTCCTTTGAACTTGAGCCATAAACAATTATTTACACTGCGACAACACGTCTCTTTTTTTGTAAGTATTTGGTCACGTGTCACACTTGAGCAAGATTAAAGTAAAACTAATCTCTCTTATTTTAATCCATTTTCCACATCGCAACTCTGATCAATGGAAGCGTTTATTTTCCTAGTTAAATCAAGACACTGTTGAGTAGCTGGCAAGCACACACGAGATTTGTTTATGAGGATTAGTGACTGTAAAGCCTTTTGTTTAGCCTGGCTCTGGCACAAATCAGTCCGGTGCTGATATCGAGTGTGACTAAAGTACTAACGAAGACATATCCACAGTCCCCTCCCCGATTTCATCGTCGGGGGACAACTAAAATCAGATCTCCCCAAATCAGTGGAGATCGAAGCCGTCCCTGAGCCAGGGTCTGGTTGCCCATAGGTTAAAGGTTACTGAAAAGACGTTGCCACAAGCAGCGCCGAAGACTATGGGCGTGATCGAACGGACCGCTTTTGTCAAATCGGTTACTTTCAAAGTGTGTTGCATTATGGGAATAAAAATGGTCAGACTTGCGCCTAATGTGTAGACTGCGGTAACTTGACATAAATCACGTGGTCGTGGGTCGTGAAGTTTTGAGTGCCAGTCGAGAGGAAGTTCCTGCAGTTGCTCTTCAATAACTTCCTCCTTCAGCCATCCTCTGCACTGTGTGAGGATCTATTGTCAACCAATCATCAGGGTGTTTTTTTTGTTTTGACCCACACGAACGTGACCAAATGTAATCTTTGAGTCTCTCAATTCAATTCAAAGGGCTTTATTGACATGGGAAAATATGTTAACATTGCCAAAGCAAGTGAAGTAGATGATAAACGTGGTCCTTCTGTAGCTCAGTTGGTAGAGCATGGCGCTTGTAATGCCAGGGTAGTGGGTTTGATTCCCGGGACCACCCATACGTAGAATGTATGCACACATGACTGTAAGTCGCTTTGGATAAAAGCGTCTGCTAAATGGCATATATTATTATTATTATTATAAACTAAAGTGAAATAAAAAAAATGAATAGTAAACATTACACTCACAAAAGTTCCAGAGGAATAGAGACATTTCAAATGACATATTTTATCTCGTTCTCTCTTTCTTTTTCTATCGATTTAAAAAATATTATTTTTATTTTACCTTTTTATTTAATTAACCCGGTAGGCCAGTTGAGAACAAGTTCTCATTTACAACTTGTAACGTCGTTCGTCTGTTGAAGAAAGAGAGTCGGACCGAAATGCAGCGTGTAGGTTACTCATGACTTTAATGAACAGAATCACGGTACATGAAATAACTGAAATACAAAACACCAGAACGGAACGTGAAACTAATTACAGCCTATCTGGTGACTACAATACAGAGATAGGAACAAACACCCACAAAATACAAAGCGAACTCAGGCTACCTAAATACGGTTCCCAATCCGAGACAACGAGAATCACCTGACTCCAACTGAGAACAGCCTCAGGCAGCCAAGCCTAACTAGACACACCCCTAATCATACACAATCCCAATTAATACAAACCCCAATATGAAACACAACATAAAAACCCATGTCACACCCTGGCCTACCCAAACATATAACAAAAACACAAAATACAATGACCAAGGCGTGACACAACTGCGACCTGGCCAAGATAAAGCATAGCAGTTCGACACAAACAACAACACAGAGTTACACATAAACAAACATACAGACAATAACACAATAGAAAAAGTCTATATACAGTGTGTGAAAAAGGCATGAGGAGTTAAGGCAATGAATAGGCCATAGTAGAGAAGTAATTACAATTTAGCAGATTAATCCTGGAGTGATACATGAGCAGATGAGGATGTGCAAGTAGAAATACTGCTGTGCAAAAAAGTAAATAGAAACAGTTTGGGGATGAGGTAGGTAGATTGGGTGGGCTATTTACAGATAGACTATGTACAGCTGCAGTGATCGGTTAGCTGCTCAGATAGCTGATGTTTAAAGTTAGTGAGGGAAATATAAGTCTCCAACTTCAGGGATTTTTGCAATTCATTCCAGTCATTGGCAGCAGAGAACTGGAAGGAAAGGTGACCAAAGGAGGTGTTGGCTTTTTGGGATGACCAGTGAGATATACCTGCTGGAGCGTGTGCTACGGGTGGGTGTTGTTATCGTGACCAGTGAGCTGAGATAAAGCAGAGCTTTACCTAGCATAGACTTATAGATGACCTGGAGCCAGTGGGTCTGGCGACGAATATGTAGCGAGGGCCAGCCGGCGAGAGCATACAGGCCGCAGTGGAGGGTGGTATATGAGGCTTTTGGTGACAAAACGGATGGCACTGTGATAGACTGCTGAGAAAAGTGTTGGAGGTTGATTTGTAAATGACGAAGTCGAGGATCAGTAGGATAGTTTAACGGATAGGTCAGTTTTACGAGGGTATGTTTGGCAGCATGAGTGAAGGAGGCTGTTGCGAAATAGGAAGCCGATTCTAGATTTAATTTTGGATTGGAGATGTTTAATGTGAGTCTGGAAGGAGAGTTTACAGTCTAACCAGACACCAAGGTATTTATAGTGTCCACATATTCTAAGTCAGAACCTTCCAGAGTAGTGATGGTGGGCGGGTGCGGGCAGCGATCTGTTGAAAAGCATGTATTTAGTGTGACTAGCGTTTAAGAGCAGTTGGAGGCCACGGAAGGAGTGTTGTATGGCATTGAATCTCATTTGGAGGTTTGTTAACACAGTGTCCAAAGAAGGGCCAGATGTATACAGAATGGTGTCGTCCGTGTGGAGGTGGATCAAGGAATCACCCGCAGCAAGAGCGACATCATTGATATATACAGAGAAGAGAGTTGGCCCGAGAATTGAACCGTGTGGTACCCCCATAGAGACTGCCAGAGGTCCGGACAACAGGCCCTCCTATTTGACACACTGAACTCTATCTGAGAAGTAGTTGGTGAACCAGGCGAGGCAGTCATTTGAGAAACCAAGGCTGTTGAGTCTACCAATAAGAATACGGTGATTGACAGAGTCGAAAGCCTTGGCCAGGTCTATGAAGACGGCTGCACAGTACTCTCTTTTATCGAGGACGGTTATGATATCGTTTAGTACCTTGAGCGTGGCTGAGCTGCACCCGTGACCAGCTTGGAAACCGGATTGCACAGCAGAGAAGGTATGGTGGGATTCAAAATGGTCAGGGATCTGTTTGTTAACTTGGCTTTCAAAGACTTTAGAAAGGCAGGGTAGGATAGATATAGGTCTGTAACAGTTTGGGTCTAGAGTGTCCCCCCCTTTGAGAGGGGGATGACCTTGGCAGCTTTCCAATCTTTAGGAATCTCCTACGATACGAAAGAGGTTGAACAGACTGGTAATAGGGGTTGCAACAATTGTGATGGATAATTTTAGAAAGAGAGGGTCCAGATTGTCTAGCCCAGCTGATTTGTAGGGGTCCAGATTTTGTACCTCTTTCAGAACATCTGCTATCTGGATTTGGGTGAAGGAGAAGCTGGGGAGGATCGGGAAGTAGCTGCGGGGGATGCGGAGCTGTTGACCGGGGTTGGGGTAGCCAGGTGGAAAGCATGGTCAGCCGTAGAGAAATGCTTATTGATATTCTCGATTATCGTGGATTTATCGGTGGTGACAGTGTTACCTAGCCTCAATGCAGTGGGCAGCTGGGAGGAGGTGCTCTTGTTCTCCATGGACTTTACAGTGTCCCAAAACCTTTTGGAGTTAGAGCTACAGGATGCAAATTTCTGTTTGAAAAAACTAGCCTTTGCTTTCCTGACTGACTGCGTGTATTGGTTCCTGACTTCCCTGAAGAGTTGCATATCGCTGGGACTATTCGATGCTATTGCAGTCCGCCACAGGATGTTTTTGTGCTGGTCGAGGGCAGTCAGGTCTGGAGTGAACCAAGGGCTATATCTGTTCTTAGTTCTACATTTTTTGAAAGGGGCATGCTTATTTAAGTGAGGAAAGGTCAGTATCTTTCCAGGATACCTGGGCCAGGTCGATTAGAAAGGCCTGCTCGCAGAAGTATTTTAGGGAGCGTTTGACAGTGATGAGGGGTGGTCGTTTGACCGCGGACCCATAGTGGATGCAGGCAATGAGGCAGTGATCCCTGCGATCCTGATTGATTGAAAACAGCAGAGGTGCATTTGGAGGGCAAGTTGGTCAGGGTAATATCTATAAGGGTGCCCATGTTTACGGATTTAGGGTTGTACCTGGTGGGTTCCTTGGGTTTGTATAATAATACACACACATGTGATTTCAGATTGTGAGTGTGTGATATGAGGGTTGGACTTTCTGCTGTTGCAGATGCAGAAGATCAGATCCCCCTGACTTTACTCTTTAACTTTGGTCTACAGCCTTGTCACTAAAACTAGTCCATTGAGATGAGTAAAATGCACGACTTCCCTCTCTCACAGTCACACAGTGTATCTGCACAGGTTTGCTTCATGCCTTTACAGCGTGGTAACCAGGGAACCAAAACAATGGAGAAAGGTGAGCCTCGGGCTTCAACTCTTTTAGTTGTTGCAGAAATATACCCACTAAGCTTTTATCTTTCTGCCTCTACGTCATATCGCTGAATCTACCTTTAACTATAGGCAGGCTTCCATTGACCCAGGTTTATTCAAAAGCATTGTGTAATGGAAACGGCAGATATAGAGGAGATATTTTCTAAAGATAGACATTATTATCCAGGGGGGGATTTTTATTTTGTCTAACTTTCTTCATTTGGACAAATGATGATGGAAACGGTGTCTTTAGGGTGGCAGGTAGCCTAGTGGTTAGAGCGTTGGACTAGTAACCGGAAGGTTAGATCGAATCCCCGAGCTGACAAGGTACAAAAAATCTGTCCTTCTACCCCTGAACAAGGCTGTTCCTAGGCCGTCATTGTAAATAGGAATTTGTTCTTAACTGACTTGCCTAGTAAAATAAAGGTAAAATTAAATATATTTCTGGTTCACAACAAATACGAGCATCCCTGGTTGTTGGAGATTAAAATAAGACTCTTTCTTTCTACTTCTAGACCTCTTGGTATTCAACAGGTCTTGTTGTTGTGAAGCAGTGTGTGGTTTTATTCTGGTCATCTTGACATGCTTCTATTCTATCAAGACAAAGGAACTTAACAGATGATTGGCCTGCTGTAGTGTGTGTGTGCGTGCTGATTGGTCTCCCAGCTCGCCCAGGGCTGTGGTCTCCTAGCAACAGGAAACTAGATTCTAGTTCCTGTTTCTCCAGTGTCTCATTAGGTGACAATCTGAAACTCCAGTATTTGAGACCAGAAATATTGTTCGCTTCAGGGATTCAGACAACAAAAGACTGAAGAAACTCGACTACAGACGTCAGGAAAACTAACAAAAAAAAAATGTTGTTGTCGAATAAATCATGATGGAAATGGAGTCTTTCAGAATAAATTATGATTCACAAATCATTGTGATGTCATCACGTGATTATAAAGCTCCAGTCCACTCTAAATGCCTACTGCCTGCAAAATATATTTGTTTAAACTAACATCCTTATTTAAGCAGTGGTGTAAAGTAATTAAGTAAAAAATACTTAAAAGTACTACTTAAGTAGTTTTTTGGGGTGTATCTGTACTTTACTATTTATATCTTTGACAACTTTTACTTCACTACATTCCTAAAGAGAATAATGTACTTTTTACTCCATACATTTTCCCTGACATCTAAAAGTACTTGTTACATTTTGAATGCTTAGCAGGACAGGAAAATGGTCAAATTCACACACTTATCAAGAGAACATCAACTGGTCATCCCTACTGTCTCTGACCTGGCGGACTCACTAAACAGAGAACATCCCTGGTCATCCCTACTGCCTCTGATCTGGAGGACTCACTAAACAGAGAACATCCCTGGTCATCCCTACTGCCTCTGATCTGGAGGACTCACTAAACAGAGAACATCCCTGGTCATCCCTACTGCCTTTGATCTGGCGGACTCACTAAACAGAGAACATCCCTGGTCATCCCTACTGCCTCTGATCTGGAGGACTCACTAAACAGAGAACATCCCTGGTCATCCCTACTGCCTTTGATCTGGTGGACTCACTAAACAGAGAACATCCCTGGTCATCCCTACTGCCTCTGATCTGGAGGACTCACTAAACAGAGAACATCCCTGGTCATCCCTACTGCCTCTGATCTGGAGGACTCACTAAACAGAGAACATCCCTGGTCATCCCTACTGCCTCTGATCTGGTGGATTCACTAAACAGAGAACATCCCTGGTCCATCCCTACTGCCTCTGATCTGGAGTACTCACTAAACAGAGAACATCCCTGGTCATCCCTACTGCCTCTGATCTGGTAGATTCACTAAACAGAGAACATCCCTGGTCATCCCTACTGCCTCTGATCTGGTGGACTCTCTAAACACAAATGCTTATTTTTTAAATGATGTCTAAGTGTTGGAGTGTTGGAGTGTCCCCCTGTCTATCTGTAAATGATGTCTGAGTGTTGGAGTGTTCCCCTGGCTATCTGTAAATGATGTCTGAGTGTTGGAGTGTTCCCCTGGCTATCTGTATATGATGTCTGAGTGTTGGAGTGTTCCCCTGGCTATCTGTATATGATGGCTGAGTGTTGGAGTGTTCCCCTGGCTGACTGTAAATGATGTCTGAGTGTTGGAGTGTTCCCTTGACTATCTGTAAATGATGTCTGAGTGTTGGAGTGTTCCCTTGACTATCTGTAAATGATGTCTGAGTGTTGGAGTGTTCCCTTGACTATCTGTAAATGATGTCTGAGTGTTGGAGTGTTCCCTTGACTATCTGTAAATGATGTCTGAGGGTTGGAGTGTTCCCCTGGCTGACTGTAAATGATGTCTGAGTGTTGGAGTGTTCCCCTGGCTATCTGTAAATGATGTCTGAGTGTTGGAGTGTTCCCTTGACTATCTGTAAATGATGTCTGAGTGTTGGAGTGTTCCCTTCACTATCTGTAAATGATGTCTGAGTGTTGGAGTGTTCCCTTGACTATCTGTAAATGATGTCTGAGGGTTGGAGTGTTCCCCTGGCTGACTGTAAATGATTTCTGAGTGTTGGAGTGTTCCCTTGGCTGACTGTAAATTATGTCTGAGTGTTGGAGTGTTCCCCTGGCTATCTGTAAATTATGTTGGAGTGTTCCCCTGGCTGACTGTAAATGATGTCTGAGTGTTGGAGTGTTCCCCTGTATATATATACATATATAGCCTCGCTACTGTTATTTTACTGCTGCTCTTTAATTATGATATATATACTACAGTTGAAGTCGGAAGTTTACATACACCTTAGCCAACCACATTTAAACTCAGTTTTTCACAATTCCTGACATTTAATCCATCCTAGTAAAAATTCCCTGTTTTAGGTCAGTTAGATCACCACTTTATTATAAGAATGTGAAATGTGAGAATAATAGTAGAGAGAATTATTTATTTCAGCTTTTATTTCTTTCATCACATTCCCAGTGGGTCAGAAGTTTACATACACTCAATTAGTATTTGGTAGCATTGCCTTTAAATTGTTTAACTTGGGTCAAACGTTTTGGGTAGCCTTCTACAAGCTTCCCACAATAAGTTGGGTGAATTTTGGCCCATTCCTCCTGACAGAGCTGGTGTAACGGAGTCAGGTTTGTAGGCCTTCTTGCTCGCACACGTTTTTTCAGTTCTGCCCACAAATTTTCTATAGGATTGAGGTCAGGGCTTTGTGATGGCCACTCCAATACCTTGACTTTGTTGTCCTTAAGCCATTTTGCCACAACTTTGGAAGTGTGCTTGGGGTCATTGTCCATTTGGAAGACCCATTTGCAACCAACCTTTAACTTCCTGACTGAAGTCTTGAGATGTTGCTTCAATATATCCACATCATTTTCATCCCTCATGATGCCATCTATTTTGTAAAGTGCACCAGTCCCTCCTGCAGCAAAGCACCCCAACAACATGATGCTGCCACCCCCGTGCTTCACGGTTGGGATGGTGTTCTTCGGCTTGCAAGCATTTTTCCTCCAAACATAACGATGGTCATTATGGTCAAACAGTTCTATTTTTGTTTCATCAGACCAGAGAACATTTCTCCAAAAAGTACGATCTTTGTCCCCATGTGCAGTTGCAAACCGTAGTCTGTCTTTTGAAATTTTGTCTGTCTGTCTGTCAATTTTGGAGCAGTGGCTTCTTCCTTGCTGAGCGGCCTTTCAGGTTATGTCGATATAGTACTTGTTTTACTGTGGATATAGATACTTTTGTACCTGTTTCCTCCAACATCTTCACAATGTCCTTTGCTGTTGTTCTGGAATTGATTTGCACTTTTTGAACCAAAGTACGTTCATCTCTATGAGACAGAACAAGTCTTCTTCCTGAGCGGTATGACAGCTGCGTGTGTCATGTTTTGTCATTTATTATCATGTCTTGTCCCTGTGCTTCCCATTCTATTCGTTTCCCTCTGCTGGTCTTATTAGGTTCTTTCCCTCTTTCTATCCCTCTCTCTCCCCCTCCCTCTCTCACTCTCTCGCTCTCTCTTCTCTCTATCGTTCCGTTCCTGCTCCCAGCTGTTCCTATTCCACTAATCATCATTTAGTCTTCCCACACCTGTTCCCGATCCTTTTCCCTGATTAGAGTCCCTATTTCTCTCCTTGTTTCCCGTACCTGCCCTGTCGGATCCTCATCTATAATTCACCGTGCTGTGTCTATGTTTTGCCCTGTCGTGTCGTGTTTCCCTCAGATGCTGCGTGGTGAGCAGGTGTCTGAGTCTGCTAGGTTCAAGTGCCTTCCCGAGGCAACCTGCAGTTCTCGATCAAGTCTCCAGTCTGTTCTCGTCTTTACGTGTAGTATTATGCTTTTTGTTTTGTAGAGTTTATTCTGGATTAAATACTCTGTTTTCGCCAAGTCGCTTTTGGGTCCTCATTCACCTGCATGACAGAAGGATCCGACCGAGGAATGGACCCAGCGACTACAGACGCTCGTAACACTGCCGTCGAGATCCAAGGAGCCATGCTCGGCAGACACGAGCAGGAATTGTCTGCTGCTCGCCATGCCGTGGAGAGCCTGGCCGCTCAGGTTTCCGACCTCTCTGGACAGTTCCAGAGTCTTCGTCTCGTGCCACCTGTTACTTCCTGGCCTGCCGAGCCTCCAGAACCTAGGGTTAATAACCCACCTTGCTACTCCGGGCAGCCCACTGAGTGCCGCTCCTTTCTCACCCAGTGTGAGATTGTGTTCTCTCTCCAACCCAACACATACTCTAGAGAGAGAGCTCGGGTTGCTTACGTCATTTCACTCCTTACTGGCCGGGCCCGAGAGTGGGGCACAGCTATCTGGGAGGCAAGGGCTGATTGTTCTAACAATTACCAGAACTTTAAAGAGGAGATGATTCGGGGTTTTGACCGTTCAGTTTTTGGTGGGGAGGCTTCTAGGGTCCTGGCTTCCCTATGCCAAGGTGATCGATCCATAACGGATTACTCTATAGAGTTTCGTACTCTTGCTGCCTCTAGTGACTGGAACGAGCCGGCGCTGCTCGCTCGTTTTCTGGAGGGACTCCACACAGTGGTCAAGGATGAGATTCTCTCTCGGGAGGTTCCTTCCAGTGTGGACTCTTTGATTGCTCTCGCCATCCGCATAGAATGACGGGTAGATCTTCGTCACCAGGCTCGTGGAAGAGAGCTCGCATCAACGGTGTTTCCCTGCTCCGCATCGCAACCATCTCCCTCCTCTGGCTCTGAGACTGAGCCCATGCAGCTGGGAGGGATTCGCATCTCGACTAAGGAGAGGGAACGGAGGATCACCAACCGCCTGTGCCTCTATTGCGGATTTGATGGACATTTTGTTAATTCATGTCCAGTAAGAGGCCAGAGCCCATCAGTAAGCGGAGGGCTACTGGTGAGCGCTACTACTCAGGTCTCTTCATCTAGATCTTGTACTACTATGTCGGTCCATCTACGCTGGACCGGTTCGGGTGCTACATGCAGTGCCTTGATTGACTCTGGGGCTGAGGGTTGTTTCATGGACGAAGCATGGGTTCGGAAACATAACATTCCTTTCAGACAGTTAGACAAGCCTACGCCCATGTTTGCCTTAGATGGTAGTCATCTTCCCAGTATCAGATTTGAGACACTACCTTTAACTCTCACAGTATCTGGTAACCACAGTGAGACTATTTCTTTTTTGATTTTTCGTTCACCTTTCACACCTGTTGTTTTGGGTCATCCCTGGCTAGTATGTCATAATCCTTCTATTAATTGGTCTTGTAATTCTATCCTATCCTGGAACGTATCTTGTCATGTGAAGTGCTTAATGTCTGCCATCCCTCCCATTTCTTCTGTCCCCACTTCTCAGGAGGAACCTGGCGATTTGACAGGAGTGCCGGAGGAATATCATGATCTGCGCACGGTCTTCAGTCGGTCCCGAGCCAACTCCCTTCCTCCTCACCGGTCGTATGATTGTAGTATTGATCTCCTTCCGGGGACCACTCCTCCTCGGGGTAGACTATACTCTCTGTCGGCTCCCGAACGTAAGGCTCTCGAGGATTATTTATCTGTGTCTCTTGACGCCGGTACCATAGTGCCTTCTTCCTCTCCGGCCGGGGCGGGGTTTTTTTTTTGTTAAGAAGAAGGACGGTACTCTGCGCCCCTGCGTGGATTATCGAGGGCTGAATGACATAACGGTTAAGAATCGTTATCCGCTTCCCCTTATGTCATCAGCCTTCGAGATTCTGCAGGGAGCCAGGTGCTTTACTAAGTTGGACCTTCGTAACGCTTACCATCTCGTGCGCATCAGAGAGGGGGACGAGTGGAAAACGGCGTTTAACACTCCGTTAGGGCATTTTGAGTACCGGGTTCTGCCGTTTGGTCTCGCCAATGCGCCAGCTGTTTTTCAGGCATTAGTTAATGATGTTCTGAGAGACATGCTGAACATCTTTGTTTTTGTCTATCTTGACGATATCCTGATTTTTTCACCGTCACTCGAGATTCATGTTCAGCACGTTCGACGTGTTCTACAGCGCCTTTTAGAGAATTGTCTCTACGTAAAGGCTGAGAAGTGCTCTTTTCATGTCTCCTCCGTTACTTTTCTCGGTTCCGTTATTTCCGCTGAAGGCATTCAGATGGATTCCGCTAAGGTCCAAGCTGTCAGTGATTGGCCCGTTCCAAGGTCACGTGTCGAGTTGCAGCGCTTTTTAGGTTTTGCTAATTTCTATCGGCGTTTCATTCGTAATTTCGGTCAAGTTGCTGCCCCTCTCACAGCTCTTACTTCTGTCAAGACGTGTTTTAAGTGGTCCGGTTCCGCCCAGGGAGCTTTTGATCTTCTAAAAGAACGTTTTACGTCCGCTCCTATCCTCGTTACTCCTGACGTCACTAGACAATTCATTGTCGAGGTTGACGCTTCAGAGGTAGGCGTGGGAGCCATTCTATCCCAGCGCTTCCAGTCTGACGATAAGGTTCATCCTTGCGCTTATTTTTCTCATCGCCTGTCGCCATCTGAGCGCAACTATGATGTGGGTAACCGTGAACTGCTCGCCATCCGCTTAGCCCTAGGCGAATGGCGACAGTGGTTGGAGGGGGCGACCGTTCCTTTTGTCGTTTGGACAGACCATAAGAACCTTGAGTACATCCGTTCTGCCAAACGACTTAATGCCCGTCAAACTCGTTGGGCGTTGTTTTTCGCTCGTTTCGAGTTTGTGATTTCTTACCGTCCGGGTAGCAAGAACACCAAGCCTGATGCTTTATCCCGTCTGTTTAGTTCTTCTGTGGCTTCTACTGATCCCGAGGGGATTCTTCCTTATGGGCGTGTTGTCGGGTTGACAGTCTGGGGAATTGAAAGACAGGTTAAGCAAGCACTCACGCACACTGCGTCGCCGCGCGCTTGTCCTAGTAACCTCCTTTTCGTTCCTGTTTCCACTCGTCTGGCTGTTCTTCAGTGGGCTCACTCTGCCAAGTTAGCTGGTCATCCCGGTGTTCGAGGCACTCTTGCGTCTATTCGCCAGCGCTTTTGGTGGCCGACTCAGGAGCGTGACACGCGCCGTTTCGTGGCTGCTTGTTCGGACTGCGCGCAGACTAAGTCGGGTAACTCTCCTCCTGCCGGTCGTCTCAGACCGCTCCCCATTCCTTCTCGACCATGGTCTCACATCGCCCTAGACTTCATTACCGGTCTGCCTTTGTCTGCGGGGAAGACTGTGAGAGCCGCCAATAAACGCAGGATTAAGAGTCCAAGGTATTGTTGCGGCCAGAGAGTGTGGCTTTCCACTCGCAACCTTCCTCTTACGACAGCTTCTCGTAAGTTGACTCCGCGGTTCATTGGTCCGTTCCGTGTCTCCCAGGTCGTCAATCCTGTCGCTGTGCGACTGCTTCTTCCGCGACATCTTCGTCGCGTCCATCCTGTCTTCCATGTCTCCTGTGTTAAGCCCTTTCTTCGCACCCCGTTCGTCTTCCCTCCCCCTCCCGTCCTTGTCGAGAGCGCACCTATTTACAAGGTACATAAGATCATGGACATGCGTTCTCGGGACGGGGTCACCAATACTTAGTGGATTGGGAGGGTTACGGTCCTGAGGAGAGGAGTTGGGTTCCGTCTCGGGACGTGCTGGACCGTTCACTCATTGATGATTTCCTCCGTTGCCGCCAGGATTCCTCCTCGAGTGCGCCAGGAGGCGCTCGGTGAGTGGGGGGTACTGTCATGTTTTGTCATTTATTATCATGTCTTGTCCCTGTGCTTCCCATTCTATTCGTTTCCCTCTGCTGGTCTTATTAGGTTCTTTCCCTCTTTCTATCCCTCTCTCTCCCCCTCCCTCTCTCACTCTCTCGCTCTCTCTTCTCTCTATCGTTCCGTTCCTGCTCCCAGCTGTTCCTATACCCCTAATCATCATTTAGTCTTCCCACACCTGTTCCCGATCCTTTTCCCTGATTAGAGTCCCTATTTCTCTCCTTGTTTCCCGTACCTGCCCTGTCGGATCCTCATCTATAATTCACCGTGCTGTGTCTATGTTTTGCCCTGTCGTGTCGTGTTTCCCTCAGATGCTGCGTGGTGAGCAGGTGTCTGAGTCTGCTAGGTTCAAGTGCCTTCCCGAGGCAACCTGCAGTTCTCGATCAAGTCTCCAGTCTGTTCTCGTCTTTACGTGTAGTATTATGCTTTTTGTTTTGTAGAGTTTATTCTGGATTAAATACTCTGTTTTCGCCAAGTCGCTTTTGGGTCCTCATTCACCTGCATGACAGCGTGGTCCCATGGTGTTTATACTTGCATACTATTGTTTGTACAGATGTACATGGTACCTTCAGGCGTTTGGAAATTGCTCCCAAGGATGAACCAGACTTGTGGAGGTCTACCATTTTTTCTTCTGAGGTCTTGGCTTATTTCTTTTGATTTGTCAAGCAAAGAGGCACTGAGTTGGAAGGTAGGCCTTAAAACACATCCACAGGTACCCCTCCAGTTGGCTCAAATCATGCCAATTAGCCTATCAGAAGCTTCTAAAGCCATGACATAATTTTCTGGACTTTTCCAAGCTGTTTAAAGGCACAGTCAATTTAGTGTTTGTAAACTTCTGACCCACTGGAATTGTGATACAGTGAATTATAAGCGAAATCATCTATAAACAATTGTTGGGAAAAATCTAAACAATTATAGTATAGTAATATAGTAAACAATTGTTATAAAAATGACTTGTATCCTGCACAAAGTAGATGTCCTAACCGACTTGCCAAACAACAGTTTGTTAACAAGAAATTTGAGGAGTGGTTGAAAAACGAGTTTTAATGACTCCAACCTAAGTGTATGTAAACTTCCGACTTCAACTGTATATTAAATATTTATTTTACTGATCTATTTTTTACTCTACACTTATTTTTCTTAAAACTGCACAGTTGGTAAAGGGGTTGTAAGTAAGTATTTCAATGTAAGGTCTACACCTCATGTATTTGGCGCATGTGACAAAAACAATTTGATTTGACACTTCTACTATTAATACATACTAGGGTGGTCTGAGACGACGTACCTGACCAGCTAATACACACTGGGGTGGTCTGAGACGACCTGCCTGACCAGTTAATACACACTGGGGTGGTCTGAGACGACCTGCCTGACCAGCTAATACACACTGGGGTGGTCTGAGACGACCTGCCTGACCAGTTAATACACACTGAGGTGGTCTGAGACGACCTGCCTGACCAGTTACCTACCTGACCAGTTACCTACCTGACCAGTTAATACACACTGGGGTGGTCTGAGACGACCTGCCTGACCAGTTACCTACCTGACCAGTTAATACACACTGGGGTGGTCTGAGACGACCTGCCTGACCAGTTACCTACCTGACAAGTTAATACACACTGAGGTGGTCTGAGACGACCTGCCTGACCAGTTACCTACCTGACCAGTTAACACACACTGGGGTGGTCTGAGACGACCTACCTGACCAGTTACCTACCTGACCAGTTAATACAAACTGGGGTGGTCTGAGACGACCTGCCTGACCAGTTAATACACACTGGGGTGGTCTGAGACGACCTGCCTGACCAGTTAATACACACTGGGGTGGTCTGAGACGACCTGCCTGACCAGTTAATACACACTGGGGTGGTCTGAGACGACCTACCTGACCAGTTAATACACACTGGGGTGGTCTGAGACGACCTACCTGACCAGCTAATACACACTGGGGTGGTCTGAGACGACCTGCCTGACCAGTTAATACACACTAGGGTGGTCTGAGACGACCTACCTGACCAGTTAATACACACTGGGGTGGTCTGAGGCGACCTGCCTGAACAGTTACCTACCTGACCAGTTAATACACACTGGGGTGGTCTGAGACGACCTGCCTTACCAGTTAATACACACTGAGGTGGTCTGAGACGACCTGCCTGACCAGTTAATACACACTGAGGTGGTCTGAGACGACCTACCTGACCAGTTACCTACCTGACCAGTTAATACACACTGGGGTGGTCTGAGACGACCTGCCTAACCAGTTACCTACCTGACCAGCTAATACACACTGGGGTGGTCTAAGACGACCTACCTGACCAGTTACCTACCTGACCAGTTAATACACACTGAGGTGGTC
Organism: Oncorhynchus gorbuscha; assembly: GCF_021184085.1. Lineage (NCBI taxonomy): Eukaryota > Metazoa > Chordata > Actinopteri > Salmoniformes > Salmonidae > Oncorhynchus > Oncorhynchus gorbuscha. The sequence goes on from NC_060175.1 coordinate 4,749,529, forward strand.
TGAGACGACCTGCCTGACCAGTTACCTACCTGACCAGTTAACACACACTGGGGTGGTCTGAGACGACCTACCTGACCAGTTACCTACCTGACCAGTTAATTCACATTGGGGTGGTCTGAGACGACCTACCTGACCAGTTAATACACACTGGGGTGGTCTGAGACGACCTACCTGACCAGCTAATACACAACTGGGGTGGTCTGAGACGACCTGCCTGACCAGTTAATTCACACTAGGGTGGTCTGAGACGACCTACCTGACCAGTTAATACACACTGGGGTGGTCTGAGACGACCTGTCTGACCAGTTAACTACCTGACCAGTTAATACACACGGGGGTGGTCTGAGACGACCTGCCTGACCAGTTAATACACACTGAGGTGGTCTGAGACGACCTGTCTGACCAGTTACCTACCTGACCAGTTAATACACACTGGGGTGGTCTGAGACGACCTGCCTAACCAGTTACCTACCTGACCAGCTAATACACACTGGGGTGGTCTAAGACGACCTACCTGACCAGTTACCTACCTGACCAGTTAATACACACTGGGGAGGTCTGAGACGACCGACCTGACCAGCTAATACACACTGGTGTGGTCTGAGACGACCTGCCTGACCAGCTAATACACACTGGGGTGGTCTGAGACGACCTGCCTGACCAGTTACCTACCTGACCAGCTAATACACACTGGGGTGGTCTAAGACGACCTACCTGACCAGTTACCTACCTGACCAGTTAATACATACTGAGGTGGTCTGAGACGACCTGCCTGACCAGTTACCTACCTGACCAGTTAACACACACTGGGGTGGTCTGAGACGACCTACCTGACCAGTTACCTACCTGACCAGTTAATACACACTGGGGTGGTCTGAGACGACCTACCTGACCAGTTAATACACACTGGGGTGGTCTGAGACGACCTGCCTGACCAGTTAATACACACTGGGGGGGTCTGAGACGACGTACCTGACCAGTTACTTACCTGACCAGTTAATACACACTGGGGTGGTCTGAGATGACCTGCCTGACCAGTTAATACACACTGAGGTGGTCTGAGACAACCTGCCTGACCAGTTAATACACACTGAGGTGGTCTGAGACGACCTGTCTGACCAGTAACCTACCTGACCAGTTAACACAAACTGGGGTGGTCTGAGACGACCTACCTGACCAGTTACCTACCTGACCAGTTAATTCACACTGGGGTGGTCTGAGACGACCTGCCTGACCAGTCAATACACACTGGGGTGGTCTGAGACGACCTGCCTGACCAGTTACCTACCTGACCAGTTAATACACACTGGGGTGGTCTGAGACGACCTACCTGACCAGTTAATACACACTGGGGTGGTCTGAGACAACCTACCTGACCAGTTAATACACACTGGGGTGGTCTGAGACAACCTGCCTGACCAGTTAATACACACTGGGGGGGGGTCTGAGACGACCTGCCTGACCAGTTACCTACCTGACCAGTTAATACACACTGAGGTGGTCTGAGACGACCTGTCTGACCAGTAACCTACCTGACCAGTTAACACAAACTGGGGTGGTCTGAGACGACCTACCTGACCAGTTACCTACCTGACCAGTTAATACACACTGGGGTGGTCTGAGATGGCCTACCTGACCAGCTAATTCACACTGGGGTGGTCTGAGACGACCTGCCTGACCAGTCAATACACACTGGGGTGGTCTGAGACGACCTGCCTGACCAGTTACCTACCTGACCAGTTAATACACACTGGGGTGGTCTGAGACGACCTACCTGACCAGTTAATACACACTGGGGTGGTCTGAGACAACCTACCTGACCAGTTAATACACACTGGGGTGGTCTGAGACAACCTGCCTGACCAGTTAATACACACTGGGGGGGGGTCTGAGACGACCTACCTGACCAGTTAATACACACTGGGGTGGTCTGAGACGACCTGCCTGACCAGCTAATACACACTGGGGTGGTCTGAGACGACCTGCCTGACCAGTTACCTACCTGACTAGTTAATACACACTGAGGTGGTCTAAGACGACCTACCTGACCAGTTACCTACCTGACCAGTTAATACACACTGAGGTGGACTGAGACGACCTGCCTGACCAGTTACCTACCTGACCAGTTAACACACACTGGGGTGGTCTGAGACGACCTACCTGACCAGTTACCTACCTGACCAGTTAATACACACTGGGGTGGTCTGAGACGACCTGCCTGACCAGTTACCTACCTGACCAGCTAATACACACTGGGGTGGTCTAAGACGACCTACCTGACCAGTTACCTACCTGACCAGTTAATACACACTGAGGTGGTCTGAGATGACCTGCCTGACCAGTTACCTACCTGACCAGCTAATACACACTGGGGTGGTCAGGCAGGTCGTCTCAGACCACCCCAGTTAATACACACTGGGGTGGTCTGAGACGACCTGCCTGACCAGTTAATACACACTGGGGTGGTCTAAGACGACCTGCCTGACCAGTTACCTACCTGACCAGTTAATACACACTGGGGTGGTCTGAGACGACCTGCCTGACCAGTTAATACACACTGGGGAGGTCTGAGACAACCTGCCTGACCAGTTACCTACCTGACCAGTTAATACACACTGGTGTGGTCAGAGACGACCTGCCTGACCAGTTACCTACCTGACCAGCTAATACACACTGGGGTGGTCTGAGACAACCTGCCTGACCAGTTAATACACACTGGGGGGGGGTCTGAGACGACCTACCTGACCAGTTAATACACACTGGGGTGGTCTGAGACGACCTGCCTGACCAGCTAATACACACTGGGGTGGTCTGAGACGACCTGCCTGACCAGTTACCTACCTGACCAGTTAATACACACTGAGGTGGTCTAAGACGACCTACCTGACCAGTTACCTACCTGACCAGTTAATACACACTGGGGTGGTCTAAGACGACCTACCTGACCAGTTACCTTCCTGACCAGTTAATACACACTGAGGTGGTCTGAGACGACCTGCCTGACCAGTTAATACACACTGGGGTGGTCTGAGACGACCTGCCTGACCAGGTACCTACCTGACCAGTTAACACACACTGGGGTGGTCTGAGACGACCTACCTGACCAGTTACCTACCTGACCAGTTAATACACACTGGGGTGGTCTGAGACGACCTACCTGACCAGTTAATACACACTGGGGTGGTCTGAGACGACCTGCCTGACCAGGTACCTACCTGACCAGTTAACACACACTGGGGTGGTCTGAGACGACCTACCTGACCAGTTACCTACCTGACCAGTTAATACACACTGGGGTGGTCTGAGACGACCTACCTGACCAGTTAATACACACTGGGGTGGTCTGAGACGACCTGCCTGACCAGTTAATACACACTGGGGTGGTCTGAGACGACCTGCCTGACCAGTTACCTACCTGACCAGTTAATACACACTGGTGTGGTCAGAGACGACCTGCCTGACCAGTTACCTACCTGACCAGCTAATACACACTGGTGTGGTCAGAGACGACCTGCCTGACCAGTTATTACACACTGGGGTGGTCTGAGACGACCTGCCTGACCAGTTAATACACACTGGGGTGGTCTGAGACGACCTACCTGACCAGTTACCTATCTGACCAGTTAATGCACACTGGGGTGGTCTGAGACGACCTGCCTGACCAGTTATTACACACTGGGGTGGTCTGAGACGACCTGCCTGACCAGTTAATACACACTGGGGAGGTCTGAGACAACCTGCCTGACCAGTTACCTACCTGACCAGTTAATACACACTGGTGTGGTCAGAGACGACCTGCCTGACCAGTTACCTACCTGACCAGCTAATACACACTGGTGTGGTCAGAGACGACCTGCCTGACCAGTTATTACACACTGGGGTGGTCTGAGACGACCTGCCTGACCAGTTAATACACACTGGGGTGGTCTGAGACGACCTACCTGACCAGTTACCTATCTGACCAGTTAATGCACACTGGGGTGGTCTGAGACGACCTGCCTGACCAGTTATTACACACTGGGGTGGTCTGAGACGACCTGCCTGACCAGTTAATACACACTGGGGTGGTCTGAGACGACCTGCCTGACCAGTTAATACACACTGGGGTGGTCTGAGACGACCTGCCTGACCAGTTAATACACACTGGGGTGGTCTGAGACGACCTGCCTGACCAGTTAATACACACTGGGGTGGTCTGAGACGACCTGCCTGACCAGTTAATACACACTGGGGTGGTCTGAGACGACCTGCCTGACCAGTTAATACACACTGGGGTGGTCTGAGACGACCTGCCTGACCAGTTAATACACACTGGGGTGGTCTGAGACTCGTACACAACAACCTTGACTGATACAGGCTCCACCTCCACAACTGATGCCTGTCGGGGTTTGCTTTGGTTTAGTCAACGTTTATAAACACGCAAACACATAGACACACACATACTCAATCTCAGTCTCTCTCTCTCTCTCGCTCTCTCTCTCTCTCTCTCTCTCTCTCTCTCTCTTCACCTCTCTCTGTCAAACACATAGACACACACATACTCAATCTCAGTCTCTCTCTCTCTCTCTCTCTCTCTCTCTCTCTCTCTCTCTCTCTCTCTCTCTCTCTCTCTCTCTTCACCTCTCTCTGTCAAACACATAGACACACACATACTCAATCTCAGTCTCTCTCTCTCTCTCTCTCTCTCTCTCTCTCTCTCTCTCTCTCTCTCTCTCTCTCTCTCTCTCTCTCTCTCTCTCTCTCTCTCTCTCTCTCTCTCTCTTCACCTCTCTCTGTCAAACACATAGACACACACATACTCAATCTCAGTCTCTCTCTCTCGCTCTCTCTCTCTCTCTCTCTCTCTCTCTCTCTCTCTCTTCACCTCTCTCTGTCAAACACATAGACACACACATACTCAATCTCAGTCTCTCTCTCTCGCTCTCTCTCTCTCTCTCTCTCTCTCTCTCTCTCTCTCTCTCTCTCTCTCTCTCTCACCTCTCTCTGTCAAACACATAGACACACACATACTCAATCTCAGTCTCTCTCTCTCGCTCTCTCTCTCTCTCTCTCTCTCTCTCTCTCTCTCTCTCTCTCTCTCTCTCTCTCTCCCTCTCTCCCTCTCTCCCTCTCTCGCTTTCGTTCTCTCTCTCTCTTCACCTCTCTCTGTCAAGCACATAATTAATTCCTAACAGGTCAGTGAGATCAATGAACTGTAGCCAACAGGCAAATGCGGCTCCATGCTAATCTTCCCTCTCTATTTACCGGTGGAGCCAACAAGGCAGGTCAGTCAAAGAGCCCTGGATTAGGACATGTGGAGGCTGGTGAAAGGAGCAATCTGAGGATAGGCTCATTGTAATGGCTGGATCGGAATCAATGGATCGGTATCAAACACATGGAAACAACATTTGACTCCATTCCATTGATTCCATTCCAGCCATTACAATGAGCACAATAGCTCCTCCCACCAGCCGCTGCTGATGTAGAGCAGGAACATGTGCCAAACAGAGAGAGAGAGACAGAGATAAGAGGAGAGAGAGAGACAGAGAGATACGAGGAGAGAGAAAGATAAGAGGAGAGAGAGAGAGACCGTGGGAGAAAGAGAGAGACTACCTATCTACACAACAACCTTGACTGATACAGGCTCCACAACTAATGCCTGTCGGGTTTGCTTTGCTTTGGTCAATCTTAAACACACACACACATTCAATCACGAGGCATCAAAGCCAAAGGAACTGAGTAATATTAAGAAATGGTATAGATGGAAGGAATGTAGTTTTAGAAACCTACCAAA